>NC_090838.1:81325930-81628960 GCF_028021215.1 Eschrichtius robustus
TGTGGCGCACGGGCTTAGCTGCTCCGCAGCATGTGGGATCTTCCGGGACCAGGGCTCGAACCCGTGTCCTCTGCATTGGCAGGCGGATCCGTAACCACTGCGCCACCGGGGAAGCCCTTCTTTTTGCTTGTTTGCTAGTTTATTGAGGTATCGTTGATTTACAATATTATATTAGTTTCAGGTATATAATATAGGGATTCAAAATTTTTATAGATTATATTCCATTTAAAGTTATTATAAAGTACTGGCTATAATCCCTGTGCTATACAATATATCCTTTTAGCTTATCTATTTTATTTTATTTTTTGTTTGTTTCTTTATTTTTATTTTTTAAAAACATTTATTTATTTATTTATTTGGCTGTGCCGGGTCTTAGCTGCTGTTTCTTTATTTTTTTAGTTTATTTTTTTATATTGGAGTATATTTGATTTACAATGTTGTGTTAGTTTCAGGTGTACAGCAACGTGATTCAGTTTTATATATAGATATATGGAGATATCTATTCTTTTTCAGATTCTTTTCCCATATAGGTTATGACAGAGTATTGAGTAGAGTTCCCGGTGCTCTACAGTAGGTCCTTGTTGATTATCTATTTTAGATATAGTAGTGTGTATATGTTAATCCCAACCTCCTAATTTATCCCTCTCCTCCCATTGGTTGTTTCTTTCAGGAGTGACCGGCCATGGGCTTGTCCAAGGACGCTGCTGTGGGCCCTCTTTCCAGTCAAGCTTGAGGAGAAGGTGAGCTCGCCAAGTCCAGCCTTGTCGTCCTCTCTAAGTTGCCACCGGATGCTCAGACCACCACCTCTCAGGACAGGAGCTTGCCTGCCCCCCTCTCGCCCTCCCCCCGCCAACCACTCCATAGTGACTTTGCACTTTGCTCTCTGCCTGGTGGGACGGGGAGAGCAAAGCCTTCCCCTTGCCCGGGCCTGAGGCCCACCGTCTGGCTGCAGAAATTCATTGCCAAAGATTGGACAGAGACACTGAACAAAATGGGGTGAGAAGACCCCATAGTGAAAAGCCACACTGTTGCTCTGTGATGTTTGCTCCTCCTGTTGCCCGGGTCCCATCTCACGCCAAAGAACGAGTCAGCAGTTCCACTAGGAACTCGTGGAAAGGATGGACGTTTGGTGACTGTTGGAAGCGCTTGACCCTCTGACCCGGAACTCCCTTTCTACAGCTGGGCCCCGAGCTGGCTGTACGCAGATAAGCCTTCTGGGGGCTGTGATAGGGAGGCTGGGGGCGCCTGTGGGGAGTGAGATCTGAGATCCCGGCCCCCCTCTCCTTCCCGCTGGCTGCCCAGGCCTCTGACCCCGATTTTCCCATGTTCCCTGGGCCCAGGCTTCTTCTTGGGCCCTAAGCATCATGAGAAGTGAGTGGCGGGGTGGGGGGTAATACCGACCACCCATGCCTCACCCCAGGGACCTGCCCCAGGGTGACCCCCAGCCGGTCCAGCCAGCCACTCCTTGCCAGGGGCCCGCCCTCCTGACTGGGCACACAAGATGGCGCCCTGGCTGGGGGCCGGCGGTCTGTGATGGTTGTGCAGGGGGGCAGAGGGGAGGAAGGGACCAGGGGAATGGGCCAGTATGTGGGGAGGCGGGCATGTTCAAAGTCAAGGCCTGTTCCTTCCTTGTGCTCACAGGGCCAAAGCTGTTCACATCTGTGCTCAACCATCTGCTTCAAATTGAAGTAAAAGCCCCAACATGTAAAGAAAACACTTGCTTGTGTTGATGGACTCTGTGGGTGACCAGGCCTTTGGCCGGTCAGCTGGAGAGGGTTGTGGGGGGAGAGAGAGGTTGAGAACCCTTCAGGAAGTGAGCAGTGTGTGTGTGTGTGTGTGTGTGTGTGTGTGTGTGTGTGTAAGGGGGTGGGGCCCTCGCCATGGCCTCGGCCTGGACTAGTGACCAGGAGGCCAGGTCAGGAACATGTGAGGAGCGTTCTCGGCTTCGTGCCTCATTTACTCCATACTGTGAGTTTATAAGATGGGGACTGAATTTTTAATCCCATTGTACAGATGAGGAACCTGAGGCGGGGAGGAGACTGGGCCAGTCAGTGACAGAAACAGTTCTCACATCAGGGCGGCCTCACTCCACTGCCTGTGCGCTTAGCGCCTCTCCAGCCCCATAGGCCAGCTCCTGCCCGAAGTCTTTTGTGTGGCCTTGGCCTAAGATGGGGCAATAATGGCTCAGTGGGGATGGGGGAGGGTTAATAAGAGAAGAACTAGGAAAGGACTGTCAGGGCAGAGGGCTGTGTAGGAGGGGCAGGGCTGCCCAAGGAGAGGGGAGGTGATGAGGGAAGGAGGCTGTGCCCTTGCAGAATACACACCTGTCCCATGGTTCCGCCCAGTGTCGCCCTCTCTTGTCTACTCCCGGGCTCCTGGGCTGGGGCTGCAGTGTCTGCACCTCCTCTTGCACCAGTGTTTCCCAGACATGGCTCTGCCCCAGGACCAAGCTATGCGGGCTGGTCCTGGATCTGGGGCAGAAGCAGGGGCCACAGGCTGCTCATGGAGCTCCTCAGAGCAACAGTGCCCTGGAAACAGGCCAGGCAGAGTGGGCTTGGAGTGGGGCAGGGGGAGGTGGTCCGTCACCCCAGGCCTCTAGGCACAGATGACAGACTCACTCTGGTGTCCCTCTGAGCCTCTGAGTAACACTGGTGGCATTTCCTAGGGAAGCAGGAAATGTGGACCAACCTGCAGCAAACTTGTTGACATAAAAGGACCCTGTTACTAACGGTTTGGGGGAGATACCCCCATCCTGCTGACAAGGGAGCAGACCCGTGGCCTTTCTACCCGGAAACAATAATGGTCTCTACTCCCCACCCCTCTCCTACTCATGGCCTTCATTACGTACTTCCCTTCCATTCTGAAGCATCTATTGATCACCAGCCGCATAGCAGACTCTAAGCTGGGTATCAGGAATAGAGAGATGGATCCCACGCAGTGTCTTCACGGAGCTCAGAGTTCTGAACAGAAGATGGGACGGACAGATAGACAAGCAAATAACTGTGATACAGTTGGATGACTAAGGTGTTGTTGGGAGTTTCGGGAAAGAAAAAGGTAACTCTCCCTGGGGAGGTATCATGAAGGGCTTTCCTAGAAAGGAGCTATGTGAGTTGGGTCATGAAGGATGAATAGAAGTTTTCTGAGCAGAGGAAAGGAAGAAGGACTTTCTACGCAGAGAAGTATTCAGCCCTCGAAAGACATTGGAATCACCTGAGGAGATTTTTAAACACTGACATAAAGTATTAATACCAAAGTTCCATCTCTAGAAATTCTGCTATATTGGTCTGGAGTGTGGTCTGGGCATTTGGGATTTTTAAAAGCTCCCCACGTGATTCCAATGTGCAGGCAAGGTTGAGAGCTACTGGTTGAAGTGGGCTGAGATCTCTGACAAAAAAGTGATTTAGAATCACTGATATGGGATACAGGCTGTGCCAAAAATGTACAGGGATATGTGTGTGTGTGTGTGTGTGTGTGTGTGTGTATACAAATAGACAAGCTAATAATTGTGATACCGTCAGACGACCGCTGAATGTACACACACAGGTATGTGTGTATATGAGTGATTGAAAGTCCATGCTTTTCTTTCCTTTTCCAGCTTCTCTCCTAATACAGCAGCTTGGGTTCTTGTGCACACACGTACACACACACACTCCTTCTTGTGTGCATATGCACACCCAGATACCCACCGCGTACATTCCCAGGGAAGGGAAATCCATTTCACATGGATTCAGATTTCATCGGCAGCCTTCTCAACAGTTTGTGTAAACAATCGTGCAAGAAGGCCCTCACCAAAATAAAAGTTATGAAGAGCCACCCTCATGGGGCCTTGACAGCGCCTGTCCCGGTCCAGCCGAGGGTGTGGTCACAGGGCCCCGGCAGATTTGTTTGCGCACACACCCTCTTGCTCCGTTGTTTGCTCTGGGTCCTGGCTCCACATGCCGGGGATGGCTCATCAGCCACCAGCCACAGAGGGAGGGTGTCCCCGTTGGAGGCCACGTGTGTACACACGTGTCTGCACCTCTGGTGCATGCCTGGTTCCTGCAGCATGCTTGCTTCCTGCTCTCCAAAGGACAAACCCACAAAGAATGGCTCTGCGAGTCGGAGATCTCCCCAGCTCAAGGCTGAGCCCTCCAAGACTCTTCAAAAACTCCATGCATACGGGCTGCCCGCTGCTTCCTGGTTCCGGCCTCGGACAATGCCAGAAGAGAGGTGTAAATTCTGGGCAGGGCCTTCCACGCGTCCCTGGGCCCCTTCAGCGTGGCCAGGGCCCCGGTGGATTCTGTCTCCCCACACTGTCCTTCCTCCCGTCCCCATGGCCCACCGCGCTGTCCTGGACCTCTTCCTTCCCCCGCCCCCCTCCACCTCACCTTGTCCTGTGCTGTCCTATTTCTTTTCCTGATCCCTCCCACGCATCTCCCCTTCCTTCCAAGCCAGTGAGAGGCAGGAGCCGGCAGGTCTCAGGGGCTGGGAACTGGGTAGCAGAGCCGTGAGCAGGGACTGTGTAGGGAGCTGAGGTGCAGACAGGGCTCCTTTGTGCCCGAGATACAGGGCAGAGACCTGGGTACCGCTAATTAGGCTGAGCCGTACTGTAAGGCAGCCAGGGCAGGCCTGCTAGGGGGCTGGAGCAGGGGCTGCACTTGCCTCCCACCTTCCACGCTGCTTCCTGGGCTAAAAGGGACTGTTGCCAGCAGCCCGGCTGACAAATAGCCTGGCCTTCTCAAAGCAAGACTCAGACATCTCCAAGTGTTTCCTTCAGCGGATTTGTGTTGCCATTCTCCCTCTGTCTCTCTGCCACCTGCACAGCTGCCTTCTGTTTCCAGGCTCCAGGAGGACGGGGAGGCATGGAAGAGACCCTGCCTAGGCGAGGGGTGGAGAGGAGGGGGCGGCTGGCTTTGCCCTTTGCCCCAGGGTCCTCACCTTCCCATGGGTCCCCTCTGGTCCCCTGGACCCCAGACAAGCTATGCCTGCCTCCCTGAAGCCAGGCACTCCAAGGAACTTGGATTTATAAATAACGACTTTGTTTTACGGCTATGCGGGCATGTGTCTAATCTCCAGATGGCGCTATGAATTCCTAGAGGGCAAAGATTAGGTCAAATACATCTCCAAATCCTTGAAAAGGCCTGGCAAAATGTATATGTTGGTTTCTTTGTTGAATGAATGGATAAAAATGAAAAATATGGTAAGTCACGCATGTATTTTCTTCCTTCCACAAATAACTACCAAGCAGCTAATTTATTCAAGACCCTGAGAGACTCGGACACAGGCCTTTGCCAAGGCTTCAAAGAGGCTCAAAGGGAGAAGGTCCAGAGCAGAGTGGAGCCCAGGCTTGGGGCTTTTTGCTCTTTCTGTGGCTGAGCCTTTGAGAACTGTGCTCCAGCAAAGGGGAGAGCTTCATAGCACCTGCACCTGGCATGCACTAGGTGCTGAATAAACATTTATTGAAGGTGTGTGGATGAATGAATGAACGCTGCCCCACCCTCATGCCCCTCCTCAGACATCTCTAATCAATGGTGGCTCTTTTTCTCCCTGGTCCCTGAAGCTGCCTGAGTTCAGGACAGTGCTTCAGGCAGTCGCTCTTAATCCACTGAAGAGATGTGCTCTCTCGGCCATCTTGGTCTCAGGGCCATCCTGGAGTAAGTGGTAGGTGGGGACACCCTCAGACCAGCCTCCTGGGGCACCATCAGGATGATATGACTGAGGATATGTTAGGAGGTCGCCTTCCTTATGCCCATAGGGCTATGCGGCCACCTCCTGGCTGGCCTCCCGCTGTCTGATCTGTTCCCTGCTGCCCCTCCCTCCTGCTGATGGAGGTGTGTCCTGAAGTTCCTGCCCTGGGCCCATCGCCTCCAGGCAAAGTCCAGTCTCCTTAGCTACCTATAGGACTTGTCATGGAGGGTCACATCCCCTCCTCCAGTGACTCCAGTGCCTCCCCAGGCTCAGTGACCCCCCGTGTGGGCATCTAAGGATGCTGGCTGAATCCCATCCCCAGGTGTTAATAGCCCCTCTTTCTTAATCATGTCTCAGTTCCCTTTCCTCTGGCTGCCCACAAAACAAGATTCTTTCTGGACCCTCGTGTTTACTGCAGTGGAAACTGTTCCTGTTTAATCTAACTTTCCTCTGTATTGCATCCACCCAGGCCCCTGGTTCCCTAGGGGACATCTAGGTTTCTCAATCCCAGAACCTGGACAGGCGGAGAGGCCCTGCTTAACCCAACAGCAATGGCCTGGGTACATGTCCTCCTATCCTAAGGACTCGTCTTTCCTGTTCATATATATTAATCAGAACATCACTTTGCCGCCCCATCTTCATTGAGAAGCCAGCATTGCCCCAGATCTCTGAGGATTCTTGAGGGGCTTACATCCCCATGGTTATCTCTGCTTTGATCTAATTATCTCTCTCTCAGTCGCCTCCTATGGCTGATCCCTTCTCTTTACTCTGCTTTACAGGGAACACAGCCACTTTCCCTTGATTTCCCCAAAACATCACTCACACAAGGCAGTTGTGTATAGAGGAATTATTTTTCTCCTTCCTGATGATTTTTTAAAATGTTTACACTCACAGAAAACCAAATAAGACCTTGCCTTTTTCTTCCCAATTTATTTAGCTGATTTCATGTATTTTTGACAGGTTCATCATGTTTCCGGCAGTTATAAATATTTTCCCCTCTGGCTTCACTCTCTGACACTACATTTCTGGGCTGTGACTCACCGAAGTTGTCCCACAGCTGGGGCTTGAATCCAGTCTTTTTTCTTCAATTTAACATCTCCCTACCCAACCCCAGGTCACCACCAAATCCCAGCCTGAAAACAGGAGACTATAAAATACGATGCCCAGTGGAAAGGTCACAAGCAAATATGACAGCTGGCCAGGCCTCTCACCCACACTCAGCTGAACAGGCATCCAGGGTCTTGTCTCTGGGAGGAGAGATAGCATGACCTGGAGAGATGCACATTCCTTTCCCCAGGCTCTCCTATAACCAAGGGCAGCTGACTGGTAATACCGTGGGGAGGAGGGGACAGGACAGAGCCTGCCCCCTCCCCCAAGAGGCAAGCAGGGCCCTGAACTTAGCCCCGTGCCAAGCCCATACCCCAAACCACATTCAAAGCCATCTGGCCCACAGACAACATGCGTTCCTCCTCCGGGATTTCATTTCCATCCCCACAACCAGAAGTTTCAAGAGAATTTTCCTCTTGCAGGCACACATATGCATGCAACTCACACACTTTTTTTTTTTTTTTTAATAAAGAACTCAAAACCCTTCCAAGTCCCAGGAAATAAATTTCTATTTTTGGAGAAGAAAATAGAGCAAAAAAAATCAAGCTTCGGGTATGCTTTGGGATAGCTATGCTATGCTTTATTTTCTAAATAAAAATCAGGACAAAGGGTTTGACGAATATTTTAGTGCCTCCTTCAGGTGTGAGAGGCAGCCTAGGAAGTCAAATGTTGTAACTTCGGGGCAGCTCTAAGATTAATAGGGGGACTTCCCTGGTGGGACAGGGGTTAAGAATCCATCTACCAATGCAGGGGACATGGGTTCCATCCCTGGTCTGGGAAGATCCCACATGCTGCGGAGCAACTAAGCCCGTGTGCAACAACTACTGAGCCCACGTGCTGCAACTACTGAAGCCTGTGCGCCTAGAGCCCGTGCTCTACAACAAGAGAAGGCACCACAATGAGAAGCCCGCGCACTGCAACAAAGAGTAGCCCCGGCTCGCCGCAACTAGAGAAAGCCCGCGCACAGCAACGAAGACACAACGCAGCCAAAAATAAATTAAAAAAAAAAAAAAAAGATGAATAGGCTTTCTAAGAACAAAGTGTTCAGTGATCCTCTCCACTGGGAACCATAGCTAATATTTCCCCTTCATAAAGGCTCTGAAAAGTCCTGCATAAGGAAAACCCATTTAAATTTTTTTTAATTTATTTTTTATTGAGTGAAAGATTCTTTAAATTCTATAGTGCTTTACAATTTTCAAAAGTTTTACACACATGATTTCAGATAATCCCATAACAACCCTGTTTTAAAAATATATTTAATTAAAAATTATTTATTTAAAAAATTTTTAAATTAAAAAATTTTTTTATTAAAAAAAAATTTAATCCCCTACCCCTGTACTGCCCCTCCATTTAAATTTGAGGACACAGTGTCTCCCAAAGTTGTTTGAGCACTTACTCTTTAAAATAAATTTTTTATCGTAGTAAAATGTATAACATAATATTTATCATTTAAATCATTTTAAGTACACAATTCTGTGGCATTAAATATAGTCACGATGTTGTGTAACCATCACCACTATCTATACCCCAAACTGTTTCATCATCCCCAACAAAAACTCTGTACCCATTCAACAATAACTCCCCCTTTCCCGCCTCTACCACTACACCCCTGGTAAACTCAATTCCAGTTTCCGTCTCTATGAATTTGCCTATTCTTAGTACCTCATATAAGTGGAATCATACAATATTTGTCCTTCTGTGTCTGGCTTATTTCACTAAGCATAAGATTTTCAAGGTCTATCCATGCTGAAGCGTGTATCAGAACTTCATTCTTTTTTTATGGCTGAATAATGTTCCGTTGTATGTGTGTGCTACATTTGGTTTACCCATTCATCTGTTGATACAAGGCATTTATTCTTTATTTCATGCCCCAATCTCTCGCTGGACACCATGTGGGGAGGTCCACGGAACACAGTTTGGGGACTGCTGGTTAATGGGGGTTTTGGATGGGCCAGGATTTCCTTACCCACATGGCGGCCCCAGGCACTGCCAGAGGCGCTCTGTTCGGCTCAGTCTCGAAGCTGAAGGCAGAGGCTAAAGCCCCAAGAGGTGAAGCTGTCTGGGAAGGACCCGGGAGGGGTGATCAGTGATCAGCGCTGGGGGAGAGCCAGGAAGAGCTCTGTCCTCCAACCCTCACAGGACGGTGGCTGTGGTGAGCAGACCTGCTGGGATGACTGACAGCTCCGTGCTGGTGACATCTGTCAGGGCGGCCTCCCTTGGCTTTGATGACAGGACTGGACCAGAGCCAAGCCCGAGGGAGGCCCCAGTCCCCTTTTGGCAGCCTCACAGGTGCACCCTGTCCTGCTCCTCAGGGAGCTGGACGGACTGTTCCAAACCACTGCCCCTCCCTGCCCTTCCCGTCAGCACTTCCCACGGGCAGACCTGCTGGGGCAAAGTGAGTGCCCTCTGGGCTCACCCTCCTCCAGAGGGCCTTCTGCTGTGCATTCTTCTCCCAAGCTCAGGGATCTGGGAAACGCAAGGGAGGAAACACCCAGAGCCAAGCCCCTTGTGACTGGGGGAGAACGCGGTCCTCTGGGAACCTGGGGGCCTGGGGTCCAGCTTGGCTAGACCTTCAACTCCCCGTGTGACCCGTCTTGAGTAGACAAGTAGACAGTGGCTCTGTGACCTCCAAGGTCCCTCGCAGCTGATTTCCATCCTGGGTTCCACACTGCCTTGTCCTGCCTGCATGCCTCAGTTCAAGGCTCAGATTACAGCTCCCCACGTGGGCTCTCCCACCACCCGGAGCCTGAGGTTCTTCCTCCGTCTTGCTAGAGCAGCTATATTTCTCCTGAGGGATTACCTTTTGAACCAGAGAATTATTTGAAGGAGCAGATACCTTCCAGAGTTGTTAAACCAAAACCAACAGAGCATCTTTAGAGAAATTACAAATAAACAAGTGGTCATCCTTCTAACCTGGGTACAGGTCACCTCCCCAGACCCCCAGACTCCTGACCTGCTGCCTCAACGAAAGGTCCTTTAACCTTTGTCCAAACTCCACATGCCTTGGGCCTCTCAGGACACCCACTTTCCCCCTTCTGGCACTGTTGCTTGCCTCTCCATCTATCTTTCTGGCTTGGTTGTGGGCTCCTGGGGGACAGAGGGTAGGTCTATCTGTCTACACATTGCAGGACAGTCCTAGGCCCTGTGGCCTCGATGTACAGCTCTGCTGGCCTGGGCTGGGAGGGCTCCTGGGGTTTCTTTGCCCTGGTGAGGGGCTGCAGGGTGAGCCCAGAGGGTCCTGCCCATCCCACTTCAGCCCAGGTTGTCCTGCAGAGCCCAGCAGAGATTCAGGCAAGGGAGAAAGTATTAAACAGGATGAGTGTCCTCAGCATGAAATAAATAAGGAGCGGGAGCCAGACGGAACGCACAGGGAGTGGAACCCCGGGAGTACCTGAGCTTCTCCAGCCCGAAGGTATTCAGAGGATTGAAGTGAAATTGACTTGCCCACAGGCCGAGGTGCAGGGTGTTCTTCCCTCCCAGGGCCTGTCTGCCCTTCCCTCTAGGTCCTGAGCCCACTGAGACCCACCTTCTCACAGACCTCTAGCCCCCTCTCCCACCTGGGCTAGGCTGTTCCCCGCTCACAGAGCCCACTGCTGCTGGGAGCCAGGCCTCTGCTCCCTCCTCTGCCCATTGGCTTCTGATGTCTCCTCCTTTCCCCTCCCCAGCCTCCTTTCCTCAGTACGTGGATTCAGGCGGCAGTCACATTTCCCAGGCACCCCCTGGCCTGCAGTTTGTCACAGGTGCCAGGGGCCCTGATGCTGGTTCTCAGCCCTGCTGCTCACTGGCTGTGTGACCCAGGGCAAATGCCTCCCCTCTCTGAACCTCAGTTTCTCCATTTGTAAAATATGTGGTTTGAGGACATGACGACTAAAGCCTCTTCCAGCTATATAGTTCTGTCTGTCTCTCCAGAAAATATCACTCAGCACCAGGCTGAGTTAAAAATCTGTTTCATTTCTATTTTAAATTCACCATTTTCAGCCTGCCCTGCCCCACCAGGCATCACCCACAGCAGGAAGGAAGAGGCATTTCATTCCATCTGCTTTTCTCACTCAGGACTGGCCTCCACTGGCCTGGCCTCTCCCCAGGCACCCGGGCTCCTCCCAGGGCTGTGGCCTTCCTCTGGCGGGGCTCTCGGTCAGGGACTCATTTCCTCCTTCAGACCTGAGCACTTTTCCGAGGAGCCAGTGCCTGTCCTGGCGGCCTGGATGCTTCCTTAGAGGCAGGACCTGGATCAGGCCCTGCCCGGCAGCTTGGCAAGCACCGACTTGCTGTTGATGGGACTTAATTAACGCGGGGATCCGCTTTCCTCCCGGCCCTGGGTGAGAGGCGCCCTTCTCGGAGCTCAAGGGCACAGGGCACTCCATTGTTCTCTGGAGCCGGCCAGCTGCCCCTGCAGCCCCTCATCAGGCTGCTCAGCTGCTGCCTCCTGATCCCCTCTGCTCTCGCTGTTCTTTCCACTTCCCTTCCTGAGGGGCTTGTACAAGTGCCCACCCTCAGTGACTGAAGTCCTCCGCCGGGGCTGGACCAGCCCGTCCCCTTCAGGATGTTGGTCCTTAGCCCTCATCAGACTTGACCTGTCGGCCAGCACATTTGACGCAGCCCATCCGCCCTCCCTGAAATGGAGGCCCGTCTCCCTGGGTTACTCCCTACCTCTCTGGTTGCTCCTCCTCAGCCTTCTTTGCTTGTTGGGATGCCCTGCGGCCCGGTCCTCAGTTCCCACAATCTCCCCCTCCTCCCTCCCTCAGGGCTGCATGCCCTCTGTAGGCTGTTGACTTCCAAATTCCTATCTGCATCCCAGAGACGGCTAGATCCCTCTCAGAGTAAAACCAAGTCCTTGCAGTGGCCTCCAAGGCCTGTACCACCTGTACCTCTATCTGGTTCTCGGACACACCAGGCCCAGTCTGCCTCTTGGCCTTTGCATCGGCTGTTCCCCCGCCTGGAATACTCCAGTCCTGAATATCCCCATGACTTGTTCCCTCCTCTTCTTCAGTTCTTTGATCAGATGCCACCTTCTCAGTGAGGCCTTTCATGATCACTCTGTTTCAGAGTGCAACCCTCTTCCCCCGACCCCACATACTCCACTTCCCCTAGCATTCTCTCCGTCTTTCTTCCCTGTTTTATTTTTCTCCATGCTATGTCTTTTAAATGTATCTGGTTTTTAAATTGATTCCTCCCTCTGCAAGATAAACTTGATGGGATCGGGGATGTGTGTTTGTTCTATTCATTGTATTCCTAGTGCCTGGTACACGGTAGTTAATCAACAAATGTTTGTTGAACAAATAGGTGGGTGTCTCAGTAGATGTCCTAGTACATGTATCTTCATGTTCTGGGTTTTTTAACTTCTGTAGAGGAGATCCTGGAAGTGAGGTTGTTCTAACAAATGTACATATAGATTTATTTTTCATTTTCGTAATCAACTCTAGATTACTTTCCCAAGAGTCTGTAGCAATTCATGCCCATTGCCCTGCTTGTGCTGGATGTTCTGGCTCTTGAATGTGCGATGTCAGTGTGCTAGAGGAGGGGGAAGGCATCTCCTTGTTTTAATTTTCATTTTCCTGACTGATTAGAGAAGAACATCCTTCTTATTTATTGACCTCATGAATTTTTATTGCTATGAATTGTCTCTTTTATAGTCTTTGCTCCCCTTTTTTGTTGTTGTTGTTGTGGGGAGGGGTTTACCTTTTCTAATGAGTTTGTATAGGGAATCCTCATTTCTTAAAAGAAAATCCCATACAATTCTGATACTTATGGAGGTTCTGGAGCGATTGGTCTAGAGTGAGCGTCTTCCTGGTTTGCCACTTCCTGACATGCTCTGGGGTCCCCTGTGCATTTTGGAATTAAAGACGTTTTAAAGTTTTTTTCTCGTTGGTTCTTTGTCTCTTCTACAATGTACTTGTGTTAGTTAAAAAAAAAAAGAAGATATTAAAAAAGAATCATAGGAAAATCCTTGTGCTGTATTGCCAAGTGGAAAAAACATTTACAATTAGGATGTACTTTTTGATGACAGCTACATAAAAAGGCTCTCTGTATATAGAAACTCTAGCAGTGAATCAACCAAAGTGAAAAGGGGGGGATTATGGATAATTTTTCCCTACTATGGGAGACAGGCAAGTGGGGGAAGAGGGGATGGTGCTGAATTCCCAGCGGAGAAGGATAAGCTGTTGGAATCACGGCACTTGGCCTACACTCTCCTCTGGGTCTTGGCAGACACCACCAGTCAATCACTTCAGTGGTTCCTCCTAAGCCCAGACTTAGTCTTAGAACCTCTCTCAACCCAGGAGTCCAGGGAGCTGCTAGTCATAGGTCAGAGCTGGCAGGCAAGATTAAACCCATTCACCCATCCTTGCCCAGGCAGGAGGCAGTGCAGTCAGCACCAGCCCCGCAGAGGCCTCTCTTGCTGGGGCTACTGCCCATGCTCCCCGGCAGCCTCCTGGTTGCATCGGGGCTGCCAGTTGGCTGCGTCTCCCCAGAAGTGCCCTGGCTGAGGTTCCAGAGGTCTTTTCAACCTGCATTGGCTCCCATCACTAATACCAAGCATCAGTTTCTGAAATCTCTTTTCCTCTTTTTCCCTAGGGCTCGTTGGAACTAGGAACACTGTCTTCAGCCTGGATGCTTAGACTGTGACTTTGCCCAGACCCTGGCACATCCCCTCAGGCACCACACCTTGGCTGCTCCCACTTTTGGTCTGACTCTCTGTTCTGACTTTTGTCCTCATGGCATGCCCCCCACCACTGATCTCATGGTCTCAGCTGCGATTTCGTGCCCTGGTACTACGTCCACTGGCACATCCTCACTGTCTAACCAGACCCCTGGCCCTGCCCTTCCTGCTGCCCTGTGCTTGGCTTGCCTCTGAACTGACAGATTCTCCAGCAAGACTCACGGCAGGACACCCAGGAATTTCTCACCGACATTCTTTTTAGACCAGCCTGGGGAGGTGGGTTGATTAGAAAGGATAGGAAGAAATATTGTTTATGTCTATTTCTATTTTGGGGAAGAATAGTAAATGATATAGAAGAATGACAGAAATGTTTGAAAAAACTGCCAGTAATTCAGCCACCTGGAGATAACCACAATTATCGTGCTGGCGAACAGCCTTCCAATCACCTCTCAGCCTCCGCACCCATTGAGATCTGCATATATCAATTGTCTTAAATGGCATCATGCTGTTATTCAACCTGCGTTTTTCACTCGTCCATATGTCATGAGCATTTTCAAGGATGCCAATGATGAGAAACACAGTTTCCCTTGCCTAGAATGTAAATTATATTCCGCAGGGTCCTTTTTTCAGCTGGCATATCTGCATTTTTGCTTCTTTGGAGGCAGAAACTTTACTCATGCTCCATTTCCCTCCCATAGTAACAGACCGCCCACTGGGTGTCCAGCCACTACCACAAAGACAATACATCCCAGCTCCCCTTGGACTGTGTTTGGTCATGTGACTGAGTTCTAGCCAATGGGGGGTGAGCAGAAGAGGAATATGTACAATTTTTTGGATGTGTCCTGTGGTGGTTTTACACATGTTCATAAATTCTTTGACACTCCTTTCATTAAGGTGAAGCCTAATTCCCCTCTGCTTAGGTTTACGCTGTGCTTAGTGACTTGCTTTTTTTTTTTTCCTGAATTTTTTAAATTGAATGAAAGATTCTTTAAATTCTAGAGTGCTTTACAATTTTCAAAAGTTTCACACACACGATTTCATATAATCCCATAATAACCTTATTTTCTCCCACCCCATATTGCCCCTCCTCCACCCCTGTCCCCACTGGTAATTACTAGTTTGTTCTCTATATCTGTAAGTCTGCTTCTTTTTTGTTATACTCACTCGTTTGTTGTATTTTTTAGATTCCACATGTAAGTGATGTCATACAATATTTATGTCTTCCTGTATCTGACTTATGCCACATTAGCATCACGCCTTCCAAGTCCATCCATGTTGCTGCATGCAAATGGCAATATTTTGATCTTTTTTATGGCTGAGTGGTATTCCATTGTATATACACGCCACATCTTCCTTACTCACTCATCTGTTGATGGACACTTGGGTTGCTTCCTCAGACAATTGGTTGCTTCCAACTGCTTCCTTGGCAATTGTAAATAATGCTGCTATGAACATTGGGGTGCAAGTATCTTTTCGAATTAGTGACTTGCTTCTAATGGATAGACTATGGCAGAAGTCATTGTGTGTGATGTGCAAGGTTAGGGCAAGGAAGCAGTTGGCTTCTTCCTTGCTTTCTCTTGTAATAAGCACGATGGGGAAGCCAATTGCCATGTCATGAGGACAATCAAGAAGCCCCTATGGAGTGGCCCACGTGGCAAGGGCCTGAGGCTTCTTGCCAACAGCCACATGACGGAGACATTTTGGAAGCAGATCCTCAAGCCTCAGTCTAGCTGGCATTCGGATGATCACAGTCTTGGCTGACATCTTGACTGCAACCTCTGAACTGCTGACTTGCTGAAACTGAGATAATAAATGTGTTTTGCTTGAAGTAACTAAGTTCTGGGGTAATCTGTTAGGCAGCCACAGATAACACATGCTCTTAAGAGGATGGGTGGGCCTTTGCTTCCCCTTCGCCCTCTCTCTGTATGGAAGGTGGGTGTGGGGTGTGCCATCCTGGATCTTTCAGATGAGGGCAACATGCTAAGGATGGAGGAGCAACAACATAGACAGGGTGTGGGCCCTTGATGGCTTCATAGCGCAAAATCACCATAATAGCTCACTCTTCTATCTGACAGGGAAGTAAACATCTGTATTAATAAGGTCAGAGCTTCCCCACCGATGTTGGGCTTCCCTGGTGTGTGGGTTACAGGTGTGTGAAGCTACTGATTGCCTAGAGCCATCCCTGGGCCAGTGGAGCTATATAATTGTTGTCATTTTCCCCGTGTGCCAGAATGGGAATACAATTTGGGAAGCTTTGGATCTCGGTCACAACAGCCAAATTTTATCCTAACGAAGACTCTCTGCAAAGTGAGCTTTTGCTTAGTAGTTTGACACGCGCTTCTCTCCTTGATAAGGCCCCTGGGTGGTCATGCCCTGAAGGGGTCAGTCAGATCTTGGCAGCCGAGGCTGGTGGGTGCTATAGGTGGTTCGGCTTTCCCCAGGTGCAAGAAGCCCCACTCCCCCTGCCTGCGCAGAGGGCTAGCTCAGCAAACTGAACGACCTCCCCTCCCCAGCCTCAGAGAACCGCTTGGGCTGTCTTGGACCCCTCCTCTCTTCCCCCTGAGCTGCCTCCACACCCCAACCTACCTTCTCTTCGGGCTCTGCCCGCCTCAGGAACAGAGGTGGCAGCAGAGCTGAGGTGGATGCCTTCCATCTTCTCATAGGCTGTTTAATAATGTCGTTTCTCCCTGATGACAGTCATGGGTCACACATGACCCATGAACCAAGCCTCACTTGGACAGAATTCTATTAAGTGGGTTGGGCCAGGGGCTTTCCTGATTTCCCCACTCAGAACAGCAGAGTCTGAATTTTATAGCTTGGTAAGGTTCCCCTGATCCAGGGCATCAGCTGAAGGGTCCTTCCTTTTGTTTAAACTCAGGACGATGTGAAGTCAACAAAAGGATTCGTTTTCGCATGAATGACCTCACATTGTGACATGAGAATGCATTTTACGACACGGCTTATACAAACATAGACTCAAATCTATGTGACTATAAATACTCCACAGTGCATTCTGGTGTCACTGCCCGGAGGTTTCTCACTAATGACCAGAAGGAACCCTGAGTGTGGCGGGGAGATGACACCGGCTTCGACAGGGTGGGCTCCTATCCTGTAAAGCCCCGCTGCCCCCTTCCGCCTTCCACACCCTCCACACCCTCCACTTCGTGCCAACCCGACACTGCTGGTCTTGGGACTGGGTGTTTTCTTGTTTCTGGGCCCTTATTTTCAAATTAGTCTTATTATCTGCTAAGGTGATTGCACAAAGTTCACTTTGAGCATTAAGGGATTTTTTTCCCTCTTTTTGGAGGGAGATTATTTACTGTGCATTAACAGAAATTTACCATTTTAACGATTTCTAAGCATACAATTCAGTGGCATTAAATACATTCACAGTGTACCATCACCACCATCCATCTCCAGAATTTCTTTTATCACCCCAAATGGAAACTCAGAACCCATTAACAATAACTCCCAATTTCCCCCTTCCCCAGCCCCTGGTAACCCTATTCTACTGTCTGTCTCCATGACTTTGCCTATTCTAGATACCTTATATATGTGGGATCAGACGTTATTTGTCCTTTGTGTCTGGCTTATTTCACTTAGCCTAATGTCTTCAAGGTTCATCTATGTTGTAGCATGTACTGGAGTTTCATTCCTTCTTATGGCTGAGGATTGTTTTTAATCAATAGATTTTCATCAAGGATTGATGTTTCCAATACATTCTGCCAAATTCCCGCAGACATTTATTAAACCTGGAATAAGCTTTTCTCTTTCCTACATCCTTGTTCTCTTTATCCTTGACATGGCATCTGACATCTGACAGTGTCTGGGCAAAGTGTTTCATTCTGTTCTCTTGGATGAGAAGAGGGCTCCCACGTTGGAGTTTGTTCTGGGAACAGATGCCCTGTGGAGTGGACTCTCTCTCTGGTGACAGCTCAGGAACACTCACTGCTACACTCCACTCCCATGTTCTGTAAGCCTGCCTAACATCATGCTTTGGTTTTTCAATGTGGCTTCACATTGCTTATTTGATTTAACCTAAACTCCATGATGTAGGCTGGGCATCAGTAACCCTTTTTCACTCTGAGGAAACTCAGGCCTAGGGAGGTGATGGCTCTTGTCTGCCCAAGAGGTCAGTGGCATCCCTGAGACTGGATGAGGGCACCCAAGTCGAGGAATTCTTCTACTACTTCGTCAGGCGTCTTGAAGGCAGCAAATGCTTCAGGCTCCCTTCTTGCATCGTCCTTCCTCCTGCTGCCTTGAGGGGGCTGAATGGAATGATAGGGTTTGGAGAGCATGGACAAATGGGGAAGAATGAACAGCTCTTTCCATCCCTCAGCTTGTGGCAAAGCCAACCTTCTTTTGAGCTACAATTAGGGCTGAGTCTGGCGCCCTCAAGAGGCAAGGGTGGGAAGGTGGCAAAATGCGTTGTATCACCTGGGGACTTAGGGCTAAAGCTACGGAGCTGGGAGCCTTCTCCTTACTTGTGCAGCCTTCCTACAGGAAGTGCCAGTAACTGCAGCGTTTTTTGAGAATAAATGTTTCACGCACATGGTTCAAATATTATGCGATACAAAGAGAATGCAGGAAAGAATCTCTTCTCACTGCTGTCACCAGCACCCAGTTCCTCTATTAGAGGCATCAATATTTGCTATTTTTTTTTTTTTAACATCTTTATTGGAGTATAATTGCTTTACAATGGTGTGTTAGTTTCTGCTTTATAACAAAGTGAATCAGCTATACATATACATATATCCCCATATCTCTTCCCTCTTGCGTCTCCCTCCCTCCCATCCTCCATATCCCACCCCTCTAGGTGGTCACAAAGCACCGAGCTGATCTCCCTGTGCTATGCGGCTGCTTCCCACTAGCTATCTATTTTACGTTTGGTAGTGTATATATGTCAATGCCACTCTCACTTTGTCCCAGCTTACCCTTCCCCCTTCCCGTATCCTCAAGTCCATTCTCTACTTTTGTATATCTTTTCTGAGAAAAGTTATATATACCTGCAAGTACATATATACATATATACACATACATATATATGTGTGAATGTGTGTGCATGTATATATATGCATATATATTCTTTTTTCACAAATAATATACTTTTTATACAAATAAATATACAAATAACAGCATATTATACATACTGCTTTGTGTCTCGCCCTTCTCCTCACCCCTGCAATATATAATATTAATAGCGATGAACGTTTATTAAGTGCTTACCACGTACTGGGTACTGTCCTAAGAACTTGATACCTGTTAATTGTCTTAATTCATTTCATCTTCACAATAACCCCGTGAGGTAACATTATAATTTTTTCAACCTTCCTCATAATGAAAACCATGCAAATTAAAACAACACTGACTGAGATAGTATTTTTCATTCATCGTGCTATTAAAGATCAAAAAGCTTGCTAACACACCATGTGGGAAAGGGTGTGGGGAAATTGACAAGTCCATAGACTGCTGGCAGGCAATTAAGTGATATCATTCAAAATTATAAAGGCACATAATTTTGGCTCAGCAGTTCCGCTTCTAGGAATTTTCCCTGCAGATACACTTCACCAATGCTGAATGACTTGGGCACAAATTATTCATGTAGTGTTGTTTGTAACAGCAAAAGTTTGGAAATAATTTCAATGCACATCAATAGGGACTGACTAAGTACTTATGATATATTGCCATCCATTCATTGAAATATTAGGTTGTGATTTTTTTTTTTTTTTTTTTGCTGCATGCAGGCTTTTCTCTAGTTGCAGCGAGCAGGGGCTACTCTTCGTTGCGGTTCTTGGGCTTCTCATTTCGGTGGCTTCTCTTGTTGCAGAGCACGGGCTCTAGGCTCACAGGCTTCAGTAGTTGCAGCACGCAGGCTCAGTAGTTGCAGCACGCAGGCTCAGTAGTTGTGGTGCATGGGCTTAGTTGCTCTGCGGCATGTGGGATCTTCCCTGACCAGGAATTGAACCCATGTCCCCTGCATTGGCAGGCAGATTCTTAACCACTGTGCCACCAGGGAAGTCCTTAGGTTGTGATTTTAAAAATGAGCGAACTCCTTATGCATTGAGGTGGGATGCTTTCAAAGATGGAGAGCGTCTTAGTCTGTTGGGGCTGCTACAACATGATACCACAAACTGGGTAGATTACAAACAACAGAAATTTATTTCTCATAGTTCTAGAAGCTGAGACTTTCAAGATCAAGAAACCAGCAGATTCACTGTCTGGTGAGAGCCAGCTTACTGGTCCATGGATGTCCGTCTTTTCCCTGTGTTCTCACATGGCAGAAGGGACTAGAGAGCTCTCTGGGCCTCTTTTATAAGGACACTAATCCCATTCATGAGGGCTCCACTCTCATGACCTAATCACCTCCCAAAACCCCCACCTCCAAATACCATCACATTGGGGATTAGGTTTCAACAATTAAATTTGGGGCGGAAGGGGCACAAACATTCAGTCTATAGCAGAGAGGCAGTGCAATATAATGGTTAAGAATCCAGATGTGAGCCAGGCTCCCTAGGTTTTCCTTTTGGCTCTGCTGCTTATCAACTGTGCAAACTTAGACTGTTACTTTACCTCTCTACACCTCTGGTCTCCTCATCTGAAAAATGGGGTTTGTAATAGCAACTTTAGATACCCCCAGCCAACACAAAAACAAGTGGCAAATAAGTGCTTATGATTATATGCCTCAGGGATTTGTGGGTGTTTGTTATACAGCATGATTGTGCTAATAGCTAACGGATACAAGCACATGGTAGGTGCTCAATAAATATCGCTTAATAGGAAACTAAGCAAGCCCTTTCCTTATAATGGGGAATTCACAGGTTACCTGAAGAGTGGTTCCATATAGGACCCAAAGAGAAAGCTCACAGTTAACATCCAAAGTATAACCAAAGCACTGGGGTTTTATTTATTCAACAGGCTGTGTTTTGAGTACTAGCCATTCTGGAAGCTAAAGCACATACAAATAGAATAAGGATTGACCCTTGTCCTCAGAGCTGACAATCTTTGGAAGGAAAGATTTGCAAACAAGTAATTACAAGGTGAAGTGCACTTGCTATAATAAAGGTGTGGACAAAGAGTGTCAAGGAGGGTAACAGCACATCCACCCACGGTGGATGTGGGGTGACAGAGGTGGTGGCTTAGGAAGGGGATGGTGCCTGGTGAGGAGGCAAGGGATTTAGAGCTGCAAAGGTAAGCTGAATCCAGGGTGGGAAGGGCCTTGAGGGCCTGGGAAGGGAACCTGAATGTCATTCTTAGGGTCCGAGAGAAGGTGGTAGGATCTGGGGGCAGAGCAGTGCCATGTTCAGGTTTGTGTTTTGGGGAGATAACTCTGGAGTTGATGTGAAAGGTGCAAAAAGCTCCTGCTGCAGAGCCCCGGATGTGGGGCACTTAAATCTTACCTCCTGCTGCAGTCAGAATTGATCAGGGACAACTTCTGGGGACAGGATTGATCTGGGGCCATACAACCCCGGGTGAGGAAAGAGGAGAAGCACAGGCGCTGATAACCAGAAAAAGTCCTTTCTTCCAACTCCCCTGCTAGGAACTGTACCAGTTAGGAAAGTATTTGGCTGCAAGTAGCAGGAAGCCTGGTTATAGAAGTTTAAACACACAGGGGAGTCTTTTTCTCATAACAAGAAATCAAGAGGAGGCCGTTATAACATTGTTGTTGTAGCTCAACGACTCTGAGATTTCCTTTGGCCTTTTCTTATTTATTTATTTAACTGAAGTATGGTTGATTTACAATGTTTCAGGTGTACAGCAAAGTGGTTCAGTTAAATATACATATATATATATTTTTCAGATTGTTTTCCATTATAGGTTATTACAAGATATTGAATATAGTTCCCTGTGCTATGGAGTAAGTCCTTGTTGTTTATCTATTTTATGTATAGCAGAGTGCCAATTTATCACTCCCTGCCCCCTTTCCCCTTTGGCAACCATAAGTTTGTTTTCTATGCCTGTGAGTCTGTTTCTGTTTTGTAAATAAGTTCATCTGTATCTTTTTTTAGATTCCACATAGATGTGATATCATATGGTACTTGCCTTTGTCTGACTTCACTTAGTATGATAATCTCTAGGTCCATCCATATTGCTGTAAATGGCAATATTTCATTCTTTTCTATGGCAGAGTAATATTCCATTGCATGTATATGCCACATCTTCTTTATCCATTCATCGGTTGATGGACACTTGGGTTGCTTCCATGTCTTGGCTATTGTAAATAGTGCTGCTGTGAACATTGGGGTGCATGTATCTCTTCAAGTTAGAGTTTTCATCTTTTCTGGATATATGCCCAGGCGTAGGATTGCTGGATTATATGGTAGTTCTATTATTTTATTTATTTATTTTTAACATCTTTATTGGGGTATAATTGCTTTACAATGGTGTGTTAGTTTCTGCTTTATAACAAAGTGAATCAGCTATACGTATACATATATCCCCATATCCCCTCCCTCTTGCATCTCTCTCCCACCCTCCCTATCCCACCCCTCTAGGTGGACACAAAGCACTGAGCTGATCTCCCTGTGCTGTGCGGCTGCTTCCCACTAGCTATCTATTTTACATCTGGTAGTGTATATATGTCCATGCCACTCTCTCACTTCGTCCCAGCTTACTCTTCCTTGTCCCCGTGTCCTCAAGTCCATTCTCTACGTCTACGTCTTTATCCCTGTCCTGCCCCTAGTTTCTTCATAACCATTTAAAAAAAATTTTAGATTCCATATATATGTGTTAGCATATGGTATTTGTTTTTCTCTTTCTGACTTACTTCACTCTGTATGACAGACTACATACTGTTCTCCGTAGTGGCTGCACCAATTTACATTCCCACCAACAGTGTAGGAGGGTTTCTTTGGCCTTTTCTTCATGGTCTTCGATGGCTGGTACAACTCTAGGTATCATGCCCACATTCAAAAGAAAACAGAGACAAAAAGATGGAAAGAAAGGGTCCACGCCAGCTGAATCCATCCCATTTTTTCAGGAAAGCAGAAGCTTCTGGACTTAACACTGTGAAACCCACTGTGTCTCCCCACTTCCATTCCAGACACTCGCTTCAGTGGGTTGCAGTTTATCCCTACTCCCCCTTACAGGGGTCATTAGAAGTAGATCCAGGGGCTTCCCTGGTGGCGCAGTGGTTGAGAATCTGCCTGCTAATGCAGGGGACACGGGTTCGAGCCCTGGTCTGGGAAGATCCCACATGCCGTGGAGCAACTAGGCCCGTGAGCCACAACTACTGAGCCTGCGCGTCTGGAGCCTGTGCTCCGCAACAAGAGAGGCCACGATAGTGAGAGGCCCGCGCACAGCGATGAAGAGTGGCCCCCGCTTGCTGCAACTGGAGAGAGCCCTAGCGCGGAAACGAAGACCCAACATGGCAATCAATCAATAAATCTTCAAAAAAAGATCCAGCCCCTGTGTCTGGGGTAGTGATTGGTGCTAAGCAGAGTGGGGAGGGGTCCCTGGGTCATCTGACACAGCACCATTACTGAATTCCCTGTGGGCCTTTTCTGAGCTGAGCGGGTGCAGGGGGCCTGGGGACAGCTGCTGCTTGGAGCCTGGTGTCCTCGTAGCAGAGAGTGCTAGCAGCAATATGCTCTAGGGGCTGTATTGTCCATATAACTCTATGGTTGGTCTCCTCTCCTGGCAAGTCCATAGTGAGGGGAGTGAGGGGCCCTCAGTCCAACTTGGTGGCTGTATCAGTCAGGAGAGGCTGAGTCATGCTGTGGTAACAAATGGCCTGAAAAGTGTAATGGTTTAAACACAAAGTTTACATCCTGTTCATTCTAAATGTCCATCATGAGTCCACTGCGGGCTCTGTTCCATTTCTCCGCCCTCTGGAATGCAGGCTAATGGATGGCCACCATTTTGAACTTGCTGGTTGCCGGGACAAAGGGAAAGGAAAGATCTGGAGGGTCTTGAAATGGCATTTAAATGCTCTGATTTGGGAGAGACTCATGTAGTTTCTACTCCCAACTCACTGGCGAGGACCGACCCAACCACAGAGGGGCGCCCGAGGAGTGATTCCCACCATGTGCCTGGAAAAGAGAGAGTGGGGAAGGGATAGGAAGCAGCACTCATGCTGAACATAGTAATTTGGGGAAAGTCGTTTCATTTCTCCAGGCTTCCTTTACTTTATCTAAAAGTGGCACTCTAAGGCAGCAACTGGGTACGGTCAAAACGGCTCTTATAATCCCTTTAGCCATTGGTTATCCACAGACAAAGGAATGAACCTCAACTTAACCCCACGCCTTACACAAAAATCAACTCAGAATGGATTGTAGACGTAAATGGGCTTAAACACAAAACTATAAAACTTGGAAAAGCATAGGAGAAAAATCTTTGGGATCTAAACCCAGGCCTGATCCACAAAAGGAAAAATGGATAAACTGGGCCTCATTAAAATGAGAAACTTTCCTCTGCAGAAGTCCCTGGTTAAGAGCCTCAAAGACAAATGCGCACGAGGGAATTGCAGAGCGGTGATTGTGGAGGGCAGGCTGAACACCTCCACGCGTGGAGACCTGGGTGACCTGGGCTGTGTCCACAAAGGTTGCTGTGCTCAGGGTGTGCGTGACCCCTGGAAGGCCTGTGACCAGTCCCCCGGGCGTGGGGGTCCTGGCGTGCCCCTTCCTGGCCCTGAGACACATTCCTCCCCTTATTGCCTGGCTGTGCGGGGTCACAGCCCCCGGAGGAGGGGGCCAGGCCTCCCTTCCTCAGAGAGCACCTTGTCTACAGTGCAGACTGCTCACAGGCTCCTCGGACCCCAAGATGCTGGAGCTGGGGCTGGGGCTGGGGCTGGGGCTGGGGCCCGAGACAGAGCCCCATCAGCCCCTTTTCACAGGTGAGGGAATTGAGGCCCAGAGAGGGCGAATGAGCTGTGTAGACTCACACAGCCAGCTAGGGAAGGAGACTGAGTGATTTCAGACAGTGGCAGAGACGCCGGGGGCAGGTTTAAAAGAGGGGACTGGACAAGCCTCCCACCTCCCGGGGTGCAGCCTGGACCAGTCCCCCCCAGTCACGGGGGAGCCCTCCCCACCTCCTATGAAGTGAAAGAGGTTCCCAGCTCACCCTTTCTTCCTCCAGGCCAGGGGGGAGCACAGGGTCACGTGGTCCGGCCCTCGCCTCCCCCCATCAGTGCCCCAGGCTGGGGGTGAGGGGTTGCTGGCGGTAGGCTAGGTGGCCCGGGCTTGGGCATGGGCGCCCTCTGCCCCCCGGGGCCTCCTGTGGGCGCCCCATCCCTGTGTGGGCTGCTCTGACTCCGTGCCGGGAGCCGAGCTTAGGCAAACCACGCCGCACTGGACGCCATTCAAGCTTTTACAGGCCCTCAAATTGGGGCTGGAGCCGGAGAGGAAATACTAAAATCCTGTGTACACAACTTCTGTCTGTGCGCGCCCAGGCTCCAGGAGAATCAGGCACGGCTGCGAGGGACACGTTTGTACTGTTTTAAGGGCTCTATGCCTTTCCCCCTGCTCTGCTTTGAACAGGCAGCACTGATGTGTCGCCTAAAACCGAGACTCCTGGATGTGGGCCCCGGGACGTGTCTGTAGGGGTTGAGGGGGGACACTGAACTTTTCTCCTACCCCATCCAAGACCCACAAAGCTGCGTTCAGAATCCTGGGATCCATGAACCACAGGGCACAGCCCAGGCCCCTTCGCTGGCAGCAAGATGCAGCCAGAGGAGACGGCGGCTTAGAGGTCCCTAGAGCCAGGCAGGCCTGGGTGGGAGATTGGCTCAGCACTTTGCAGCTCTGTGACTGTGGGCAAGGACACCCTCCTTCCCCCATCTGTAAAATGGGTGTGATAATGGTAAGATGATGGTACCCCTGAGGTTTCCTGTGAAGATTAAAGAGATGATGTAGTTAGGGAAACATCTCAGAGTCTGGTACATTATACTTGCTCCCCAAATGGTAGCCGTTGTTATTATTTATATGAGGTAATAGTAAGAGCACCCTTATGAGCTAGGCACTCGCTAAGTGCTGCATGCAGTTTAATTCACTTCATCCTCACAGTAACCCCATGAAGTAGTACTTTAACCACACCCTAGGTGAGAAACTAGAACACCAACGAACGGAATGACTTACCCAACGTCACACAGCTAGTGATTGGCTGGGTTGGGATTTCAGCCCAGGCAGTCTGCTTCAGAGTCTTAGGTGCTTTGCTGCCGCTCTGAACTGCTGGTCAGCTGTATGTGCCCATGGCGTCCTCATCCTGACGCGAAGCTCCCCACACTTGGCCCCTGCCCACCTTCCCAGTTTCATCCCTGCTGAAGGCCCTCAAGCACTCCTATGCAGCCACCCCACGTCTCCCTGGTTCTGAGCCTGTGCTCCTCCTCCCACCTCTCGGCCAGGGCTCAGCCCCTCTCCTAGCCAAAGATCTGTCTGCTCACCATCTGTGCGTTAGGTCCTCCCAGGCTACCCTGGCCAGAGAGGCTCCCTCCCTCTCTGAGCTGCCCCAACACTCCCCTCCCCCCACCCTCAGGTCTCCCATGCCCTTGACCTTGGGCCACCTTGAGTTGTGGATGTGTTCATCTTCCTCATCTGGTCCCTCATCAAGACCCCTGCATGTCTGACCCAGTTTCTTGTGCAGATAGGACCTCGCATTTGGGGGAATTGAATTTTCACTGATAGTAAATCTGGGCTGATTGGCGACATCACACTGGTGACCTGTGTGAGGGAAACAGAAGAGGGGCTCAAACCAGCTTGCTCAGAGGAGGTGGGAGACAAGGTGGGCACCAGCCCCATGTTGCTAACATCTGCCACCGGCCCAGGAATCAGCCAGGACAGTGAGAGTGTGGCCTGGGCTCCCCTGCCCACCCCTGCCTCTACTTCCCCCTTAAGTGTCCTGTCATCAGGGTTTCCCAGGAGCCCTGCTCAGTCTCAGGTAAGGACGGACACCTCACAGGGGTCTGAGCTCATTCTGGCGGGGCTGCCCCAAACAAGCGGCCTGCAAAGGGCGTCTATTCTCCAGGCCTGTCTGTGCTCCACGTGACACCAACCTCAGCTTGAGCACAATGCATCTTCTAGCCCTCTGCCGGGCAGCTAGACCCACACACCCTCCCATGCTACTTCCCCCAAACAGCCGAACCCTCGGTGCCCACGTTCAAGAGACTCAACAGTGCTGTGCAAATCACATGGCCTTTGGAATCTGGAGGTCTGGGTTTCAGTGCAGTTCCATGAGGTCTTGGGCAAGTCACTTCACCTATCCTGAGCCTCAGTTTCCCCATGGGGGTGATGTTCTCTATCTCGTTTCCTCGAGATTAAGTGACAGCAGGAGTATGATAGGGCCTGGCACACTGTGGGAACAGAAGTGTTGGTGGGGTTAAGTGGAGTCACACAGGTGGGGTGACCTGGACCCGCCAGACAGTCTGGGACCTGGGCCTGAGTGGATGACCCTGTGACCCGGTCCCAGCTGTGAGACTGCTCCCCTGAAAGGAGGGTGGATGCTGGACAGCACATCTGCTCTGTACAGCCCTGGGGGCTGGCAGCCTCCCTGAGCCACCCATCCCGCAGGCTGAAGCAGGAACAGTCTGCACGGCATGGCATCGCCCTCTGCTGGCCAGGCTGGGCTGGCACTGGCTGCTCCTCAGCACAGGGTGATGGTGACCCTAAAACCAGCCTAGGGCAGGGCCTCCACACCCCTGTGCTGGGCACGCAGGCCAGGCCCCGGCCCAGGAGGGACCCTGGTAGGTGGGAAGCCCATTCCCATTTTACAGATGAGAAAACTGAGGATCAGAGAAGTGAAGTAAACTGCTGTTGAATGGTCGAGCCAGACCCACCCCGCAGTGCTCTTCCTCCTACTCCAGATAGAGTCATCTTGTGTGAATATAACAGAACAGGCATACTGGAAACAGTGCCCTTCTTTATTTCATTAAGATCAAATTAGACCTGGGTGGGGGAGGGATAAATTAGGAGGTTAGGATTAACATATACACACTACTATATATAAAATAGATAGCCAACAAGGACCTATTATATAGCACAGGGAACTCTACTCAATATTTTGTAATAACCTATAAGGGAAAAGAATCTGAAAAAGAATATATATATATTCATATATAACTGAATCACTGTGCTGTATGCCTGAAACTACCAGGACACTGTAAATCCACTATACTTCAATTAAAAAAAAAAATCAAATTAGACCTGATGCCACCTTTCCAGGGCTGCAGAAAAATTCACTGTTACTTGCTTTTGGAAGTGGGAGTGGGGCTCCTCTCCCCTAGGCCCATGCAAGGACCCGGGAGCCTAACGTGATGCCAGAAGAGGGGGGAGTGCGGGGGAGGGCAAATCTTCAGTATGTTGGGGCCACTGTGAGAGCTTCATGTCTAAGCCTCCAGGAGGCTCTGCTGCTTCCTTGCCAAGATCGGCAGCCCTGGGGCCTGGGCCCATGCCCACATGCTCCCCGGGCGCTCCACACAGCACAGCCCTGCCACCTGAGGTCCTGTCTCTTCCTGGTGAACGCTGCTACTCTGGGTCACTGCATTCTCCCCAAACTACCTCTTTCTCTTCTCCCCGAACCCCCAGCCCAATCCCCTTAAATTGCTCAAGATCCTGAAAATAAAAGTAGGAAAAGTAGGTTGAATAAGGGGAGGAAAGTAGATCAAGAAAAAAGGGTAAATGACTATCTCGAGAAAAGTTCCTGCCCCTCTAAACTCTGCGGGGCAGCAACTTGTGCCTATGGGAAAATGCTATGTCCTTGGAATGACCTTCTTGCTGCAGCTGAAGCCAATAAGACATGGCTCAGACAGTGAGCAGGTTGGTTGAATCCAACTGAAGAAAGCCCTGAGAGAGGGGTTGGTCATGAGGAATGGAACATGTTAACTCATGTCCCAACTAAACCGATAAAAGCTTAAAAAGAGGTTATGGAAAACTGGGTAAGGGGATAAATACCCAGAGAGCTTGGGTTGCAAAACCATTCCTATCTGAAAGGGATGGACTTGGGGCCCCTGTTGTCATCTCAAGTATACGAACGGCCTGGCGGGTCCAAACTGCGGCCCTCTGGACTCCGCAGTTCCCAGATCCACAATAGTGTCTTGAAGTTCTGACCAAAAAACATCCACCGCTTGGCCATAAACTACCAGCTTAGTGTCACCAGTTCCCTGAGGGTGGTGCCCATGGCCTGCTAGAGATAGTGCATCTGCTTCCTCAAGGGCCCTTTTCCAATCTGGGAAAGTTTAGGTTTAAACATGAAGATGATGAAACAAATTAAGCCCTAAGGATCAAACTATCATGTTAAGTTTAGAAGTAACCTGTCTATAGTGGTTTCTTTAAAATATTGTAATAGTTAAGAGACTCTAGCACATTAAAGACTGACAGATTAACTTGATGCATTTTAAATATGTAATAGAATTTAGACTTGTGACTTTCAGTTGGAAGGGGAAAGAAAATTTGACTCCATTTTTGGGAATATTATGAGATTTTAAAGAAAACTGGTGCTTCACTATATTAATACATTTTATTTCTTAGGCTTATAAGAATTTATTACTTGGAGATATTTTGCTTGGTCAGGCAACCGAAGTGCTTACAAAGGAAATGTAATATATTAAATTTATGATTGCAGTTCAAAGTGTTTAGGGGAATTTAATTAATTAAGTTTGTAAATGATTTTTCAAAGGAGCTTAGGGTCTTCAAGTTGAGTTAATAGATCATTAATCAAAGAGAATCGAAGGTCACTAGTCTTATCTTGCCATATTTATAAACAGAATAACAAGATTTGTAAACTGAACATAACTGCTTAAGGATAACTAGGTTATTTCTATGTTATTAAGGGAACATTAATTTAAAATCTAAGTAACTCTAAGTAGTCCTTTCTGGACTGCCCTCAGATTTAAAAAAATAATTCACAGGAACAGCTATTAATGCTAATAGCTAATATTTATGGAGGGCTTTACACGGACAATCTCATTCCATCTTCCATTCTATATGAGACCCTAGGAGGTCAGGAACTTGCTCAAGGCCACACATCTAGGAAGCTGTACAGGTTGGACTTGAGTTGGTTCTTCCACTCCAGAGGCTACGGTATTATTTTTTGGAGGAGAAATTCTGCATTCTCCCTTTTTTTTTTCTTTTTTTTTTTGGCCTTGCCGCACAGCATATGGGATCTTAGTCCTCCAACCAGGGATCAAACCCATACCCCCTGCAGTGGAAGCGCAGAGTCTTAACACCTGGACCACCAGGAAAGTCCCCAGAAGCTACAGTATTAACCACAGTGCTGAATGATCTTTGGGGCCTGGGTTCCCAGGGTCTGCACCGAGGTCCCTGGAGAATGGCTACACTTCCCTAACTTATACCAGTGAATGCGAGCTTGTCAGGGCCCCATCTGCCCAGCTGGTTTGGTGCTCAGCAGAAATAGGGAAGGGACTTTTTTTTTTTTTTGACATCTATTAATTTTTTTAAAAAATAAATTTATTTATTTATTTGTTTTTATTTTTGGCTGTATTGGGTCTTCTTTGCTGTCAACGGGCTTTCTCTAGCTGTGGCGAGCGGGGGCTACTCTTTGTTGCGGTGCACGGGCTTCTCGTTGTCGTGGCTTCTCTTGTTGCAGAGCACGGGCTCTAGGTGCGCTGGCATCAGTAGTTGTGGCTTGCAGGCTCAGCAGCTGTGGCTCGCGGGCTCTAGAGTGCAGGCTCAGTAGTTGTGGCGCACGGACTTAGTTGCTCTGCGGCATGTGGGATCTTCCCAGGCCAGGGATCGAAACCATGTCCTTCATTGACAGGCGGATTCTTAACCACTGCACCACCAGGGAAGCCCTATTAATTTTTTTATACGTATACTTTGTCCCATTTTCCCTTAAAATGTATGTCTTCAGGATTTTTTTTTAAATATTGAGCTATAGTTGATGTACAATATGTTTCCGGTGTACAACATAGTGATTCACAATTTTTAAAGGTTATACTCCTTTTACAGTTACTATAAAATATTGGCTATATTCCTTGCATTGTACAGTATATCCCTGTGGCTTATTTATTTTATACATAGTAGTTTATACCTCTTAACTCCTTACCCCTATCTTACCCCTCCTTGAGGAAGGGACTTCTGAGTGGCTAATCTGAACCCCAAAGTACCATTTGTGGAACTGCCATATACTTGTGTCCTGTAAACACAGAACTTCTGACAACAGCCATGGCCTTGTGACAGGTGTGAACCAGGAGCTATGCATATTTTCTTCCTTGTTGTATACATTAATCCTTTCCCCTTGCTGTCCCTCTCCTAATGATTTACATAAGAAATGGTGGTGTTTAACAGTACAGCATCGTTTCTAGGTAACAGAAAACTCAGGTGGGATTGGTGATTGAACCAGAAGAGAAATTAACCTTGCCGAGAGATGGAGGCAGAGACTAGTGGGACCTGGTGTCTAAAATTTTGTAAAGAGAGTGAGTGTGTCCACACCTGTGTGAGTGACAGTTGCATTCTGCTAGGCAGCAGTGTGAGGGTGTGGTGATCCCTGTCACTCAGGAGTTTAAATATGGGTTGTTGTGGATGCTGAGGAGAAAAGGGATGGGCTGTGCTGGGTCACGTCTGCTGTCTCCTGATTGCTTGTCTAACCATCCTCTCCACTGAAGGATTTGGAAATCTGAAAGCCGTGTTCCCTGACTCTACCTGTGAGGTTCTGCTGATGAGAGGCAATGGTGGGAGACTGGAAGGGGGAGACGGGAAAGCCTTTTTAGGGGTGGGGGCTTCTGACAGCAGCTCTCCCGGTAGCAGTGGTAGCAGTGGTGGCGGCAGCGGTGGCGGTACCCGGTAACACTGCTGCCCTTTTGCTTCCTGCAGGTACGAATCTGTAGGTAGTCTGAACCTCCACTTTTGTTCCTCCAGCAATTCCAACCCCTTTATCATTAATGCTCTGTGTTCAATCCCCTCTGTTTAAAATGTTTATGGTGCTTTCCATTTTGTTGATTGGACTGAAACAGATCTCATTCTCTTGTTTGCTTTTTGGGCTCAGCTCTTTGATTTGAAGATAATCCATCTTGTAGCATCTACACCAGGTCTGTCGCCTCTAACTGCTGCGTAGTGCTTCATGGGGTGTGCATGGACCACACTGGACCTATCTCCTCCTCCAGGGTGGACACCCAGATTGCGCCCCCAACATGCTGTGATAAGTATTCTTATACATATTTCCTTTTTAGACCTGTGTGAGAACTTACCTGCAATTAAGACATATACCCAGGACTGAAATTGCTTTGTCATAGATCATAGGTATGTCTGTACTACATTTGACTAAGTATTATGAGATCATGATCCTGAATAGCCACACCTCCCCAAAATATAAGATAATGCTACATATACTATTCTGTAATTAAATTTCTCCCACTTTAGGTCAGATGAAAATTCAAGTAATTCCAACGAGGGAAAAACTTTTTTTAATTAAGGTGCAAATTATAATCAATTCTACTGAAACAGAAACAGTGTTTCGGATAACAGCTTCTAGAACGAGACTGCAAATTCCAGCTTCACCATGCACTAGCTGTGTGACTTTGGGACAGTTGCTTAACTTCCCTGTGCCTCGTTGTACCCATTTGTAAAATGGAGATGATAATAGTACCTACCTTATTAGGAGGTTGTGACAATTAAATGAGATAGCACACATAAAGTGTTCAGAATACTGCTGTTGGCTATTATTGTTGAACATTTAGGTAATATCCAATTTTTTTGGTTATTTCTCAACAATGCTGCAATGAAGTTCAAGATTTTTTATTATTACCCTTGCTGTTGTAAAAAACACATAGCATTAAATTTATCATTAATAAACTCACATCTTACTAAGTGAAATAAGTCAGACAAAGATAAATATCATATGATATGACTTATACATGGAATCTAAAAAAAATGATACAAATGAACTTATTTACAAAACAGAAATAGACTCACAGACATAGAAAAGAAGCTTACGGTTGGTTACCAAAGGGGAAAGTGTGGGGGGAGTGATAAATTAGGAGTTTGGGATTAACATATACACACTACTATATATAAAATAGATAAACAGCAAGGACCTACTGTATAGCACAGGGAACTATACTCAGTATTTTGTAATAACCTATAAGGGAAAAGAATCTGAAAAAGAATATATATATATATATATATATATATATATATATATATATATAACTGAATCACTTTGCTGTATACCTGACACTAACACAACATTATAAATCAACTATACTTCAATTAAAAAAATTTTTTTAAATTTATCATTAAAGTGTGGGATTCTTAGACTGCCTGACTATTGCACTGGAGTTCTGGCAGCAAATGCCAGCCTGAATTTAGCAACCTTTTGGCTTGGGACACCTGGGTCTTTTTAGAGTAACAGGATGTCTGCACACCATTTGCCCCACTGCTGCATGATCAAGGCCTGTGGCTGGGAGAGCCCTTCCTGAGGTTCCCTGATTTCTGCAGAGCCAAGATCCTTACCAGGGCCTTCCTGAGCCCTGGGGTGGGTGAGACAGGGCACTAACCTCCGGTTAGGCAGTGGAGCATCTGTACATGGTTGTGTGCCATGAAGGGATAGAATTGATTCAAACTCCACAGCTCTACCATCTGTGTGATCTTGTGCAAGTGATGTCACATCTTTGGACCTCTGTTGCCTCATCTGTAAAATGAATCCTGGCTTCGAGACTCATCAGCAGTGTGGCTTGGGTAAGTCATTTTTTCCCCTGGGGTCTTAGTTTTCCCATCTGTGAAGTAGGGTATCATCCCCTTTATAGGTTTACTGTAAGGATTAGGGATAATGTTTGCAAAGTGCCTGGCACAGTGCCTGGCGGAGATTCTGTGGCTGGTAGACAGCTTCAATACTGGAGATTCTGTCTGCTTGACCCTATAAAGCAGTGAAATGCTCTGGAAATTCTGACTCGTTGGCATCCAACCTGCGCATCGAACATAAGGTCCCCAAAGCCCTTTCGTGCTTATGCTCCAGGGTCTCTCTGAGTTTGTAAACCCTCTTTCTGGATGCCCTGTGGGAACATTAGGCAGCCTTCTGTCCCTGGTACTGGGGCCACAGCCTCAGGATCCCTTCTGAAACCTCTTCCTTCTCCTCTGTCCCTATCTCCATCCCATCTTTATTTTCCACACTCCAAAGGCAACCTTTTTCCTTTCCAACATGAATGGATGAAGACATTTCATCTACATACATTCCCAAGGGCACCCCGGGAGGGGGCTGTCTCTACTTCCCCACCTCTTATTTGTAACTCAAAACAGCAAATCAGGGGGACCCCAATTTTAGCTCTGAAATCTTGGAAGTCGTTGCTCCCATCCTTACAACAGGAGAAAAGCTGAACAAACTGACAGATCAAGGAGACAGAAGATCAGTAATTACATAGTTGCGCTAAAGAGCACCATCAGTTGTCTGGATCTAATTGACACTTATAGACTACTTACCCAACAAGAGCAGAATACGCATTCTACTCAAGCTCACACAGAACACTCACCAAGTGTTTGTGTCTTCCCCAAATTCATATGTTGATGCCCTAACTCCCAGCATGGCTGTATTTGGAGATGGGGCCTCTGAGGTAGTAGTTAAGGTTACAATGAGATCATAACGGTGGGGCCCTGATCCAACACAATTAGTGTCCTTATAAGGAGAGACATCATGTGAGCACAGAGCGAGAAGGCAGCCATCTGCAGGCCCAGGGGAAAGCCCACACCAGACACCTACTGGCAACTCCCTCTAACTTGCAGTTCCAGTTTCCAGAACTGTGAGAAAATAAATTTCCGTTGTTTATGAAACCGTGCCCCATAGAATTAACAGAAGCTGATAACAGAAATTCTTGAACTTGTCTTACATAACAACAGATAAAGGAACAACTTGTTAAAAGTCCTTTGCTTGTAAACTGCCTTCGTTGATTAAGCTCACTTTAGTTTTTTTCCTTCTTTTTTTCCCCCTCTCTTTAATTACATACCTTCCCAGCTTCACACAGCCCAGCTGTTCTACAGGAACTTGGAGTCAGCTCCTATTCAGTGCAAGCCGGCTGGGGGACGACTGGGACCATGAACCCTAGACCTGGCCTATGCAGATGTCCAACCAACAGCCTTTTGACATCAGAGGGCCAGAAAACTCCACCCTCAGATCATGCTAAACACGTGAATATGCAGACGCATGTAACCCAGATGCACCTTCCCAAACACCAATTACCTCATCTTTTCCCCCTACCTCCAATCATCTTTCCCCATGCCTAAGGCCACCCTGCTAATCCTATAAGTACCCCAATGCCCTCACCTTCCTTTCTTTTGTTGTTCATGGCTTTGTTGTCATATCTAAAAAGTCAATGCCAAATCCAAGGTCATAAAAATTTACCCTTATGTTTCCTGCTAAGTTTTCTGTTTGTTTGTTTGTTTGTTTTTGTTTTTGTTTTTTTTTTTTACAGTTTTAGCTCTTATATTTAGGCCATTGATCCATTTAGAATTAGTTTTTTGTATGTGGTGTGAGATAGGGATCCAACTTCATTCTTTTGCTTGTGGAAATCTAGTTGTCCCAACAGCATTTATTGGGGAGACTGCTTTTTCCCCATTGAAAGGACTTGGAACCCTTGTTGAAAATCTGTATAGCACAGGGAACTTTACTCAGTATTCTGTAATAACCTATATGGGAAAAGAATCTGAAAAAGAATGGATTAAAAAAAAAAGGAAAAAAATCAATTGGCTGTCAATGTATGAGTTTATTTCTAGACTTTCAATTCTGTACCATTGGTCTATATAACTATCCTTATGCCAGTACCACACTGTTTTGATTAATGTCACTTTAGTGTAAGTTTTGAAATTCGGAAGTGTGAATCTTCCAACTTTTTTTTTCTTTTTCTAGATTACTTTGGCTACTTGTGTTTTCTTGCATGTCCATATGAATTTTAGGGTCATCTTATCCATTACTGCAAATCAGGCATTTGGGATTCTGATAGAGATTGCACTGAATCTGCAGATCAGTTTGGGAGGAGTGTTGCCATCTTAGTGCTTTTAAGTTTTTCGATCTATGAACGTGGGATGTCTTTCCCCTTATTTAGGTCTTCTTTAATTTTTCAACAGTGTTTGGTAGTTTTCAGACTATCGGTTTTGCACTTCTTTTGTTAAAAGTATACTTTTATATTCATAAGTATTTTATTCTTTTTTATACTATTGTAAATAGAATTGTTTTTGTAATTTCATTTTTGGTGTGCTCAAAGCTATTATACAGAAATATGATTGATTTTTATATGTTGATCTTGTATTCTGCAAACTTGCTGAACTCATTTATTACTTTAATCATTTTCAGTGGATTCCTTAGGATTTTCTATGGACAAGATTATGTTATCTGAAAACAGAGACTGTTGTAATTGTTCCTTTCCAATCTGGGTGACTAATATTTCATTTTCTTGCCTAGTTGCCCTGTCTAGAATCTCCAGTTTGGGGGAAAGCATTTAGTCTTTCACCATTAAGTGAAAACCCATTAGCTGTGGGCCTTTTGTAGATGTCCTTTATCCAGTTAAGAAATTTCCCTTCTATTCTTAATTTGTTGAGTGTTTTTTTTACCATGAAATGGTATTGGATTTTGTCAAATGATTCCCCGCCCCCATCTAGTGAGATGATCACGTGAATTTTGTTTTTTATTCTATTGATATAGTGTATTACAAAAAGTGTTTTTTCCAAGTTAAACCAACCTTGCTTTCCTGGGATAAACCCCTGGTCATGGTGTATAATTCTATTAATAGACTGCTGGATTAGATTTGATAGCATTTTTTTTTTAATATTTATGTATTTATTTATTTATTTATTTATTTATGGCTGTGTTGGGTCTTCGTTTCTGTGTGAGGGCTTTCTCTAGTTGCGGCGAGCGGGGGCCACTCTTCATCGCGGTGCGCGGGCCTCTCACTATTGCGGCCTCTCTTGTTGCGGAGCACAGGCTCCAGACGCGCAGGCTCAGCAATTGTGGCTCACGGGCCTAGTTGCTCCGCAGCATGTGGGATCTTCCCAGACCAGGGCTCGAACCCGTGTCCCCTGCATTGGCAGGCAGATTCTCAACCACTGTGCCACCAGGGAAGCCCGATTTGATAGCATTTTGTTGAGGATTTTTGCATCTATACTCATAAGAGATATTGCTGTATAGTTTTCTTTTCTTGTGATGTCTTTTCTGGTTTTGATATCAGGGTAATACTGGCCTCACAGAATGAGTTGGGAAGTGTTCTCTTCTGTGTTTTGGAAGCATTTGTGAAAAATTGGTATTGACTCTTTAAATGTTTGGTAGAATTCACCAATGAAGCCATCTAGGCCTGGGCTATCCTTTGTGGGAAGTTTATTGATTAATTATTAAATTGATCTCTTTACTTGTTATAGGTCTATTCAGATTTTTTTTTCTTGAATTAGTTTCAGTAGTTTATGTCTTTCTAGGAGTTTTTCCTCTTTATCTATTATGTAATTTGTTGGAATTCAGTTGCTCATAGTAGCCACTTATGACTTTTTTCTATAAGGAAGGTCAGTAGTAATGTACCCTTGTTTATTTTTTAATTTAGTAATTTAAGTATTCTCATTTTTCTTGATCAATATAGCCAAAGGTTTGTCAATTTTGTTGATCTCTTCAAAGAACCAGGTTTTGTTTTGTTGATCCTCTAATTTTTCTAGTCTCCATTTCATTAATTTCTATGCTAATCCTTGTAATTTCTCTCCTCCTTCTTGCTTTGGGTTTAGTTGACTCTTCTTTTTTCCAGTGTCTCAAGGTGGAAGGTTAGATTGTTGACTTGATATCATTTTTTTTTTAAGCTTTATTTATTTATTTATTTTGGCCGCACCACATGGCATGCGGTATCCTAGTTCCCCAACCAGGGATTGAACCCACGCCCCCTGCAGTGGAAATGCGGAGTCCTAACCATTGGACCACCAGGGAAGTCCTGAGATTTTCTTTTTTAATGTAGGCATTTACAGCTATAAATTTCTTTCTAAGGACTGCTTAACTGCATCCCACAATTTCTGGTACATTGTGTTTTTTATTTTCATTAATTTCAAAGTATTTTCTAATTTCTCATAAATTTTTTCTTTGACTCTTTGGCTACTCAGTTGTGTGTCATTTAATTTCCACATCCTTGTGAATTTCCCTAATTTATTTCTTTGACTAACTTCTAATTTTACTGCATTGTGATTGGATAACATTCTTTGCATCATTTCAATCCTTTTAAGTTTATTAAGGCTTGTTTTATATACATTGGATAGAACAACTGGGCAGAAGGCCAACAAGGAAATAAGTGACTTGAACAATGCTCTACGCAAACTAGGCCAAGCAGGACATTTTCTAGAACAATGGCCAATTAACCACTGGACCACCAGGGAAGTCCCAGCATGTATGTTTAAATGTATCAGTATCTCCAGTGGATGTGTATTATTTGTACCATAAAGAAAAAATACAAGTAGTGTTTCTTCCTGATGGCGGGTCTAGGAGTCAGGAGTTGTGGTGGGCAGCAACCAGCAGATCAAGGAAGTGTCAAGGCCAAGCTGGGCTCTGCAGGGTCTATAGGAGCTCTACTGCCTCCCAGAGCCTCACTCTCCCAAACCGTCCACTTAACAAGGGACAAACTTGGACGTAAGAGACGTTGCAAAGGCAGAATCCACCTGACCTTCCACCTGAAACTGGAGGACTCTGGGTCATGGTACCTGTGAGATGCTGCGTATCAGAAACTCAGTCGTTCAGTGGAAGAGCCCTGGAATTTTTGGCATTTGGAGTCTGAGGTCCAGGCTAGCTGGGGAGGAGGCAGTGTCCTGAAGGAGGAGGACGTGCTGGGCTGTGGCTCTGGAGACTTGACGGCGAGGCCCCACTGCAGACCTGGGTGTGGGAGTAAAGAGAGGCTGTATCAAAGTGTGACCCATGGGAGTGGATGACCCTCCAGGGAGAAATTACAACGGGGAGGGGAAAAGAGGATCAAGGCCAGAGGCTTGGGAGGAGGAAGGGGAACCCAAAGAGAAGTGGTCAGAGATGGTGCAGGAAGGAGGGAATTAGCCCAGCCGAAGAGGAAGCCTGACATGCAGAGGAGTGGGTCCCACCGGCCGCCCTGGGGGCTGCTTGGAAGCCCAGGGCTCTGAGAGCCGCGCACGCACTGCAAGACACTAGGCGGCGCTGTGGCCCATTCTAACAGCCACTCCTTTTCGTGTCGGGGTTTTCTTCTTTTTAAAGAGAAATTAATGTGTGCTGCGCCCCCCGCCCCCCATTTCCTGTTTAACAGATGACAAGCCCAGAGAGGGACTGTGGTTCTCCCCAAAGCATACAGGGGTGTCATAGCCGCGGTAGGGCCACCTTGCCCACCAGGCCCAGCCCTCCAGCACCACCCACTTTTTAGTCTTGCCAACAGTGAAATCACTTTCCTTGCTTTTCCCATCCTTTCTGTTTCCAGGTCCCCATCCACCCCACCCCCATTCTCCTTCCACCTGCAGCCACAGAGATGTGTTTCAGTATAAACTGAATCAAGTTGCTCTCCCAGTAACACCCTATAATGGCTCCAGATTGCTTTTTACCCTGACATTCACCTTAGCCTGGCCTGCAGGGCTTCATGCCTCTAGAAGCTTCACCCTGAGCCTATGTATACTTGCCTTTTGGGTTTGCTCTGATAAAGCTGGTCTTGCTGTGTCACCTCCACCAATCTCTTCGCTCTGCTTCCCCACTCCTCCTCTCTCCTCTAACTAACCCCTTGGTCTCAGGCTGACCTCCCTGGCACCCTCCCCATGCTCCAGAGTGCCCTCCCCTGTGCTCTAATGCCTGCGTTGTCATGTTCATGTCTTTAATGTTTTTTCCCCTCTAGACTGAACTCCAGGGCAGTAGGACAGGTTCCATTTTGTCTGCAGCCTGTCCATCAGGGTCCAGCCGTGGCTCTAGGAAGGCTATCGCACTAAGGGTGACCATGCTGGCAGAGCAGGAGAGGAGCTAGCACCAGGTGTCACAGGGCAGGATCTTTGGGGCAGGCCCACTGAGTACTAACGTATAGCCAAGAGCATCTGTCTGGAACCGTGGGCAGACCATCAGCTGTTCTCAGCGTTTGAACAAATGGTGTTCCATACAGAATGGTTAGCCAGAGCCACAGAATCGAGCCGGCAGAAGGGGCCCCCACTGTTGGCCTCACTTTTGTATTCTAGGAGCTGGTATATTTTAGTGTTTTTAAAAATAGAACAATCAGGGTTTCAGTTCCAAGTTTTGGAGAAGGTGGGGCTGCATCTGGAGCAGGTAGGAATCAGCATGGCCTTTGTTCTCACCTGGTCAGACCTCTCCCAGAGTTGAGGCCAACAGACCCTTGAGCCAGAAAATGACAATAACGTGGAGGCACCCACAAAGCTGATGGTGGACCAGCGCCCCGCCATGCTGTCGCTGTGCACATTACCAGCTTTGGGTTGTTGGACAATAGGACCAACATGTCAAAATATTTCCCTCTCCTTTCTCTTACAACAAAGCTGTAGCAGTGGATGTTAATAGAGCTTTTGGATTTCCCCAGTGCATAGGCCAGCTGCAGGGCTACTGAAACCCAAGTTTGTTATGCAAAGGAGGTCATACACAGAGACTTCAAAAAGCCTGAAGAAATGAAAAATGATCTGAATAAGCTTTTCTTCTTTCTATTTCATATCTCAATGTTAAATGATATTTAAAATCCTGTTATCTTTTTTCAGGAGTATTCAAAATTGGACAATAGAAATTAGATAGTCCTTTGTTTCTGCAGGAAGTTTTGACACAAGGCTGTGGTTTTTAAATCTGGCTCCTAGCTCCAGGCCAGAATCTCCTCAATTGTCAGCCTAATTTTGCAAACTTCCTAAAGAGGAAGGACTCTTTCTAGGTGGGGAGAAGCTAAATCAATGTTTAGTACAGGATGTGAACAGGGGGTGGGGTGGGCAGAGAAAAGGGAGAGGGGAAGAAAATCAGGACTGGCTCTTTATAGAGAAAAGTTTGGGGAAAATTCTGGAGTGACTTTGAAGTAGCTTCAGGCTGAGATGTAAGTGGTCAGGAGAACCCCTTCTGAAAGTTACTCCAACTGTCTTGGCATAAATACTTTAAAAAACACAAAATAGGTCACTAGGAATAAGTCTATAAAGCAACGAGTATGGTGATTATACTGTTTAAAGTCAAAATCAGGATATTTGACCAGCTAATTGGACAGTATAATTGGAACTGAGACTGCCCACCCCTTCCAGATGAAGGGTGCCAGGCTGGCGTGCATGAACCCTAAATGCTCAGCTGTGAAGCAAGAGGTCGACCAGATGTTTCCTGATTCCTGGTCCTGCTTCCGGATCATGAGTGGTGGTGATGTTGGGAGAATAGGAGAGATTAGTAAGAGAACAGAGGGTCTGTCCCTCTGACTTCTCCAGGATCACAGTGCACACCGTGTTCTTAAATTTAGGTCAATTTAGAGAAAAATGACATAGATGAGCCACAGGTGACACAGAGAGGGAAAGGCTGCTGCTGGGACATTCCACTCAACTTTTAATTTTAGGACAAGACTTTTGGTTTACACTGGAATCTATAGTTTTACCTGTTTGGAGTGTGTGTGTGTGTACGTATGTTTTTTTTTGAGTCTTCCTCTTCATACTAAATATCACACTGGAAGAGGAAGCAGCTCTAGAACAAAACTTCATAGTCAGAAGGTATTTTGTCCACCATTTATTTTATTATTTATTTATTTATTTATCTGTTGGCCACACTGTGTGACTTGTGGGATCTTAGTTCCCCCACCAGGGATTGAACCTGCACCCTCAGGAGTGAAAGCGCGGAGTCCCAACCACTGGACCGCCAGGGAATTCCATCATTGTCTTTAACGTCGTTTTTTCTTGAAACTGATTTTCTTCGATAAATCAAAAAAATATAAGCCAGGTGACAGAGAACAGGGTGGAAATACATTGCTCCTTTAGAAGTTACAAGTTTTTAGCGTACAAACAGTTATTGCTGTTATGACATATCTACTGAATAGTCAGTTTCTTACTGTACATTTTCTGAAAGTTCACTTTGTTAATATTTCCAGCTACACAAAGGCTGTAATGGCTACATCTGTCCAATCTTGGATGGCTGCCTGACACCAGAGCAAAACTTGACATCTCACTTCTGCCAGACAGAAGGAAACTTATAAACTTGTCATTCTTCCGACATGTCTTATTGACACAGCTCATTGGAAAAATCTGCTTTTAAAAAAGTCATAACTAAATTTCACAGCATGTAATTTATTCTCATTTCACCACAGCCCCGCTGAGTGGCTACTTTTCCTGTCTGTGGAATGGGTTGGAATTTAATATTGGGAACTAGTCAAATCGAATCATTTGGATAATGAAAGTCCAACTACAAAGACTGCGGTTTCCTTTTGGGGAACACTACTTTCTTGTCAAAATTTGAATGTGCGTATGAATGAATGGTTCTCCTCAATTTACTTCAGTTTTATGTTGTGTCGGTTGTAGGTAAATACAGATAAACACCTTGTTCTGTGAACACAAAAACAGGCTAAAATGGCATTGGGATGTAAGAAAGAAGAGAAAAAGACAGAAGTTTGGGCCAGGGTGCCTGGTCCTCCAGGGAAGGGCAGGGGGGTGTGCTATCTACTGGGTCTTTTCCCCTGTTGTCTGCACTTTAGTCTGAGAGCTGAGGGTGTGGTCATCTGGGCGGCCTTCAGGGAGGGTCAGCGTCTGGGAAGACGGTGTCAGTCCCACGGGCAGCAACAGAGTCCTTTGTTTGAGGGAAGCATTTAGTCACCATGTGCATGGATGGAAGGCAGGCCCAGCGTCGCACAGTTCCTGCTTGCTACACACGCGTTCTAAAAGCTCACTTCATTCTAAGGGGAATTCTGCTAAATCACAGAACTAGTCCTTTCCTTCTTTCTCAATGGACTTGACTGAAGTGCACCAAAGAAAGGAAGAAAAAATAACCCACACTTGGATGCCGTAAACCTGCCAAGGAGAATAGATCCCATTTCAAAATCTTCCTATGATGCTGGTCTAAAAGTTTCTCCTAAGACAGAAATAAGGCACATGTAACAATCCCTTTGATATCAAGTCCCAAAGCACTGGAGTTAGAATGCAGTTAAAATAAAGAGGTCCTTGGTTTCAGAAATCTTTAATACCCTGGGGAGACTAGGGTGTGACTACTGCTTGTTTTCTTTTACAATCAGCCCATGTCTGCACACAAACCAGATTGACCGTTGCCGGTCAAGAGGTCATAGCTCAACAGGAACAGTCCAAACAGTGGGCTTGACAACTCATTTTAACTAATGGGTCCACAGATGATGAGACCCGCCCCCGCCCCCAAATTTGTGAGAATAGACATGGCCAATGCCTTATTAGTACATTGTTGGAAAATTTTAAAAAAACAACAACACCGTGACACAAAAGTATCAGTGAAGAAGGCAAGGTGACACCTAGAAAAATGAAGTTGTTCAGAAGATCCTAATTTAGCTTTGCCTAGAAACACGACACACGTCATCAGGAGATACTCATCCTGGTCCCCAAAACATTCTTCTACGGCCAGCCTAGGTTTCTGGAGAGAATAAGCTCTCTGTAGGAAAAAACAAAAAACTAAAACTCACTGAAATTTTCTGTGGCTCAAAGTTCTAGTGAGAAGTATGTTAAAGTACAGAACACGTGGACGTCATCCTAAGTTGCCTCAAAACCAATGATTCCATCCACGTAAGAGCATGTGTGCCTACAAGGCTGCACAAAGTTGGAAGCGTGATGGAGGAAACTCAGTTACTGGAGACCAACCTTGTGACACCCTGGGGCACCTGGAGGTCTGTTCCCAGAAAAGCAGGTGGAGACACAGCCCTGAAGCAAAGAAGTAACTTCTAATGAAAACTGCCGAAGTGCTTCAAGTTCTCAAAGATGGTCTCTGGTCAACTCTGACTGGTGGACACCATGAAAGGTCTTTGAAAAAAATACGCCTTTTTATTCACTTAGGGCACTTACTGCCTGCCAGTAATTAAACGTTGAGAGGCATGGGCAAAGCAACGTAAAAATGAAAAAAAAAAAAAAAAAAAAAAGACACACAGAGGAGGAGGGGAGGGATGAGGCCAGGTCTGGTATTTGTTGAAAGCTGAGAAAGTGCTGGACTGGCTACTTCCCAGCAGCTGTGCAAGGCAGGGGAAACGAGACCATGTGCACCCGTGAGGGGATGCACTGGGAAAGCTTTCCAAGTGTTAGACCCTGGCTGCTTCTTGTCTTTTTTAATAAGCATTTGGGCTTCTCTAAGTAGCCCCTGAGGGATGAGGGGGTGGAGGTGTGTGGTGCAGGCCTGGTCCCACCTGAATCACAGGACAGCTGTGGACCATTTTCCTGAGTCTCAATATTCAGAGCTAAGTCTCACCATTTAACAGGTAGGAATTTTAAAGCATTTCTTCCTAAACAGTGTCTTACAGAGTAGAAAGCAACATCCATAGAAAATTTTAAGACAAGACATAAAACCAGAGAAATCCTATTTTGCTACGCAGGCTGCTCTGAGCTTGACCCCAGAACCCTGGAGATCCAAGGGACTCATTCAGAGCTATGACCTGGCTCCTTGCCCCGCATATGCCGAGGAGCTGGCAGATGTGGGAGCCATCGGCCTGGCCTGGGAGTCAGAGCTGCACCGGGGCTGTGGGAGAAATAGAATTGGGGGAGGGGCGGCAGCAGCGGCCAGCGGAGGAGACCCCTTCATCCTCCAGCCCGCCTCACAGACATCTGCAGTGAGGTCCTGCCTAGCAGTGGCGTCCAAGAAGGACATTTTAGCTAGACTTATAAACTTATTTTCTGGGGAAAAAAAAAAAAAGCACTCAAATTAACTAGACTGTAAGAGTTCCTCAAAAGCTTTTATTCTTTTTTTTTTTTTTTTTTTTGACCAGCACACTGCCTGGTACACACTGCCAAGGAGGCATTCAAAAAAAACGTTTTTTCTTAAACAGGCAATTTATAACACTGGGAGGACTTCATTTCAGTGTTTCAGAAAACATGACTATTCCTGGAAAGAGTTTATTCCTCTACGGCTCTGGAGAACACAGGTTTTGCCCTCACTTTTATAAGCCACCTCAGACAGACAGTGGAATAATCTGGATTAACATTTAAGTGTTTGGAAGGGCAGTTAAAAACTCTCAAGAAATCCAAGAGTTGTCCTAATTGCGGGGAAGACCGTGGCTTCTACCGCCTGGGGCAGCTTTGCAGTACTCGGAGGACACAGAAAATGTCTCTGTGTCCCTCCTTGACGTGGGACCTGCAGGACAGCTACCCTGCTTGATGCCTACAAGTCTTCCTGCAGAAGGCAGATCAATGGAGAGGGACGGTGAACTTCTCCGACCGGCCCAGGCCTCCTGCAGCAGCATGGCCCAACCAGTCCCAGTGGTTTAGCTACCCAGCACGTCACCCTGGAAGTGCTTCCGACATCTGTCCCACCAAACAGACTAACAGAGGACCAGAATCAGGCATTCAGGGCTGTCATCAAAGGAGTCGCCTCCCTTCTTCCACTTAATGACCTGGGATTCTATGTGCAGTAGACATGAACAGAGTTTTTACAAATTAAATAACTTTCTTAAAATACAATAAAACATCATTACATACAATTCTCTTTGGAAAGTCTTTCCCATTCTCAAAATTAACTTACAAAATTTTGTGCAAAAACACTGGCTTCAAATAAATAGGGGAAAAAAGTGGGAAGAGCGGAACTTTTTGTATTGTTTTTGTTTTTTAAATTAAAAGTTAAAAAACACCAGCTGCACTTCAAAGTTCTTGCAGGACGCGTCAAGAAGGCTGTGAAAAACAGCCCTCCGGGTCAGAACTGCATTTTCAAGTGAGGTTTTCTGGGTTCAGAATTCACAATGGATGCCTCCGCTGAGATCCCTCACCACGCCCTCTCTGACCAGCTTCAGGAGGAACCCGGTCTCTGTGGTCACATTGTGCATGGTCTGAAAGTTCATGGCAGCCATACAGAGATTGTCAAAGTAGTGCAAAGGTGTTCTGGGTTGGCTGAGGTCATAGCCAAAGCCCGCCAAACTGACTTCATCGCACAGGTGCGTGGCTAAGACAACGGCAATGACACCAATCGTGGGGACGTTCTGGAAAGGAGAAAAGCCAAAAAAAAAAAAGGTCTTAGCACAAGTCACTGCTTTACAGGTACGCTACATGCCATGCAAAGTGATGAAAGTGGCAATGGGGGCTGCAATTTTATACGTCACCCAATTTCAAATATCACCCAATTCTAAAGTCTGACTTGCCATCCAAATCAGGAATCTAGACTCTAAATCATGGTCTGTGATGTGAATTCTTTTAACACATCAGCAAGAGGCAGCCTGGCAGGTCCTGTTGCACCAAGCTGAAAGGTGTTCTTTCTAAAACTTCCACCCACCCGTCCTGCACAGGATGACCATAATAGCAAGGCTAACCCACTTCCTCTCTCATGTGACAAATGTCTACAAGGTCTGCTCTGGGACAAGTGGCCACAGCCCTTCTCCAGACATGGTTTGGGAACCCGTCCCGTCCTGGCTGGCTCCTGTACAGCCTCTGCCTGAGAACAGAGCGGACTCAGCTCCCGCTGGTGAGGACTGTCTTCACCCCTTACTTGTGAAGACAGTCTTACTTCACCCCTACTTGCCTTTCTGGCAAATAACACCCCCAGGCCATTTTCACATGTCCTGCTGCTTTCACAGTTTCTGCTCACTCTCTGTTCAGGCAAGTACATTTTTCAGCTCACGTTACGGGCTTTCACATTTGTTTTTTCCAAAATGTACCCTTGCTGACTTTGGCCTAGAATTCCAAATGTCCAGAATTTTGGATTCTGGCTGTATCACCACTCCCTCTTCACGTCCAACATCTTGCCACTTGTAAATCTGGAACTGGTTCTCTGGATCTCCCTCACAGGCTTGGGTAAAGACAGCACACAGGGCGGCAGACAGGAAGACAGAAAGCCCTGCAATGCCTAAGCCCTCCTTGGAGGCTGCTGCCCATCTACTACTTGATATTCTTTTGTATCGTCTTTCATGTGCAAATATACCTCCCTGGTTCATCTCAGCCGAGTCTGTGACTTCCATAAACAACTCTCCTTTTCTGTAAACTGGAACAACAGTGAACCTTTCAGAGTTCAGAGATTAAGGTGGGATTAGGGAACTTCCAGGGAACCCACCATTCGATAAAAACTGCTTCCTGCTCCTCAGTGTGTCATGTCTACCTCTCAAAGCCAGCCTCCCTTATTAAAAAGGAACTCTACAGTCATTTTACATGTTTGGAAATAAAAACCAAGGGAAATTGACCCTAAAGAAGCCAGCCTCCTGTTTGGGCTTAGGACTCTAAGGCAGTGTGTCCTGTCTTCTCCACCTGCAGCCAGCTCGGCACACAGCACCTTAGGAATACCCATCAGTGTTTGTGGAGGAGTATATAGGGGTAATGCATGGAGAGAAACTCAGAAACTATCAAAAACTCCCCAGAGCATGTTATCTCCAGAACACGTCCCCCAAGAGCAGCCCTCACTGTCCAACAGGCTTCTCTGTCTGCTGGGAGGGCAGATGCATGAGGGAGTTTCTGACAATGCAATTTTAGATCAGAAGCCATCTTTCAAGTTACTGTTTGTATCCAAAAGAAGAATACCATTTTGACAATGATAAAAAATAAGCAAATATTCAATTCAAATGATAAATTATAAAGTAGAATGTAAAAGACTCCTATAGACTCACTCTCCAGAGAAGGGCATTCTTCACACTTTGGTGATTCTTTCCAAGCTTTTTCCTATGCAACTATATACACATTTTTAGTTTTTAAACAAATACGGGATTAAATAAATGTTCTGTAACTTGATTTTCTTGCTTAATACATTGTGGAGGTGTTTTCATATCCACTAGTTTTTCTTCATCCTCAACAGTCACACGATATTGCATCGACTATACCATAATGTTTAAACAATTCTCTAATGATGAATGTTTAGGTTGTTTTTAATCCTTTGCTATCAATGCTATGATGAACATCCTAGAATAGCCTTGCAGATTTTCTCTAATTTCCTTATAATAAAATTTTTAGAGTCAAATTGCGGGGTCAAAGACTATTCATATTTTAAAGTGATATATGTATTGCCAAACCACCCTCTGGAAAAAGTGCCAACTTATAATTCTGCCTACATTCCTGCCAAACAAGGACATTATCAAGCTTTTAAATCTCTGCTACGAAAACAGGCAAAAAATGTCACTGTGGCTCTAATTCGCTTTTACTTGATTACTGGTGAAGATGAACATTTTATCATGTACTCCTGGGCTGTATTAATTTCTTTTGTGAAATGTCTGTTCATATCCTTTCCTCATTTCTTTATTGGCTCATCTTTTTCTTTTTGATTTAATAAGATCTCTTAATGCTTTGAGAATACTTACTCTGTAATTTCTATGATAAATTTTCCCCCACTAACTTTGTTTCTGATACCCTTTGCCATTCGGCAATTTCGTATTTCACGTAATTAAATCTGTCCATTTTTCAAAGGTTATTTTTAAAATAAAATCGACCTGCAAACCAACAAATGAGCATCTGACTGTGTTTAAAAAAATACTATGGACTCTAATAAAGAAACAGGGCAGTTTAAAAGATACAGAAATCTAAGTGCATTTATAGTGAAACCTCTTTATAACTTAGTTTAAGAATCTTGCCAAAGTATGTTGTCTTTTTAAAAAAATTGTTTTGTTAAAAGTGATGCCAACAGGTTAAAAGTTATGAGCCCACATTCCGGAGGAACCCATGTGCTCTGTGTGGGAGAGCCCAGCTAAAGCCAATCAGAGACCCGACAGTCACTGGTCGGGGGTAGGGCTGCTCTCCTATGAGAGGCAAAAGGCATCATGGGTTCTGGACACGTTCCTGCAATGGGCAGAAACTACATGGCCCTCCTGGGCTCCCCATGGATGGAGAGGCCAGAGCCCTGGAGGAAAACGGCGGACTGCAAAGGGAACAGCTTCCACTATGTGAACCATTTCACCCGAGCTGGGTGTTCAAGCCTGAAACTGGAGCCAGAGTTGGATTTAGTTCTTACTGATCGCAGTGAAGAACTAGGTTTTTGTTTTTAAGGAGACTATTCAGGTATTTGTTTTCCTTAACAAGCACAGAATTCTTCCTTTAAAATTTACACAGTTGTGTTAAAGCATCTTTTTAATTAGAATTTGATTCAAAGGGCAAATAGAAGACCCTGCTCATCTGCCTATGGGATGAGGACCCCTGAGTCTAGCTCTGTGTTTGCAAATTGCACCCCGGACCAGCCCCATCTCCTAGGAGGTATCTCAGGCCCCCAGTGTGGGTAGCAGTCCCCACGTTTCAAAATTCCTTGCTTTTCCTTATATATAAATGTTTTTGCTTAAACGATTTCCACTGCTTTCAAAAAAGTTTTATTTAAAGACACAGGTTTAGCTATTCAGATCATGAAGAAACAGGTAATAAAGGCATTTCCCCCCAGCAGCAACACAGGCTAATTGCAGGTAAAGAATCTACTGCAGTGAACAGCCTATAGCACCAAGGTTCTCAAAGCAGGCTGAAAAATAAAAATCACCCAGGGAACTTTGAAAATCCCAATGTACAGACCACAGCACAGACAGATTAAATCAGAACGTCTGGGGTGGGATCCAGGCATCAACTGAAAAGCACTGCTCTAAAGGATTGCTTATTTACTATCACCTATAAGGTGACGATAAACGTCAATTTTCACCCAAGTGGCCTGTAGAGTTAAAATGTAAAGAACTTTCTGACCACCGAAGTTCCTTTCAGTGTCCTGCAGCTAATTATACGGAGTCCTGGAGTAAGAATACCTTAAATAATATCTCAGTGACAGAAGTGCTAATGTGCTGACTATACTAATGAGATGAGCCACCGGGAGTGGGGGGATTAAACAGTGGGGAGCCCTAAGGTGAAGATGTAGAGAGGGAAAAACACATGGAACATCTAATCCATGACTAGGTTTCATCGCTGGAAGATGCTTCTGGGTATAGAGCTGAGCCTCACTGAAAGTTGTACAGGTGCCTCCTTTCCAACACAGAGAAGAACAGCTAAGTTTCAGTAGCGACAAAAATACCTTATCTCGGCCCCAGAACCTTGACTGAGGCTCTGAGTATTGAAGGATGTCAAAGGCAGTCTCTTTGATAATAACTGGATTCAAAATCCTGAACTGTTTTGGCTGTAGTGGGATTTTTTCTGCCACCTGCTTCCAAAAGAAGAGTCGCACCCAAAACGGCTAAGGAAAGAAAGCAAGCAATCATTAGGGGGATTTAATAACGTTATCTTATCAGTGGAGGGGGCAGAGTGCATCCCCTGCTAATGAGGCCAGAACCGTGGGTGTGGCCCCTTGTGGGTTTGTATGCTGCATTCTGTGGCAAAGTCACAGATCTATGCAAATCCAGTACCTCAACTCAGACAAGCAACTCTAAGGATCTGATTTATGAAGGTGGCACTGGACAAGGAAAGGAACTGCAGAAGCAGCTCTTTATTGATTTGGGGAAGAAATTGTTCAGGTAATGACCTGAGATAGTCAGCCTTTTTAGGATCCAAAGCCACCATTTTGCCCAGGGAAAACCAAGCAAATAGATCCAATTCGAGGGTATGAAGTGTTCTGGGTGCCCCGCCTGTGCTCAGGCCCCCACCATGCACCCCCTTCTCCACTTACTCCACTTCCTAGTCCTGTGATGTCTCTTGGTAACTGACCGTAAGTCATTTCATATGTGCTTCATCTTTCAACTAGAACAACTACCCAAGAGAAAATCCAGAGGACCACAATAACCTGTACGGAATCGAGCTTTGGAGATACAAATTCTCCAGCACATGAAGCTTCTGTGAAAAGTCTGATATGTCCTGTTAACTTTACAGTCAGCTGGTTTGTGCAAGTGCATATAAACGCACACACACTGCTTAACAGCTGACCTCTGGAATTTATTTCAACATAATGTGGAGGGTTGGGGGACTATAAAGTAAGGTGATGGATTATCGTAAAGACAAAGAAAAGGAATATGACCAAGTTGGGGCCAGCTCCTCCACATCTGCCCTTCTGGAACGCTGTGAATTGACTCCAGCGAGAACACCACCAGGGGCTTCCCCAGTGGCGCACTGCATAAGACGCCGCGCTCCCCATGCAGGGGGCCCGGGTTCAATCCCTGGTCAGGGAACTAGATCGCACAGGCATGCTGCAACTAAGAGTTTGCATGCCGCAACTAAGGAGCCCGCCTGCCACAACTAACACCCAGCGCAGCCAAATAAATAAATAAACATTAAAAAAAGAAAAAAAAAAAAAAAGACCACCACCAATCAAAGCATTTTTGGAGAATCTCTTTGAAAATACTCTTCAGAGAATTTATGTATATTCTTCTGAATAGCCTCAATAATGGTTTATATTCATGCACATAAATCTAATTTCTGAAAATAGTCGGAAGCCATGTAAATTCAAGTCTGGTGAATGAGGTGGGTGGTCAACCTCAATAATAGCCATTTTGGTCCCAAGCTTGTTATTTCCACTAAGTAATGATCCCAGTTTCCACATGTGACTCAGTCAAGTTCTGAAAGCAATTTCCAGGGGAAGTTCTGAGGGGCTTCTACAAAGGGAGTGTTTATTTGAAAGCATGTGTGTTAGTTTAAAAATAAAAACCTGTTAATTCCAATCAGAGACCCCTTCGCTTTTTACAAAGGCATATCTGATAGCTGAATTTCTAGTGCTTACCAGGGTTTCATTTTTGACCATCGCCTGAAGCCAGCTGAAGTCAACACTCTTAAATAAAACAGCAACAAACAAGTCATTGGAATAATATTCAAGGTCAGACAGTGGCGCACCCTCTGGATAAGTCATCCTTATAGTAGTTTTATTTCCAACATGCTCTGAATATCCTTCAACTGGTGCACTGTTTAACCTATTTGAGTAAAAAGGACAAAGATAAACTGACATTAACCACTTTAACACATGCCAAATTCCTGCAGCGTGTTTTCCACATTTTTTTAGGACTGGGAACGAGGGTGTGGTTGGGGGGTAGGGCACCCCTCCCAGCAGCCCTGTCATCCCTCAGCTATGCCCTTTCCAGGTGCTTGATGAACGCAGTCTTCAGTCTGCAAGAGACTCCCGTACCCAATCTCTGAATGACAAGCAATTCCATCTAGTCCTGCCACTTTAAGCCAACCCAAACACACTACACTCTGGGCACTAGTCATGTTTCCTTGAAAGCTTCCCATTGTGCTTAGATATTAGTGGTTCTTGCCAGAATTTCAAAAAGGTAATCAGAAAAGAAAACCTAAAAACCGGGGCAAGGCAGACACAAACCATAGTTATATAGACAGGGTTGGGCCCGAGGAGGGCACTGGGTCCAAGTGCAACCTGGTCTTAAATTAAAGCAGGAATTTGGGGCACTTAGAACTGTTAGATCAATGAAGGCTTTGCCAGGGTGGATGCTCTGGGGAAAATGTTAAGAATTCTTCCCAGAGCAGTACCACTCACACAGGTACACAGTTTTGAAATCTCAAAAAAAGTCTGTTTGGTTCTTTCCCTGTATTATCACACCTGTATAAACCTTTCTTTTCTATTCCACTGCCACTTCCCCACTTCCTCTTCCAGATCTCAGATACCTAACTCCTGGATTATTAAAAGCTATTATTAGACATGACAACTAAATGCACAGCATGATCCTGGACGAGGTATTTTCTTTTTCTCTTCCTTTCTTTCTATTTTATTATTTATTTATTTATTTATTTATTTATTTTTGGCTGTGTTTTTTTGGTCTTCGTTGCAGCGCACAGGCTTTCTCTAGTTGTGGCGAGTGGGGGCTACTCTCTGTTGCGGTGCGCGGGCTTCTCATTGTGGTGGCTTCTCTTGCTGTGGAGCACGGGCTCTAGGTGCGCGGGCTTCAGTAGCTGTGGCACGTGGGCTCAGTAGCTGTGGCACGTGGGCTCAGTAGTTGTGGCGCACGGGCTTAGTTGCTCCGCGGCATGTGGGATCTTCCCGGACCAGGGCTCAAGCCCATGTCCCCTGCCTTGGAGGCGGATTCTTAACCACTGCGCCACCAGGGAAGCCCTCTTTTCCTTTCTTTTTAAATAATGGACACAACTGGAATAACTGGTGAAGTCTGAATAAGGTCTGTAGCTAAGGTCCGTACTGCATCAGTGTTAATTCCCTAATTCTGAATATCGTCATGTGGTTCTATAAGAGAATGTCCTTGTTGTTAGGAAATGCACACTGAAGTATTTAGGGGTAAAGAAGGAGTTTGAGATTTGCAACTAACTCTCAAAGGGTTCAGAAAAGAATAATAGTATATAAAGAGAGAAAATTATAAAGCTAGTGTGATACAGCGTTATCAACTGAGGAATCTGGGAAAAGGGTGAATGGGAGTTCTTTGTACTACTCTTGCAACTTTCCTGTTAAGTTCAGAATTGCTTTAAACCTAAAAGTTACCCCAGGGGGGAGAGATAAATTGGGAGATTAGGATTGACATATACACACTACGATACATAAAACAGGTAACTAATAGGGACCGACTGTATAGCACAGGGAACTCTACTCAATACTCTGTAATGACCTATATAGGAAAAGAATCTAAAAAAGAGTGGAAACTATCACGGCACTGTAAATCAACTATACTCCAATAAAAATTAATTTTAAAAATAAATAAATAAATAAATAAATAACATAAAAGTTACCCCAAAAAAGTTTTTCAACTGATCTCCATCATAATAAGGCTAAGTCCCCTTCCTTGGTCCCCAGTGCTCTGTGGCCCCCAGTGCCTGTGCCTGAAGTCCATGCTGTCCAGTCTGGCCCCACCATCACTGGGCATCGAGCCACCTGCCCAGCCCCCTTTCCCTCTCCCAGGCCCTCGTTCCTTCTTCCAGGTAAGGTTCCCCACCCAGATCTCCTGCCCACCTCCTTCCTAAAGGGCTAAATCCCACCATTCTTCAAGGTCAGCTCAAGGCCGCCCTTCTCTTCCACTGCATCTCTCCTCTGGACCGGAGTGTGCACCCCGGTTTCTTACCTCTTCTCCTCCCGTGTATTGGTCGTGCACCATTAGAAGGGCATGTGGGGTCCTGTCTGCCTCCCCCGGTGCCGCCGGTGCACAGCTGCTCACACAGAGTCAGGGTGAGGTTCTGGAAGCCTCACAACCCTGCATGTGGAACGCTAGGCTCTGGCCTGGACCCTGTGCCCCACAGTGTCTCTGTGTCCTCATGCCTGACCCTGGCTAAGGGGATGGCTTCACCATGGAACGAGAACATCCAGAGCACGTGACAGAGTCTGGCACACAGGAAGCACCCAGAGAAAGGAAGCAGTTACCTGACGAGGTAACCAACGTCCACAACCCCCGAGGCCCCAAACCCACTCCCACACCCTCACGTCACACCTTTCGCCTTAAAACGTGGTTCTTACTTGTTTCTTCTATCTCTTGGCCCTTACAAAAGTCTGGTTCTTTCCTACAAACATCTTAAACCCCGTGCCCTTTCCTCCTTAGCTTCCTACACATTTTCCAAAAATAGCTGCTAACATGTACTGAGCATCTACCCCAAGTCTGACACTGTTCCAAGTGCTTTACATCTAGATGTTAACTCATTTTGTTTTCACAGTAACCCTATAAGGTCTGTGCCATCACTGCCCCCATTTACAGATGAGGAAACGGAGGCAAGGACAGGACAGCAAGGAAACTTGCCCGAGATCACAGCTACTGGGGATAAAGGCATTATGTGGATACAGCACCACTTTCAGGCTCAAAATATCTGAGATAGATCTTGTCATCCTCCCTCACTAGCCAGAGATTTTCCTCAACTACTCCGTCTCTGACAGCGGTCCCACTAACGTCTCAGATCCCAGACTAGAAATCTTGGTGTCCCCTGACATGACTGTCCAACTATCAGAAACTCCTGTAATTTAGGATGATTGCCTATTGCCTGTTATGTGGCTTTCAAACATCTCTGTGTGCTTTCTGGTCCCAGCCGGTGCCACCTTCCAGGGCTCACCCACCCCAAGCCCTGCTCCCAGAAGCCAGGCGTCCCACTGACTCAAGCTCCCTGCACTGCATCCTCCTCTGGGCCCTGCCTAGCACAGCCTTCCACCTTTGCTGGCTTATCTGAATCTACCCATCCTTCCAACCTTCACCTCCTCTGAAAGGGTTTTTACCAAAATTAGGGTCAGTACTGCACAGTTTGGGGCGTCCAATCCTTTCATGTCTTTGTTTCAACTTCTCAAACAGTGAGTCCCCTGAAGGCAGGGACATGTAGGGCTGCCTGGGTCCCTCCTGTTTTTGGTGCTGCCCTGACCCACAGCAGAGAACTGAAGTCCAGAGGGGAGAGGATCGTCTGAAAGCCAACGTACCTTATCACAACATCGAACTGGTTCAGGGCCTGGCCCAGCTCTAGTCCGTGGAGGATTCCACCACTTCCAATGACCACACAACGCCTGCAGCTCTTGGCTTTCAAGTGTGCAGGAAAGTCATGCTCGGGCAAGAGTTCCAAGAGGGTCTGGACTTTCTCGGAGAACTTGCGGAATCCGAAAGGAGGGTCGTACTTGTACTCAGCCTCGCTCCCTGCGGGGGCCTTCGTCACGAAAGGTGGCAGGTCCGAGCTGTACCTGTGCCTGAAGAGCTGCCCCATCGACCTCTTGGCAAACTGGGGCCGGCATTCCTTCTGCAGGACTTGCTGGGCATATTGCTGGGCTCTCTGGAACGAAGCACACAGACCTGAGTGTCAAAGGCTCTCAGGCATCAGAAATATACTCTGACAGGTGACACTTTGTCCTGCGATGTTTGATGTACCTCCCTTGTGGATGACTGTCTTGTAACACAAAACATCTGCTTTAGGGGGCTTCCCTGGTGGCGCAGTGGTTAAGAATCCACCTGCCGACGCAGGGGACACGGATTCGGGCCCTGGTCCGGGAAGATCCTACATGCCGCGGAGCAACTAAGCCCGTGCACCACAACTACTGATCCTGTGCTCTAGAGTCCTTGATCCACAACTACTGAGCCCACGCGCCACAACTACTGAGCCCATGCGCCACAACTACTGAAGCCCGCGCGCCTATAGCCCGTGCTCTGCAACCAGAGAAGCCACCGCAATGAGAAGCCCTCGCACCGCAATGAAGAGTAGCCCCCCTCTAGCCCGCGCGCAGCAACAAAGACCCAACGCAGCCAAAAGCAAATAAATAAAATAAATTTTAAAAAACAACAACAACAACAAAAATCTGGTTTAAAGAGTTAATTTATGCTAGAAACTTGAGGGGGAAACCTGGGAGAATCACATGACAAGGAGACAAACTCAACAAGGATATTTATTTCATGGCACAAGTAAAACAGGAAGGACCCCCACCTCCTACCCTCCCAGCCTAAGCTGTTCAAATAAACTTGGGGTGTTCAAATAAATTTTGAATAAATTTTGAGGTGTTTATTTTAAGCTGCGTAAATAAATTTGAGGTGTTTAAGATTTCATGTTTCATAAAATCCTGACATGGGAATTCCCTGGTGGTCCAGTGGTTAGGACTCTGTGCTTCCAATGCCGAAGGCCTGGGTTCGATCTCTGGTCGGGGAACTAAGATCCCACAAATCGCGTGGTGCGGCCACAAAAAAAAAAAAATCCTTACATGTGCTACAACATGGATGAACCTTGAGGACACTATACTCAGTGAAATAAGCCAGCCACAAAAGGCAAATACTGTAGGACTCCATTTATAGACAGCATCTAACAGTCAAATTCATAGAAATAGGAAGAACAGTAGTTACCAGGGGCTGGGGGGGAGGGGAAATGGGGAACTGCTGTTTAATGGGTAGAGCTTCAGTTCTGCAAGATGAAAATGTTCCGGAAATCTGTTTCACAACAATGTGAATATACTTAACAGGGCCAAACTATGCATTTAAAAATAATGAAGACGGTAAATTTTATGTGGGTTTTTTTTTTAAACACAATTAAAAAAAAAAGATTTCCAGGGACTTTACTGGCAGTCCTGTGGTTAAGACTCCGAGCTCCCAATGCAGGGGGCACGGGTCTAACCCCTGGTCAGGGAACTAAGACCCCACATGCTGTGCAGCACAGCCAAAAGAGAAAAAGATTTCCTATTTCAGGTTCCTATCTAGTTGGATGAGAAACAGGCTTATTTATCAGATGGAGTAATGAGCTTCACACAGTCTGGAATGGGAACCAGGTGTAACCTGCAACGGTGTCCGGTCAACAAAGAAGTTGCCTTGGTTTTGTATACCATCTTCCCTGCACGTTAATATTTTGCATCGACAAGAAATGACTGTTGAAGGCCAAGTACACTAGCCCGGCTGAACACAGCAAGACACGGAGAAACAAGGAACAGACACCCACTTGCCCCACAGTCTGCCCCTGGGCTCAGTCTGGCCAAATGCTGCCTCGGGACCATCTGGCAACATCACTGTGCCTTCTGTCCCCATCACCACATGGAGCAGTCTTGGCCCTACCTCATCCCTCCTCCCACCAAGCTGCGTGTGTGTGTGTGTGTGTGTGTGTGTGTGTGTTCCTCTATTTTATTTGCTGGGATATTTATTTTCAGGATTGAATATGTCTTTTGAACTGTGTCAGTATTATTATGAGGATTATTATTGCCATATACAGTTTTAAATGTTTGTCTCAACTATGTTTTTCCTCAAAGTCTTGTCTGATTTTTGCATAATAAAATTTTTGTAGAAATAATAATCTTACTGCAGGAGAACCCCACTCCCTTTTCTTTAAATTACAGCTTCAAAAAGTTCTTAGTACTGGGAAGAGCACACTGTCTACATCTTAAGAATCTGGCCCCATGTCTGAAGAAGGGAATGGATTTTCTTTGAGCCTCAGAAGATGCCGCAGACACGACGTAAGGTCACTGTCTGAGGTCACCGGCACGACACCTAGGACACCTCGCAAGATGGTCCTGAGTATCTTCGCTTTGAGGGTTCCAGGTGGCACACCCAGGAAGAGGGCTGAGCTGGCAGGCTCACGTCGCCTGATCACCTCCCAAACCCCTACAATCCCAGCCTCTGCCCACAGAGAGCAGGTGACAAACACCACCACTGATACATATTCTGATACACCACTGATACCTCGCGAATTAGCATCTCCGCGAGGAATCGGAGGGAAAGCTAAGCAAGGAATCGGTCATAACCCAGAACAGCCCCTGTGTGGAGGGCTCGCCCTAACCAGGCCTCCAGGTTGGTGACACTCTGCACCTACAGGCACTTAATGCCCAACTGGGGGGCAGGGCAAGCAGAGGAGCCACATGTACTATCCATACTTGTCTCTACACCCCGGGCCTGAGGGTTGTGAACAAGTTTTTAGAGAACAAAAGGTCTAATTCTTCACTATGGAAGGACATCCCAAGTATCTTGTTTTACAAATCTCCTGGGATAGAAATGAACATCCGAGAAGTGCCAAGAGACGGAAGCTTAGTGACTGACTCAGGACTGGAAAGAGAGGTGAGGTGATGGAGCCGGACACTGGAGCACGACTCTTGGGCACCAAATTTTCTAGTTTCATTTGGAAGGAGTGAAATTTCATTCCATTTCCATTCTGGCAAAGAGTTCCATCTCAGGCTTCAAACTTAATTTTCTAGACTGCGAGCAGAGCATCTTTTGATGGTGACCCCTCCCGTCCCTCAGCAGGTGCAATAAATCAATCCCAGTGACAATGTTCTGAATGCCACTGGGAATGGCCAAAGCCACAGCAATTCCTTTTCTTCTCTTGTTTCAACTTGTTTAAACATGTAACACGCCCCAGAAGTGTCTCAGCCTCCCTCCTTCCTCTTCCAGGTTTCAAAGCTCAGAAGAAAAATGCCTCGGGGGGGAAAGCTCGCCTCGTGGAGCTGCAGTCAAGACCGCAAGCATCTCGACCTTCCTCTTCTCCACTGCAGACAATGTCAAACCTGGGAGCCAGAGCAGGCTGGCGAGGAAGGACGCAGTGTGGTCCGGATGGCATCCATCCCGGGTGAGGACCACTGGGAACCAGAGGACTGGTGACTTCCTCAAAGATACAGGAACCCCCTCTTCTCCCAAATCGAGGCATGGACATAAGAGCTTCATTTTTTGAAAGGCTTCAAGGCTGAGCTTGCTGGCTGCCCACAATTGAGAATAAACAGACATCAGGCAGTTTCAGTTGTCACTGATGTGGCGATGTGCCATGGAAAACCACAATGTGAGAATTCCCTGAAGGATATTAAAAAATGAATTTTCCTCAGTAAAAATCTCCATTTTCATTTCTACCCCATAATTTTTAGGACAATCCTTCTCAGAAATATAGGTAAGTGGCATAATTCTTAGTAAAAGGCAATGTTTTCTTTTATTTATTGATTTAAACCCAGGACAGGGCACAGCATTTGGGATGAAGGAGAGTTTGGGGCCTGGAGCTGACTGGACCTGGGTAGGAGCCCAACTCCGCCACAGACCACATGAACCGAGGGTATGAGTTATGCAATGACACTTTCATTTCCACGTTTGTAAACTCTGGTTTAACTTCCATGAGTTAGCTGTCTATAACTTTTACGTGGTTAAAAGCGGAAAAATCTGAATAAACAAGTCACAGAGAGAATAGCACAGTAAAATCTCAACTGGTCAATGGTTGCCTCAGGCTGGTAGTTGAGGGTGGCGATTGACCACAGAAGGGGTGAGCGGGAATTAACTTGTGTGATGAAATGTTCTAAACAGGATTGTGGTGATGGTGGTGTCACTATAAATTTACTAACACTCCTCCAACTGGATGCTTAAAAGGTGAAAGTCTTATGGTATGTATGTTTTATCACAATACACGGTTAAGAAGAAAACAATCAGGTGATCTGGATCTAGACGCAGTTTCAGATCTCTTTATCAGTAGTGTAAACTTGGTTAAAGCATGAACTTTCAGGCTTTTCAAGGCTTCAGTTTCCTCACCTCTATGAGACCACTAAAGGATGGTCTGGGAAAAGCAAGAGTGGCACCCAGGAGAGAAAGGGATCGATCTGGAAGTGTGAGTGTCTGGACTGATTTAACTCAGCCCAGGGTTACTCTGCTTACTTTTTTTTTTTGGCCACACTGCCCTGCTTGCAGGATCTTAGTTCCCCGACCTAGGATCGAACCCGTGCCTCCTGCATTGGGAACGCAGAGTCTTAACCACTGGGCCGCCAGGGAAGTCCTACTCTGCTTACTTTGGATACGTGAGTGTAGGTCTATGGACTCACAGTGAAGATGTAAACTTGGCCATGATGAACCACACGGCCCAGGAGGCAGTCCCCAGGGTGATGTGTGGTCTTTAGTTCCTGAGGGAAGGCCAAGTTCAAACTGGTGCTACCACGAGGTCTGAACCTAAATTGATGTGAATGTGCTCTTGTCTCTCTTCACACATCTTTTAAGTGCAGTTTCACATCTGCACCACACTCAAACTGTCCAAGCATCCCTGCAGAGACCACTGTTAGTCTTTTTTCACAAATGGCACGTTCAGGGACATCTTTAAATAGAAAATAGAAAACCCACAGCAAACATGGCCACACTTCTGCTGTATAAATACAGGCAGAATGCAACCAGATGTTCAAAGTCCAACAGGGTTGTTGACCTTGCAAGTTGTTGAACGTCATCAACAAAGCTCACAGGGCCCCACTCTCACGGCTCTGAGACCCTCCTCTGCTAATACACAGCCACAATCATTCAGATTCGTCCAAACTCTCTTGGTAGTAAGGATCAGTCTCCACCAAAGCCTGGAGACAGGGTTTTCTTTGCAGAGAGCTCATACTGAACACCATCTCCCAGCCCTTCATACCAGCCGGCTTCCCCGGCTATTTCCTCTATTCTGGGGACTTGAGAGAGGATTTCTCTTCTTGTATAGGGATGCGTGACCAGATATCAAAGTTAGGAACCGCTCAGTGTGGCATTCAAGGCCTCTCATGCTCTGGTCCTGTCTCATTTTCCGTCTCACATCCTGCTACTCCCCACCCCGAATCCTCAGCAGTATCTACTCTTGCTGTTCCTCTACTTTGCAAAGCCCGCTGAGACATGTGCTGTCTGCACGCGCTGTCACGACCACTGTGAAAAGTAGGGCAATTTGACAGAGTCAATAGTGCTAAAAAGCTACATTTTAAAAAAAAAGTCTCAAGTAATAGAATAAAAGACACCCCTCATTCCATCACGGTTAGAGCAGGCTTCCACTTTCTACTTTATTAATTTCTGAACGGAGACTTGCACAAACCTGTTTGACTTAACCGTGCCCCCATTCCTCCTTTTTTCCACACCATTACGGGGGACTTTCTAATTGGAAAAAATAACGATCTTTTAGAAGTCTTTCAGAAATGGGTTGATGTGGCGGTCACCGTGGGCTACCTCCTGGGTCTCCATTTCCTGCTCCTTCCTCTTCGGGAACCGTAGCGTCCTTCATTCAGGCAGCCGTCACCCCTTCTCCACGCAGGCAGTGGGGCTTGGGAGGCTGATCCCACTCAGCAGGTCCTTCCATCCCCCCATCAGGGATGAGTCAGGAATCCTTACTGGAGCCAGTTGGGACAGGGCACTAGCACCCATGAGAGGCTGTTACTGGCCCAGCAGTGAACTTAGGTTTAAAACTGGTCCCACCAGCCTAAAGCGGGGGGGGGGGGGGAACTCACATGCCATGGTTTAGGGGGAAAGAGAAAGGAGAGTCTGTTTACTGGGGGATATGAAGAGCTGAATAGGAGGTATCTGCCCTATTCCTCAAAGGGATATTAAACTTAATGTACATAACTGAGAGTCCTCAAAGAATTGCCTGTTAAAATTTAACTGTGGAGTTTCTGTACAATCTGGAGTTCAAAGATGAGACACCGTGCTGAGGTTTGAGTAATATCTCTCCTCCCTCTGGAGTTCAATACATATAAGTACGTATTCGTTAATGTAAAATGTTATCCCACAATCCCTATCTCCCAAGGGCTTGCCTGGAGGACAAGTGGGGAAGACAAAACAGTTAAAGTACCACAGTGGTATCTGTCAGGATTAAGGTATGAGGGGGCTCCTAGAAGACAAGAGAGAAGGATGATCGGAGAAGGATCTTAGAAAAAGTAACCCCTGAGCTGAGATTTGATGTAAAAGATGAATAATAGAGAGGCAAAGGAAGGGCTCCAGGCAGAGAAGAAAGAATGCAGCAAATACAAACTATTACAGAGAGAATGGATAAACAACAAGGTCCTACTGTAGAGCACAGGGAACTATATTCAATATCCTGTGATAAACCATAATGGAAAATATGAAAAAGAATATATGGGTGTGTGTGCGTGTGTGTGTGTATATATAAAATATATAAAACTGAATCACTTTGCCATACAGCAGAAATTAACACAACATTGTAAATCAACTCTACTTCAATAAAATAAATTAAAAGAACAAAACAAAACGCAGCAAACACAGAGAAGAGTCTTCAACAAAGATGCTGGGACAGGGGCTTCCCTGGTGGCGCAGTGGTTGAGAATCTGCCTGCCAATGCAGGGGACACGGGTTCGAGCCCTGGTCTGGGAAGATCCCACATGCCGCGGAGCAACTAGGCCCGTGAGCCACAACGACTGAGCCTGCGCGTCTGGAGCCTGTGCTCCACAACAAGAGAGGCCGCGATGGTGGGAGGCCCGCGCACCACGATGAAGAGTGGCCCCCGCTTGCCACAACTGGAGAAGGCCCTCGCACAGAAACGAGGACCCAACACAACCAAAAATAAATAAATAAATAAACTCCAATCTCTTAAAAAAAAAAAAAAGATGCTGGGACAACTGGAAAGCCACAAGCAAAAGAATGAAGCTGGACCCTGACTTCACACCATATATAAAAAGTAGCTCAAAAATGGATCAAAGGCCTACGTATAAGACCTACAACTAGAAAACTTTTAGAAGAAAACTTTAGGCAATGGTTTCTTAGATATGACATCTAAAGCACAAGGAACAAAATGAAAAGTAGATAAACTGGACTTCATCAAAATTAGAAACTTATGTGCTAAAAATGATACCATCAAAAAAAGTAAAAAGACCACCCACAGAATGGGAAAAAAATAGTTGCAAATCATGTATCTGATAAGGAACTGGTATCCAGAATATACAGAGAACACTTAAACAACTCAATAATAAAAAGACAAGCCAATTAAAAATTGGGCAAAGAATTTAAATAGACATTTCTCCTTAGGAGACCTACAAATGGCCAATGAGTACACGAAAAGATGGTCAACATCATTAGTTATCAGATCAAAACCATAACGAGGAAGATGGAAGCTCACCAAGGACCTGTGAGGGGGTTCGTGTGCCTGATACAGGCAGGGCTGCGATGGTAGCGGTGACAAAGGGGGCCTGAAGAGATTGGCAGGAACCAAGTCATGAAGACCCCTACAGGCCAGACTAAAGAGTGCAGATAATCTCCTGAAGGTAAAGGAGAGAAACCAAAGAGTTTGAAGCAAGGAAGCAACATGTCAGATTCAGTTATTAGAAATACTACTTCCGCCATAATTAGCATGCCTGAATGCAGAAAGGCGGGTAAGGAGACACTGAACTGGGGCAATGGTGAGAACAGAGGATTTCAAGGGCAACCCTGGATCATTATTCCTTTTTCCAGAATCCTAGAAACTATATATTTTTATAAGCACAGCCCCGCTTCTCAAATAACATACTTTAGATGGGACAATGAAATGCTTACACAAACATTCATAATACCAGATGGAATCTGGTTAAGTTTCAGAGGAGCTTCAAAGGCCACTGAGGTTCAGTTTGAACGTCACTGAGTGGGGACTAGTGGTGTCACGTGCCTGCATTCAGAACAGGAAAAACCCAGGTTACGAAACCAGCCTACGCTTTCCAGCCAGGTACTAGACGATTGCAGTGAACCACGGAATTCCAGGGCTGGAAGGGTTCAGAAGGCCCTTGAGCCACCAACTGTCTGATGCCTGAGTTCTACCCCAAAATAGTTATCCTGGCTTTGGTCAAAGACCTCCAGAGATTCACCACAAAGGCAGCTCATTTTCTCCATCTTTGGATGTCGTGGACCATCAAACCCTTCTCCTTTCAGCTTGGCTGTCACCCTTGATCGAAAGTTCTTCCAGTGAGGCCACCCGGGCAGGCTGACTCTCCCCTGGGCCAGGGACTCTCCCTCTGGCTTGTTGGCAGCAGCTGCCATGTGTCCTGCACTGGTCTTCTCTATGCAAATGTTCCCATCCCTTCAAAGGTTCCTCGGGGACAAGGTCTAGAATCTCTTCTCTGGTCCTTCTCAGAAATCACTAGGGATTTCCCTGGCGATCCAGTGGTTAGGGTTTGGCGCTTTCACTGCTGGGGCCCGGGTTCAATCCCTAGTTGAGGACCTAAGATCCTGCAAGCCACAAGGTGTGGCCAAAAAAATTTTTTAAGTCACTAGAATTCCTTAGGGGAAACTTAAAGAGCCATAATGACCAGAGCACTCGTCTGAACACAGCAGGTTCGAGCAGACCACCAGTGGCCTATTAATGTAGCTAAAAAGAAAACAGCTGTAGGCAGCCACAGCACAGCTGACGCAGACAGCGCTGGCCAGGCACGAAAACCACTAAGTTGACTTCACCCAAGGTGTTACCAAACCGCATCTTCTCCATCCATCTCACAAGTACACACACAGTGCTCTACTCTTGCACGGAGAGCTCACATCTCTCCTCAATTAACCCAGACTCGAGAGCAATGATCTCTGTTGTTGGTCAGAAGGTCAACGGCCTGATGAATGAAATGGACAGGACAGAGGGGACGCACAGAGAATGTGGAGAAGTGTAGCAAAGGGACGAGTTCACAGATACCAGTAATCGTATATCACAGTATCAAGTGTCAGCATTTCAGGGTTTTTCCAGGAGACAAAAAACAGAGACACGATGTCTGCAAAGTTTATCCAAGCGAGCTGTGGAAGGCCTTGGAATTGAAAGGGATTTGGGAATGTCTGCAAGGCCAGCCATTCAGGAGGGAAAGCCCGAGCGGATGATGCGGGACCACATCCTGCTCCAGCAGAGCAGAGGGGCTAACGCTGCCGAGATGAACTGAGTCGGCCAACATCTGAGGGACAGAAACAGCAGGGGAGGAAGGCCCCGTGATCAGCAAGACCCCTGAGACACGAGGGTTCTGCACAGGCCGAGCTGTGCATTTGTTAACTACAATACACTCTTTTCATTTACATGTTTATACCTGTCTGTACTATGAAAAATGTGAGGTACTTCAAAGCATATACAGAATAGAAACACGTGAATAAAAATCAGGACTAGAAAAGGAGCTTTGTGCATACTATCTTACTGGACTTTGATGACCACCCCATTGCACAGACGTTGTTATCTACACCTCACAGCTGAGGAAACTGGGACTCCAAACGATTCAGTCACTTGCCTCAGGTCTCATTGTTACGAAGTGGCATTTAGATTTGAATCCAGGTCAGAAGTTTAAGCTCTCTCCTCTGCATCATGCTACCTATAACTTCTGGCTTCCTCTCTGTGGACGCTCCCTACCCCAGCAGCAAGCAGATTCATCAGGGGACTGGACTCTGAAACCACACTGCTGGGTCCAAGCCTTCACACCACCACTTACTTGCTGAGGTAACCTCTGACAGGTTACTTAAGGTTCCTCCCTATCCTCAGCTATGAGGTGGGGGTAATAACACTAGCCGTATCCCCAGGACTGTTATGAGGGTTAAATGAGTTTCTATTGCTAAAGCATTCTCAGAACAGCTACACAGTATATACTAAACTAGATTAACTAAACTAGTTAACTAAACTAGGTGTGAACTTGGGCCAGCAACTTAACCTCCCAGGCCATCATCTGTAAGATGCAGAGAACCCTGGGATATCTCTCAGTCATGATGATCACTAAATGAGATAATACATGTAAAGCACCCATACATGTCGGTTATCATTATTACCATGCTACTTTATTGAAAATCATCTGTCTTTGGTCCAAGGCTGAACAGTATCAGATAATTTATAACTCAAACAGTGAAATCAGCATTTAATATGTCAATTGATTAAAAAAACAAATACACATTGAAGGAAAAATCTTGAAATACAATGTGCAATCATTAAAAAGAAAAATAAAACACAGAAATGACAAATGATACTAAAAGAATTTCTTCCTGATCTGCTTTAAGAACATGTACGCTGGCAGCGTTATGGTGTATTAATTCCATGACCGGTGCCCTACAGGGTCAAATGGAACTCACCTCACCCCACGACTTCAGTAAATGGGGGAAGAACAGTGAGTGTTAGGCGGGTGTTTTGAAGTGCTAAGGTTAAGTGTTTTCCCTTCTGTTTATAACTTTCATGAACATTTGTTTATAACACTTGAGAGACAATATTACTATTTAAGCGTACACTTGGAAATATTCTAATTGAAACCACACTGATGGAATATCTAACCTTTATGCGGTTGGGGTCCACATAATGCATTTTTTTCGTGTCACATTCTTCAGTAGTATAATTTAACTTGAGGATATAAAGGATCCACACTCCAAACACAAGCAATGTACACCTAGAAAAAAAAATCAATTACGTATAATGATATCGTCATGTGATAATCAAGACAGATCATGTGAAATAACTGAAAACCTAACCCAAATAGTCTGCCTGCCACACAGCATAAAAGTACAGTCTTTAAGATGATCTCTTAAGGCAGCATTTCTTATTTTTCTAACAAGAGAAATTAGTCATTTATGACTGTCTCTGTTACAAGCAAATATAGAAAAAACTTTTTTCTGCAAAGGTACCACAATAAAATCCGAATCACAATATAGATTACTGGACTTAAAAAAAAAACTAAGTAATAAATTTTGAACTATAGAATCTCAGCTTCAATTTTTTGCCACTTTAAAATAGTCAGTACTGAAAATGGTTATTTTGAGACTTTAGTCTGCCATCTTCTCAGATGCCTGGCTTTCGGAATAAAGTCGTATTCCTTGCCTCAATTAAAAAAAAAAAAAAAAAAAAAAGTCAGTCCTGGGACTTCCCTGGTGGCGCAGTGGTTAAGATTCTGCGCTCCCAATGCAGGGGGCCCAGGTTCGATCCCTGGTCAGGGAACTAGATCTCACATGTATGCCGCATTAAGAGTTCACCCTACAACTAAGGGGCCCACGTGCCACAACTGAGGAGCCCGTGAGCCACAACCAAGGAGCCCGCCTGCCGCAACGAAGACCCGGTGCAAGCAAATAAATAAATAAATAAATAAATAAATAAAATATTTTTAAAAATAATAAAATAAAATAGTCCTTCAAATACTGTAAGATTCCGCTTATTTGAGGTACGTAGAGTAGTCAAAATCGGGACAGAAAGTAGAATGGTGGTTGCCAGGGGCCAGAGGAAGGGGGCCTGGGCTTAGTGTTAATGGGTATAAAGGATCAAGCTTTTCAAGGTGACAAGAGTTCTGGAGGTGGATGGTGTGACGGTTGCACAGCAATGTGAATGTACTTAATACCACTGAACTTGTACACTTAGAAATGGTTAGGATGGTAAATTCTATGTTACGTTATTTTACCACAATAAAAATAATTAGGAGAAAATACAGTGAGTTCTTAAAAAAAAAAAAGGAAAACAAAATAAACAATCTACTTATTATTCTTCAAAACAATTCTACTCAGAAATGAGGCTGACTAAGACAGTACCACCAGTCACCTTTAATACCACCTATGAAAACTATTTTTAAAGATCTGATAAATTCAAACTATTCTACAGTTTAAAACACATGCGTGCACGCACACACACACACTAGGAGAAAAGAACTGAGTCTAGTCCTGCTTCTAGAAATCTCGTTTTTAGTAAGCTCCCCAAGTGATACTGGCAAAATAAAGGTTAAAAAAAAGTTTAAATCAAGTTTATGAACCAGTACTTTAAATAAGTTGCGTTATTGAAAAAACGAAGTTAAGGAATAACCTTAAGGGGAAAATATACTCTAAAGAAAAGGGCAGTTTAAAAACTATAGCATCTAGGGCTTCCCTGGTGGCACAGTGGTTAAGAATCCACCTGCCAACGCAGGGGACACGGGTTCAAGCCCTGGTCCGGGAAGATTCCACATGCCGCAGAGCAACTAAGCCCCTGAGCCACAACTACTGACCCTGTGTGCCACAATTACTGAAGCCCACGTGCCTAGAGCCCGTGCTCTGCAATAAGGGAAGCCACTGCAATGAGAAGCCCATGCACCTTAACAAAGAGTAGCCCCCGCTCGCCGCAACTAGAGAAAACCTGCACGCAGCAACGAAGACCCAACGCAGCCATAAATAAATTTAAAAAAATATATATATAGCATTTTGCATAGTATACCATACACAATAGATGCTAAATAGTTCTTAATATTTGAGGATTATGTTGCAAGAAAGTATTGCTAGGAAGTGTTTTCAAGACTTCTTGATTCTCATTTCAATAGACTCTACCATGAAAACCTGGACAAGCATCTTAATTCTTCCCTGGGATCAAATACAATGCTAAGTGAATGGGATGCAACCACTTGCATAAAAAAGAGAGGGTCGGGGGAGGGGAATACACACACACAGTACTTCTTACATACACAAGACTGCAAATGTTGATCATCTTTAAGTGGAAGGAGGAAATGTGGGGAGCAGGGATGAGAAGATGTTTTACTGAGTACCTTTAATATCTTTTGAATCTTGTGAATGCAGTGTGACCTATTCTTTTCTCCAGTCCCAGAAAAGGTATTATACTCAGTGCATTAATAATTCCCTTATCTTGGGGACTTCCCTGGTGGCCCAGGGGTTGGGAGTCCGCCTGCCAATGCAGGGGACACGGGTTTGGGCCCTGGTCCGGGAGGATCCCACGTGCCGTGGAGCGGCTAGGCCCGTGCACCACAACTACTGAGCCTGTGCTCTGGAGCCCGCGAGCCACAACTACTGAGCCTGCGTGCCACAACTGCTGAAGCCTACGCGCCTGGAGCCCGTGCTCCACAACAAGAGAGGCCACCGCGATGAGAGGCCTGTGTACCACAATGAAGACCCAACACAGCCAAAAATAAGTAAATAAAATAAATTTTTAAAAAAATTCCCTTATTTTGATTATAAAAGAAAAAAAAGGGGGCATTCCCTGGCAGTCCAGTGGTTAGGACTCCGAGCTTTAAATGCAGGGAGCACGGGTTCAATCCCTGGTCGGGGAACTATGATCCCGCAAGCCGTGCAGCGTGGCCAGAAAAGAAAAACAAAAAGGAAGGAAGAAAAAGTTAAAAGCAGGCCCAGAATCTACAGCACTGATTCCGTTGTTCTGTAATTCCTGGTTGCAAGTCCGTCTCAGCCACATTGTAAGCAGCACGGGGCCCAGGTCTATCTCCCATGTGGCCAGCACCCAGCCCGGTGCCAGGCATATGGGGGCCTCCATAATTACTGGTTGATGACAAAAGGAGATGGAAAATGATCTGAGTGTTTATTAACATACATTTCCTTTCCCACCTTTCTTCTTCTACACCTCCCGAATTAGTAACATGAGATGGGAGGCTAGATTTCAGGGTTGGATTTCTACCTGTCGGCATGAAAGAAAGGATAGTTTACCACCTAGTTTGGCTGGTACCAAGTAAAACTGACAAGTTCCTCCTTTAACAGTTCTATCTCGGGAGTTCCATGGTGGTCTAGTGGTTAGGATTTGGCGCTTTCACTGCAGTGGCCTGGGTTCAATCCCCAGTCGGGGAACTGAGATCCCACAAGCCTTGCCGAGTGGCCAAAATTAAATAAATAAATACAATAAAATATTTTTAAAAAACCCAAACAATTCTATCTCTTATTAGGATGTACGGGTGACCTGGCTGGTACCCCTCTCATCCTTTTTAGTGTTTGATATTCAATGTTATTCAAATGCCTGTAGGGGACTTTCATTAACTGTGTTTTTAGATTCACTGGAAATAGCGAAGGCGAAGGGGATAGCCCTCTTGCACTAGGTAGCGGCTGGAAGGGCTGTGCACTGGAAGCTGTGGGGACTGCAGGCTCCCTGGCTGGCGCTGTGCACGCAAGCACAGCCTGATGCACGAGCCCACGGCACCTGTGCTCTGAGCCTTGACTCAGATGTGCCTTTAAATGATCCCTGACCAAGTGTGACCGCGGATGAGAGCCATCTTCAGGGCTCTCGCTGAATTTTTCCCCCAGTTCTACCCAGTTGACCCAAATCAGAGGTGTCTTGCGGCCTGAGGGCTCGTGCTTACTTGAGGATGTCTTTTAACAACAAGCTGGGTCTTCTCATCTTGTTCTGAGCACGGGTGTACCATTGCAGGGAGGGCCGCGAGCAATCGCTTTTCAGCTTCACGCGGTTGTACTCGCTTGGCATTGCTGTGAAGAGAGGAGAGGGCAGGAGAAGGGAAAGAGGAAAGTGAGTTCAGCAGATTATGCTTTTAAAGAGCTTTTTTTTTTTTTTTTCTCCTGGCCTCTCTGCGCAGCTTGCGGGATCTTAGTTCCCCGACCAGGGACTGAACCTGGACCCTTGGCAGTGAAAGCGCGAAGTCCTAACCACTGGACCGCCAGGGAATTTCCTAAAGAGCTTTGATGTGGTATAGCCATACCATGAAATACTACTCAGCCAAAAAAAGGAGTGACAGATTGATACACGCAACTGGATGAATCTCGAGGCAATTATGCTGAGCCAATACTAAAAGGTTACACGTTGCAGGATTCCATTTATATAATATTCTTGAAATGACAAAATTACAGAAATGTAAACAGATTAGCTGTCAGGGGTTAGACAGGGGGTGGTGCGGTGGCTATGGAAGGGCAACAGGAGGGGTCCTTCTGGTGATGGAAATATTCTGTATCTTGACTGTACCCCTGTCAATAGCCCAGTTGTGCTATTCTACGGTTTTGCAAGATGCTACCATTGGGGGGAAAGTGAGTAATCTGTGTTATTTCTTACAACTGCTTGTGACTCTACAACTATCCCAAAAGTAAAAGTCTAATTTTTGTTGAGTCTTTAACTATTAGAGATACTTATGGAACTATTTACAGATGAAACAGGAGAAATGAAATCTGCTTCAAAAAAAACCAGGAAGGGGATAAGTGTTTGTGGGAATAGCTGACACAAGATGAGCTTTAAACTGCTGTCGAATCTGGGCAATGGGTACATGGGGCTCACTATACAATTCTCAAAACTATTTGAAATTTTCTATAATAAAAGTTTAAAAAGAAAGTGGTACATTAAAAAACAGAGGAAGAAGGTTACACTAAGAAAAAAAGAAAAAGAAAACATGGCAATTAAAAAAATTTTTAATGACAACTTTAAAAGAGGTTTTCTTTAAAAAATACATATGTTCTCTGGTATGCTTGCCTACTTATTCTTTTGAATTAATTTGATTCTCAAATTTTCAATTTTTAAGCACTATTACAAGGGGTATTGTAGTAGAAATCAAAACATCTCCCCTCATATCAGTTTCCCCCTTCCTCTCTCCTCTGGATTTTTAGCTGGGCACATGGCCTCCCAGAATAAAGACTACATTTCCCAGCCACCCTTGGAGCTAAGTACAGCCTTGTGACTAAGTTCTAGTCAATGGGATACAAGCAAAAGTGACCCGGAGAACTTTCAGGGTGCTTTCCTTGGCATACGCCCTTTTCTCCTTTATCCCCCTTCCTGCTGGCTGAAATACTGACACTTGATGAGCCACTTTGGACCACACAGCATGTCACCCAAGGGATGGAGGAGCAACAAGAGAGAAGGGGCCCGGGTCCCTGGACCACCCCAAGGACAGAGCTGCCAATCCACCTTAGATTGCCTGCCTCTGGACGCCTACATGACGGAGAAATAAACCTCCATGTTGTTGAAGCAACTGTTAATTAAATCCCAGCTAATATAGGCACCTATTGCATTATGATATTTACATATTAATTCAAGAAATAATGTATATTATATACATTATTTATTATATATTAATTCAAGAAATAATGTCTTTACTATACTTAGTCTTGAAGCCAGGAGGAAGTTATATCTCATTATTCACTTCATTTCCCCCATTAGTGCTGTGCCATTTTCTTTGAAAAAAAAAATCTTTTATCAAATTGACATCCAAGTATTTGATTTCTTGCTACTGTAAACACTCTCCCTCAACTGCAATTTTAACTGTGTAACGCTAGAGTACAAGAATTTTCATAGACGTGCATCACTCCATTTGAGTAGTTTCAAAAAACTGAGCCAAGGGCCTCACTAGTAAACCTCTGCTGAAGAATCTACTGAATTCTTAAAGGAGAAGCGAGATTAGCTGAGACCCTGGAAGGTTTTCAATCACCACAACTTCGTGGTTACTTAGATGCACAGTCAGCCAAGTGGTGGGTCCTAGGGGGCTGCCTATGACCAGGGCATCTATAAAAAGGAAGTTTCTATGATGCCCGTGTTTTTGTGACCAGAACGACACTTCACACCCGCGTGGACCTCCCGAGAACAAAGCAGACAGTGGTATTGGAACCGGGATCCCACCCTGGCCCACGGCTGGCGTGCTGGATGGCGCTGTGGGCTCTGGGCTCTACTCTGCCCCCTCTTTCTCATCTGCTCTGCCACTCAGGCTGCAAGCCTGCAAACTGCATTCCCAGACTCTCTCTCGTGCCACCCGGCTTCCTGAGGAACTGTGATTGTGTGCCGTCTGGGTGGAAAACTGGCAGGCAAAGGGAGGGGGCAGCCTTTCATATCTCTATGGTTTCTGGTTTCCTGCTGGATACAGACTGGGACATCAGATAACTCTCTCCTGCTACTTTTAGGAAAGTGGAACCAAACAGGAGGAGGCTCTGGAAGTGAGAGGAGGGTCTACAGTCCTGGACTCCTTCCTCTTCTCACCACTACTGCCACACAACACACTCATGCATCATTCAAACGCTCAAAAAAAAAAAAAAAAAAGAGAGAGAGAGAGAAACAAAAGAAAAGAAAAAGACAGTTGTGTTTTTGTTTTGTTTTTCCTATCACACTGGAGAGGATCTCAGGAGAGACCCCTAGGCTCAGCTCCTCCACCTGCCACCTGAGAAGTCTGGGGCAACTGACTCTAACTCTTGTAGCTCAGTTTCCTCATCTGGAAAATGGGTCCAATATTACCTACCTCCCAGGATTCATGTGGGAATGGTGGTTGCACGTAAGAAGCACTACCTCAGTGCTGGCTGTTGCTATTGTTACACAGAGAGGGGAGTGACAGGCATTTTATACAACTATCTGACAGGGCTTTAAGACATCTGCATCCTTTAGGCACTCTCATTTCTGGCCACAGGTTTCCGCTTCAGCCCCATCAGGGGCCTGTCTTCAGTCCTATTATCCATGTCCCTTCCTGGGGATCTCTGGAGAGGCAGTATCCTCCCGAAACCCCTCCTGCGCTCACCCTGTCAGGTCCCGGTCAGTCTCCCTCTCCCCAACCCCTTTCTAAACGCCCAGCTTCCTTCACCAGCCTCTCCTCCCCACCGTGACGGCCCAGCCGCTCCTTCACTCAGTCTGCGCACCATGCCGCGTGCCTTAGAACCACGCTTCCCTCCCGACCTCTGCAATGGTAAACTCCCTTACACACGGTGCAGGACTCCAGGGTCCCGGTTCCCACCCTCAGCACCATTTCCTCCTCGCTCACATATATCCACGACAAGGTTCACCACTTGCCTTTTACTCACCTCCTCAAGGGATCAGACCCCAAATCTATCTCCCTGTGCAGGCCTCTCACCCAGCTCAGACCTGTCTAGCTAATGACCTGCCTGCTATCTTCACCTCAAACAAAATCACAAAGCAGAATCTATTCTCACATCATTTGGTAGCTGTACCATCCACTCAGTCATCCAAGCCAAAACCTGCAGGTCGGCTCCAGACTTCTCCCTGGCGTCCCCAGGCCCAATCAATCCCCAGGGCCTCTCAATCATACCTTCTTGAACTTCCTGGGCCCACGGACATTCTCTTAGTGGAGGTCACTTACCCAGACTCCCGTGTCTCAATTTTGTCCCTTCAAAGCCATCTTTCTAAAATATGTATCTGCTTAGTGGCTCCCAGCTCATCTCAGGTGCTATGACTTCAGGTGACAAACTTGTCTGTTATACTCTAGCCACAAAGAAGTACTGTTAGAAGCCTGGATGTGCCACATTGCTGCCTCCGTGCCTTTGTACAGATGCACGCTCAATCTGGAATCCTGGTGGGAATCCTCCCCCAACGATCTGCCTGGTGACGTGTCTCCTTTCATCCTTAAACACTTCTTCTCTGTGAAGATCATTTTCAACACCATAACCGTCCCTGGGCACTACCCCATCTCTGTTTACCGTTATGAACTGAAACGTTCTGTGTACATTTTGGGTCTCCTCTACCTTTCTGCAAGCACCTGGAGGACTGAGCTGCAGGGCCGGGGCTTTGCTCATCTTTGTAACCCTAACACCTAGGATAGGGCTTGGCACACAGCAGGCCCCTAAGAAACATCCCACATTGAATGGAATGTGCATGACTCGCCTATGGTCTGTTATCAAACAAGATAAACTTCCCCCCCACCCAAGTGTACTTTCCCAATGATATTTAAGATTAAAACTAAAACTGAATGTTAACAGCAATTCTAAGAGCAAAGAGTAAAGTGTAAACTCTACTGAAACATCTAACATGTCCAGCAACAGGGAAATTTGTTGGTAAATTATGGTGCAAACCACTTAGAATACTCTGCAGTTGTTAAAAAGCCTTTGCTACACGAAGTGGAATCTGTGACCACAGCCTCAGCATCAGCTGGGAGCAGGTTAGACATGCAAAGTCTCAGCACTGCCCCCTCCATCTGCTCAATCACAGGATTCATAGGAACGTTAAAGTTTGAGAAGCACTCAAAGTATTCGGTTCATACATTTATTGGCACAGAAAGATACTGCAAGAAAAAAGCAGGTTTGTAAAAATGTATGTATATATACCTATAATCATGTTCTAGGGTGCACCTACTCAAGGTAGGAGAATTTGATTTCCCATGAAGTCACTGAATCCTCCTACTTGGGTTGGAATGTCTTCTTCCAATTTAGAAGGGACCATTTGGATTCAACATGACAAAAGGAGGGCCAAGCAGAGTCATCTTCACACACGTGCAGCTGACGTATGGCTGGGTGGCCTTAAGATGCTCCCTCGGAGAACCCGGGGTTTACGTGTTTCTAGTCATGCTCACCTCTGCACCATCTGCACTGTGTCCATTCATTTCTTTTGTCTTTAATGTGCTGTTTGGTGGAGGACGGGTTGCAATTTAAAGTTCAATTAAAACATTTATCATCATGAGACGTGTTACACATAATTTTTGTCCTTTTAATATACATTTGTCTCTTGTCTTCCCCACCAGAATGTAGATTCCATGAAAGCAGGGGTCTTTGTTTTGCTCACTACTGAGTTCCCAGTGCCTAGGTTGGTACAGGGCACACAATAGGCAACTAATACATATTTACTGAATAAATGCTCAAGTTTCTCATGAGATTTCAGAGATGATGCTGGTTTCAGGCATTCCTCCAAGGACGTGTGTTGGCAAGCCATCACCATCTGTCCCGTGGCACCCTCCTGGCTCTGCTTCTCCATTTCCTTCACGGGCAGCTCGTCCCCTACCACCTCCTTCTAAGTGCTAGGGTCCCAAGGCTCATAAATGTGTCCCTCCTTTCATTCAGACTGCCAGAGTAAGAGCCTCCACTAACCCTTTCTATGCAGAAAAGGCCTGGCTTTCAAAATTATATATTTCTACTCACATGTAAAACTGTAACAGGTGCTTCTCAAATGCTTGTATACCTGATGAAGAAATCATTCTTATTAAGGCCCTAATGAAGAAATACTAAGGTAAGGTCCAGGCCTTCAGTCCACTTGTAGAACTGGTACTAACATTTTCAAATTAAGAATTAACCATCCAAGATAAGAATACAACAGACGCTGCAAAGCAGTACATGACAAACTGTCAGATTAACTGTACAGCCAATTACTGGTGCAAAAGAGGGTAGGATATTAATATTTATTGGGAGGAATAAGCCTACACACGATATCATTAAATCCCAAAAACACCTTCTTCGGGGACTTCCCTGGTGGTCCAGTGGTTAAGAATCCACCTTCCAATGCAGGGGATGCAGGTTCGATCCCTGGTAAGGGAACTAAGATCCCACATGCCACGGGGCAACTAAGCCTGCGCGCCGCAACTACTGAGCCCACCCGCTCTGGAGCCCTCGCACCACAACTATAGAGAAGCCCGCATGCCACAACAAAGATCCCACGTGCTGCAACTAAGACCTGATGCAGCCACATCAATCAATCAATCAATCAATCAATATTAAAAAAACCAAACACCTACTTTTTTGAATTGCTATCTGCATTTAACCTGCCAAAGGTCACACATAGACAAGTAGGGAGCTGAAATTTCCAACCAACATCTATCCATGTCCAAGTCCACGCCCTTCCACCTGGGGGTACTTAGGAAGGGTAGGTATTGGAATTAGGTGGGTATGCCTGTATGTGAAGGTTTTTTTGGTTTTTAATTTTCTTAATACTAAAGGCACGCCAAAGCACAGATTATTAGAAACAAAAACCTGAAACTGACAAAGCAGTAAATAAACCGACACAGCTGGAGTGGACAATCTGGGAAGATGAGAATGTACAGCTTAGATATTAACATGGCAGCCGAAAGAGCATGCCCTTCAAGGTGGAAGGTGTCTTGAGAAGGACTTCACAGCAAGAGAGAAGGAAGCCTCACCCTAGGCTGTCCGGGGACAGCGGGGCAGGACACTGGACGCTCGGGTGGAAAGGGAGCCTGCGGCCCATCCTGGTGAGGAAGAGGATGGGACGAGAACAGAGATCGATCAAGAAATGATGAAGACTAGCGCCAAAAAGCAGCAGGCAAAGATCAATCTGGGTCCCGGTTGCAGAAAGAAATAGGATTGGAAGTCAATTTTTGTAGTTTAGTGATGATGATGTGCTGAACTTGAGATGATAAATAACTAGACAAAGATGCCCAGGATGCAGCTGGAAATGCGGCCTGGACTCCCCAGAACGCCCATCCCTCCAGCCAGCCTTTCTCGGCAGGTCCGAGAGTGATTAACTTCTCTCCTGTGAACCTCGACTGGTACAAGTCACACGCCATCCACGGGAAAGTGGAGAAGACAGTCACTCAAATCATGCTTGGATTTTATGTTTTAGATGAAGAACTGTACTTGATAAAGGAGGACAGGAGACAAGACAGAAAGCCTGCCTCAGGGGGAGACGGCTTTGGCACGCGCAGAGATTAAACACCTCCCAGTGCCAAGGATAACACACCCAGCTACAGCAGGAGCAGAGGGGGCTGGGTGAGGAGGGGAGACCCACCCTGTGGGCAGAAGGAACGGAACGAGCAAAGCAGAGGCCTGGGGAGTTTGGAGAGCGAGTGACCAGGTACAGCTGTGAAAGTATGGCCTGGGGTGTGGGCGCAGGCAGGAGTTAAGGGCAATACTGTGGTCTCCTTGGACACCCCAGGGCTGGTGCCACATCTCGGCTGTGAGTGTTGACTGCTGACAGCACACCGCTGCCCCCTCCTCTGAGGATCTGCCCTCTGTCCCCAGCCAACGATTGATTGACAGGGAGACAAAAGGCCTGGGATTACCCTGGAGAGCAATTCAAGCTCCAGAGCTCCCTGGGGGAGCAGCTGAGACCACAATTCCTGTTCCAGGCTCTGCTTCTAGGGAACCTGACCTAAGACAGGTCATTAGGTCAGCAGGGTCAACATATGGATGATGGCAGAAGGTCACGGACGATCACGAGAAGCCCTTGAAGATTTTATTCAGGGGGGTCATGAGATGTGGAGGAGAGTCGCCGGGGAAGCAGCAGGGACGTGGTGGAGGGGTAGAGCCAGAGACGCGGCTGGTCTCAGCAGCAGACCCTGTGCCCCGGTCCCCATGCTGTGGCCAGGTGGGCAGGAGGGGCTTCCAGCTGCAGAAAAGACAGGGCTTGAGGCAGGTCAGATGTGGCAAGCAGGCAGGCAGGAGCAGAACTCGTGTCAGGGAGGTCACAAGGAGGACGTGTGCCCTTGCGGAGTCCCCAATGCCAGTGGGCCATCAGGCTGATAAATGCCAGCTTGGAGCCCTGGGGAGGGATCTGAGCTGGAGTATCAGTCAGGGGTGCACTTGGTCGCACGTAACAGAAACCTGGGCGCCAGCCAAGGCTTTCAGCCAACTGGGGGTGTCTTTTTTTTTTTTTTCTTCTTTTTTTGGCCATGCCACGAGGCATGTGGGATCTTAGTTCCCCAACCAGGGATCAAACCCGTACCCCTTGCAGTGGATGCTTGAAGTCCTAACCACTAGACCGCCAGGGAATTCCCCGGGCGTGTGTTTTTCTTACAGAACAGGCGCAGCGGCTCTGCAAAGCTGTCCGTGCCCCTGGCTCCCACCAGCCTCTGCTCCAAACTCCAAGCAGGAAGGAGAAGAGGGATGAGCCAGAGAGGAAGGGGAGGCACCTCCATCAGGAGAGGAAAAACTTCCCCGGAAATCCCTGACGGGCTTCCAATTCTATCTTTTTAGCCAGAACTGCATCACGTGGCTACTCCCAGCCGCAAAGTTGGCCAGGAACTTTTCACAAACTGGGCAGGCTGCTTCCACACAAAATTAGGATTCTGCCATTAAGGAAGGAGGAGAGAGGGAATCTCTAAATCGGCAGTAGGGCCAGCCCCAGCCGAGATAAGGGCCTGGGGCTATTTAGTTAAAGGAACAATTAAGGCTGTTCTAAAGAGATTAGATCTCCAAGGGGAAGAACAAAAGGCAGAGCCTTCTAGGGGTTGGAGAGGTGAAGAAGAAGCACAGAAGGTACTGCTGGAAATCAGAAAAGGAAACCTTAAGTAAAATCTGTGACTCTGCTGTGACAGTTCCAAGCCTGGGTTCCATAACACTCCGGAAATTCAACTATTTAAGAAAGGAGCACAATAGTTCCTAAACAAAACGCATTTTGGATCGCTTTAACCTAAAAAAGTAATATGTGTGCCCCCACTGTACACAGAAAAAAGGGTGACTTCTAATTTCATCAGTTCCTCCAACATGCTCTGTGGGAATGCCAAGATGAAATGGATTAAGTCCCCACTTTCTAGAAACCCGAGGTCCAGGGAAATGACAACAGGAACGTAACTCCAACGGCATGGGGAGGCCTGCAGGAAAGGAGGCTGTTCACAAGTGTGGTGCCTGACATCCAGCACAGACACAGACACGGTGTGGCCTCCCCAAAGCCCACCCACAGGTACTATCACAAAAGCCACGGGGCTAGGGCCCAGAAGCTGGGAAGCCCTGGGTCAGAGTGAAGTTCTAAACTAAACTTTCTTCTGCCCCCAGCCAACAGGAAGGAGAAGTGGCGGGGGGAAGATGGTCTAGTTGGAAAAGTTCAAGAGCACAGCAGCCAGGGCCTTACCTGGGGCTCACAGAGTCTTCGTGACCTGTGCTCTGGGTCCACCCAAGCTGACCGGCATCCTCATATAATCTAGGTGGCTAATTTCAAACCAGTTTCAGCCGTGGAACTCTTTTTGTGTTTTAAACAGGAACACCTCACTTAGAATCCTAACATATAACACAGAGAAGAGGCATGGAGTTGATCTCTTGCAGGGTTTCTCTGCCTCGGCACTACTGACATTTGGGGCTGGGTAATTCTTCGTTGTAGGAGGCAAAGAGGCTGTCTTGTGCATTGTGGGATGTTTCACAGCATCCCTGGCCTCTGCCCACTAGATGCTGCAAGCATCTCTGGTCCTCGCCCTCTCTCCCAGTTGTGACAACCAAAAATGTCTTCTGACCTTGCCAAACATCCCCTGGAGGGCAAAATCGCCCCCGACTTTACCCATTGGGATAAAGTCACTATATATATTAAAATCTCAATACTGCTGTATTTTTTAAAGTATTGCAGGTAATTAAACAATGCAAAAACTGAAAAATCAAAGACTGTGGGCTAAAAATTGATGTTACTTGACCTTCAGTATCCAATCTTTTTCTAGATTTGGTTTGGGTTGCATAAGCTCACGAAATACCGATTCAGCAAGATACGTGGTCGTGTTCTCATGTGTACAACGGAACAGGAACCAACTGGCAGGCACAGCCCTGCAATTCACACACCAGCCTGCTGCGGCGGGTTCACAGGTGTGCACAGGGGAGGAAGGACAGCTTTCACTCCTGGATCCATGCAACTCAAGCAGATCACCTTAACCATCTCAGTCCACGCCCACCAGCAAAGGGTGCAAACCTCTGCTATATGGGACCTTCCTATTTCTGCTGGGTAGGCAGTGTCTCATTTCTACTTTAGGAATGTGAGATTTCACCCATGATGTCAAAACCACAACAAAAGTGCTGGTGAGAACACTGATGGCTGAGATCACGCTCAATCATCTCCCCAAAGCTTCTAATATTTGTTCAATTTAATTGATCAATGCCTCCATGCGTCTCGGCCTGCGGTTCTCCAACCTGACCATGCACAAGAACCACTTGCTGCTGTAATGTATGCAGGTTCCCAGACCTCATCCCCAGAATTTCCCACCTGGCAGGACCAGGTGAGGACACCAAATGTGCATTTTAAGCAAGTTCCCCCAAGTTATGTGGGTATGGCCCTTTAGGAAACCTTGCTCTCCAGCAAGCTTCTCACAGCTGTGATTTACAACAGATTCTAGCCTAAAGATTTTCAGACCCTCCTGCAAACTGCACAAAATTATGAGGACCTGTCTTCCGAGAAAGCAAATAAAAGTGTTGCTCTGCGAATGTGTAGTCTACACTCTACAATTTTGACCACCTACCAAGATGCAAGCAACTGCAAGATGATTCTGAGGTATGCTTTTTAATCTACTTCTAATCAACTGGTATAGCTCCAATGCGGAGAATACATGATGACTATCATTCAATCGCCTGCTTTTTATATGTTTAAAATTGTTAAAGGCAACTAACTGAGCCCTCACAGTATGTAAACATTTTCCAAAATGAGAACATGCCCGGCAACTGCAGATGGTATTTCTCCAAGGTTTTACTGAAGTGACAAAAGATATTGACATCGACTGTTGCAGTGTCAAATCTGGAGCCCTCTCCCCCTCCCCGCACTCTCCTCACTCTCCTCTTCTCTCTGCTTCAGCCTAGCAGGCCTCCTGCTGTTCCTCAAGGGGTGGGGAGGCCATCCCCACTTCCACTTCAGGGTCTTCACTGGTGGTTCCCTCTGCCCCTCTTCCAGAAGGCTCCCTCTCGCACCATCTTTATCCTGGTTTCTATTCAAAAGTCGCCTCCTTGATCACCCTCTGTAGCACTGCATTCTCACCCTAAGCCCTGTGATTCACTTTCCTGCTTTACTTTACCTCATACACTCATTGCGACTCGTACGTATTTGCCTACTGTCTGCTCTCCCCACTAAAACATAAGATTCCTAGACTGTCAATGTTGTTCACTGCTGTAACCTCAGAACCTAAAACAGTGCCTAGCATGTAAAAGGCACTTAAATACTTGAACGAATGAACCAATGACTAAATGAATGCACTGGTCAGCAGCCTGCACCCAGATCCCCACAGAAAAGCTAACCCAAACTCAGCAAGATCCTAACAGGAGGCAGACGTGAAGACCAGATCCTTCCATGCGTCCAGATATCACAATCATTGGTTGTTTGTACAGTGTCCAGGGCACACCCGGCATACAGAGAACAGGGACAGGAATCCTTTTTCAAACAAGAATCACTGTGTGTGTATGGTGAGGAAGGGTGAGGAAGGGAGATAAATGATTGTCCCACCCACCACCAAGGAAATAAAAGAGCAACTGCAACATCACTTATATGTGGAATCTATAAAAGCCTAACTCATAGAAACAAAGAGTAGAGTGGTAGTTACCAGGGGCCGGGGGGGTGGGAGAAATGGGGAGGTGTCAGTCCCCAGTTATAAGAGTAAGTTCTGGGGATCTAATGCACAGCATGGTGATTATAGTTAATAACACTGTATTGCATACTTGAAAGTTGCTAAGAGAATAGATCTTAAATGTTCTCATCGCAAAAAAAAAAAAAAAAAAAAGATAATTATGTGCAGTAATGGATGTTTTAGCCAAGGCTATGGTGGTAATCATTTTGCAACATACAAGTGTATCAAGTCAACATGCTGTACAACTTAAATTCATACAATGTTATTTGTCAATTATATCTCAATAAAGCTGAGGAAAAACCCAATTAAAATAAAAGAGCGACTGGATCTGTTTTGTTTTGTTTTTCAAGAAAAGAGGGAGAAAATAAGTGACTGCTTGGCTGTTGCCTGTTTCACGGTGGTCAGTCAAGTCACCTCTCTGAGGATGTCTGCTAACACGTAAGAAGCAGGTTGGGTGATAATGATGTTACACTCTGCCTGGGAAGCCTCTTTCGTAGGACAGCTGGAGGTCTAGTCTCAACCAGGCAAATGTGTGCATTGGAGCTGGTTGACCAGATACCCGGGGATGACCAGCAGCAGTGACACCTTCTGGGACAACAGTGGTGGTGACATCAACAGGAAGTTGGAGAAAGAAACTTCCTGTCAGGTGAAACCACACTGAGTGGTCTCTATCCTGTTTTCCACAAAACCAATTCTGAAGAGAGCTCAGTGTTGCTGGAAATGATTCAGTAGCAACCCTGCAAAGCGCAGCCACTGAGAGCGCTCGCCTCTGATGCTACACTGGCCGCAGCACCATGACCTGGAGGTTTCTGGGTTTTTAAACTTTATTTCTGGACATAATCTCAAACTTACAGAGAGATTACAAGAAAACTACAAAGAATTCCCCTCACCCAGACTACCCACTTATTACCGTTCTACCACATTTGCTTGGTGATTCTATTATATGATGCACATACTACCTTTTTAATCACTTGAAAGTAAGTCGAGGACACAATGACATTCACCCCTAAATATTTTAGTATTTCCTAAAAACAAGGACATTCCCAGACACAACTGCAGCATTATGATAAAAATCAGGAAATTACTGTGGCTTTCATACTGTTCTCTAATTTGAAGACCTCAGACAAATTTCTTTAGCAGTGTCAATAATGGCCTCGGAGCAAAAACAGGATCACATGTGGCATTCAGCTGTCATATCTTTTTAGCCTCCTCTAATCTGAAACAGTTCCTTTATCTTTCATGACCTTGGCATTTTTTGAAAAGTACAGGCTAATTGTTTTGTAGAATGTCCCTCAGTGGAGATTTGTCCGTTTCTTCATGATTCAAGTTACGCATTTTGGGCAGGAATATCACAGAAGTGGTGCTGGTCTGTCTCGGTGCATTTTCTCAGGAGGCACCTGATGTTGCTTTGTCCCATTACTGGTGATGTTAAATCAATTGGTCAAAGTTGTGTAAGGCAAGTTTAACTACTGTCAAGTTACCCTTTTTCCTTTGTAATTAATAAGTAACTTGATGGGAGATACTTAGAGACTAAGTAATTACCCTGTTCCTCATCCAGTCTACTGGTTTCAGCACCCAGGATAAGGATAAAATTCTGTGTGAGGTCAAGCAAGGTCAAACTTCAGGCGAAACATCCAGGGCTGGTTGAAGCAGTAGCTGATGAGCAAGAATTAGCATTGAGACTCCTCTATCAGACTTAATTCAAATAACCACAAGGTATGTTCACTCTTCGCTATTAAGAAAAAAACACCTCTAGATTTGCTTTTGAGAGTATTCCATGAGTGCCCATGACTATGCTATTTTCTCTTACGTTGAGTCATGCCTGCTGGACACAGCCGTTCATTTACAAGTGTTCAGTGGCAACACCCAGGTTCAGAGGGCTGACACCTAGCCATCCTCACGTGGAGGCCTGGTTCTCCAGGGGCAATGCTGAGGGGTCAGCTCGGTGACTTCTGGGCCGCTATGGCATGGCACAGGGAGCTATATTTAAAAACAAAACTCCAACTCTCCATTGCCTTACATTAAAGCACAGTCAGGTTTAGGAACTCCTATTTGGATTATTCAAGAAACATTAAAAAAAAAAACAACAACTCTGTTATCACAAAGTTAGAAACTTCAGAAAGAACATTTTGAAATCACATACCGGTTGTTACACTACAGTGCAGTGATATCCACTGCTAACATTCTGGTCTATATTCCATCTGCCTTTCCTCTTTGCATATGTATATTTTATCAGGTTTGGGATCATATTACCTATACTAGCCTTCTTCAGGCTGGGTCCACTGGAGATTAAGCCCTACAGAAAAGGATCTGAGTGTCTATTTTCTTTTAAGATTTTTTTTTTTTTTGACATGGACCATTTTTAAAGTCTTCATTGAATTTGTTACAATATTACTTCTGTTTTATGTTTTGGTTTTTCAGCTGCGAGGCATGTGGGATCTTAGCTCCCTGACCAGGGATCAAACCGGCACCCATTGCCCTGGAAGGTGAAGTCTTAACCACTAGACCGCCAGGAAAGTCCCTGAGTGTCTATTTTCTTAATTCTCCCGAGGATGGTACATAACTAGAATCACTCCAGAAGCACAGAAGTTAATTCATAGTATACAATAGTGACCTTAGCGCATTAGGGCTTAATTCTCTTGTAGAGCCCCAGCTGGGGAGGGCTGGTCTGTACTGTTGTATAATTTGTTTTGTTCACCTAATAATCCTTCAAACAGACATTTAATAAGCATACACCAAACACTGGGAATATAAAGAAAACTAAGACACAGCCTTTCTCTTGAAATGAAAAACCCAGCCAGGGAAAGCAGAAAATAGTTAAATACTCAAAATGCCAAATAACAGAGGAACCTGGAGCGCCCCGGGCAAGGGACCACTAGCTCCATCAGACAAAATCAAGGAGGCCTCCCAGAGGAGATGATGTGTAAATGGATCCTTGAGGGATAGGCAAGACCTCAGAGACAGAAAGAAGAGAGAGCAGGCATTCCGGATGGAAGGAAGGGCATGTCAAGATGCCCAGAGAGGGCTGCTCAGGCCAGGTCACAGGGGACCTGGGGGAAAGTGGCAGAAGATGTGACAAAGAAGGAACCAGGCCCTTCCAACTGGCCCCAGGGGAGGAGGCGGCCTTAAGTGGTTCTTAAGCAGGGGGGCGGAGAGCTCACACTGGGATGTAGGAGGCCACGGGACGGAGTGGTCAAGGAGCTGCTGTGACCACCGCAGCCAGGGGTGATGGGGCAGCTGAGCCAGAGCAGGGACGGCGAGATGGGGGCCGACAAGAGCTGTGGAGGAAGAAGAGGTCACGGAACTTGGTGACTGAGCTGGCAGGGGCTGTTCTTGTCGCACCCAGCCAGCCGAGATCCGGCCTGCATAACGAATTCAGGCTGCTAATGGGAGAAAAAAAAGAAAAAAAAAAGCAAAGTATGCAAGAAGGCTACACCAGCTGCCACCATTCCACCATCCACTGAGATGATTTCACGGCCGAGGTGTGGGCACCCATCAAAGAGAAGGAGGCCAGAGGGAATAAGACAGGATGCTGGGATAAACTGAGGAAACGGCCCAGAGAACTGCCTGTCCTCCTTGGGCCCCTCCAAGCTCTAACAAAACACCTTACGTAACAGCTCTCTGGCGGTGGGTCTCCACGTGACAGCAAATTAGACATGCAGAATATGCTACAGCAGAGCACGTCTGTGGCAACCTCATGAGTGCCATAAATAAAGCAAAATCTAGAAGCTACCTTTTTAATGGGAGATTTCCCTCTTAATCTAAAGGAAATACAAGTAGTCAGGCTGAATAAATAATACTTAATAGGAGAAAGTGAAAGTCAGTAGAATGAACAGTTAACAAAAGCAACTCTTGGACCCAATGTAAACAAGCTCCAACATGGGGACCTTCCCCCAAACAGGAGTATAAAGGGAAACACCAGGTATGAGATGATGGAAAAGTGAGTGTGCAAATTCTAAAATAACCAAGATCCCACCCCAAAAAGAAAGGGGAAGGGTATGGGTTCTTCAGGTTTGGGATTATGAAGAGACATCACCAAACAGGACCTTAGCAATATTCCTCAGGGAGCAGCTGGCTGGTCAATGGCGAAGGGAAGGTGGAGGATTCGACAGGCAGTTTACGCACTGATCTGGTACAGTGGCCCCTCAGTATCCGCAGGGAATTGGTTCCAGGACCCCCCTTTGGATACCATATCCATGGATGCTCAAGTCCCTTATATTAAACGGGGCAGTATTTGCATAGAACCTATGCACATCCCCCCGTATACTTTTTTTTTTTTTAACTTTGCAGTTTTTTGGTTTTTTAAAATTATTTATTTATTTATTCACTTATGGCTTTGTTGGGTCTTCGTTTCTGTGTGAGGGCTTTCTCTAGTTGCGGCAAGCGGGGGCCACTCTTCATCGCGGTGCGCGGGCCTCTCACTATCGCGGCCTCTCTCGTTGCGGAGCACAGGCTCCAGACGCGCAGGCTCAGTAGTTGTGGCTCACGGGCCCAGTTGCTCCGCGGCATGTGGGATCTTCCCAGACCAGGGCTCGAACCCGTGTGCCCTGCATTGGCAGGCAGATTCTCAACCACTGCGCCACCAGGGAAGCTCCCGTATACTTTAAATCATCTCTAGATTACTTGTAATACCTAACACAATGTAAATGCTATGTATGTAGTTGCCAGCATGCGGCAAACTCAAGTTTTGTTTTTCGGAACTTTCAAGAAAGTTTCCGTTTTGAATATCTTTGATCCGCAGTTGGTTGATATGGAGGGCTGGCTGAATTCAATAACCCTATTTGTCCTACAGGAACAGAAGAACCATACTAGTCATGTAAAACCCCAAATCCATTAGCAGAGAGTGGTAATGACCCCAGAAAAGGAACTGGAGGGACAGCGAGTGGGAACAACCTGGAGGCTGACAGTCCCCGGCAGTTGAGAGACTTGAAGGAGAGGGAGCAACCGTAGGAGGCAAAGGAAAGTTCTGTGTGGGTCGCTTTAAGCCCAGAATAAGTTAAGCATGTTTGAGTTCCTAAAACTGACAACATGTATTTAGGTCTGTAACAGGCACAGCTAAAACACACAGTTGCCTTTTACGCCCCAATCACATGTCCCTTTTACTCTCTGCTCCCCAAAATTTGGGAAACCAGCACTTGGGCAGGCTCCCAACAGGCGTACTGTCATTCACGTAACCCCGTTTTTAATCAGGCAGGGAGTATGTGCCTGGGGGTAGAGCAAGAAACAACACAGACACAGCCTCTTCTTCTAAAAGCCCTCATCTCATTTTTAAAATCAGACAAGTAGATCTAACACCAATGTAATTATTTTCCTCATTTTTCTTTTTAACTCACTCTGCATTGGACATGAGGGCAGGGTTAGGAGGTATTTTACATTTGGAGGACGTGTGTATGTGTGTGTTTGGGAGGGGGCTTAGAAAAGGCTCACCCCCACCCCAGGAAAGAATGGGTAGGACTTGCTGGGGGTGGGGAGACAGGTGCCGCCTGAGCAAGGACAGTAGGCACTGAGGGAAGTTTCTGAAGGTCTAGCCCCAGAGGGAACAACGTACCCAGAGGCTGGGAAAGGAAGCAGATCATGCCATGGTGGGTTGGAATTTTATCCTAACATAAAAGAAGCAACTGGGGGTTGGGGTGTGGATTTGAACTGGAACTGGAGTTTGGAGAGACCTCTCTTGAGGCAGGACTGGAGATGGGGAAGTCCTTTTGTGAGGCAGGACTAGTGAGGAGGCTGTCACGGAGACCCAGCAGAGTGACAATGCTGTGCCTGGAAACGCAGGAACCTGGACCAGGGAACAGAGCTGCCTCAGCCACCTCAGATCATCCTCTCAGGAGACCTTCTGAGGGGTGGGGTAGGAATGCCCTATGCGCTGCAAAGACAGGGATGCATTTGCCTCGTCTACCCCCTCCAGGCCAGACTGCCGGAGTCTGGATCCCAGCTCTGTCCCCTAGAATTTCTTAGTTTCTTAACCTCCCTGAGCCTCAATATCCTCATCTGTAAAATGGGGATAATAATGGTACCAAACTCATATGGCTTTTGTGAAAATTAAAAGAACATATATATATATATATACACACACACACACACACACACACACATATACGTAACATGTCTAAAACAGGTTAAGGACAAAGTGAGTCAGTAGAGCATTTATCTTTATTTCTGTCCTATGTTTTGTAGCACGTGGGTTTGTTGGGAGGGGGCGGTGTATAAGATTTTTCAAGAAGAGCCACCCTCTGCCAACCACAAAACGCTCTTAGATTCCCATGACCCTCGATTCACTTGGCAGATAACTGAACCCCACCACTGTTAGCTCTGACTGTCCTGTTTATCACCACAAATCTCAACATTTACAGGAGGCAAAGACACCATAGTCACATGTGGCTGCTGAGTAATTCAAACATGGCCAGACCAAATTGAGATGTGCTCTAATAAAAGTATAAGATACACACAAGGCTTTGAAGACTTAGTTTGACCAGAAGAATGTAAAATAGCTCAATAACAATTTTTATATTGATTTCATAATATATTATACATGTTGGGTTAACTAAAATATATTATTAAAATTAATTCACCTGTTTGTTTTTTAATTCCTTCCTTCTAATTCCTTGGATTTATTTTAATTGCTGTGTTCCTAACTTCTTCCTAATTTAGCTGACTAGCTCATTAGTTTTTGACTATTTTCTTGCTAATATGAGTAATTAAGACTGTGTATTTCCCTTTAAATACTGATTTAGTTGCATCCCACAAGCCTTACGTGTACAATTCATTCTACAAGTTTTGATATATATATTTTCACTGTTATTACTTCTTTATCATTCAAATCTAAATACTTTCAAATTCAAATTTTTTAATTTTTTAAATTATATTCTTAAATTGATACATAATTTAGTTTCACTGTGTTCAGAGAACTTGGTCAATATGATACTGATTATTTTAAATATGTTAGGACTTACTTTATGACCTGGTATGTGTTCGATTTTTGTAAAAGTATAATTAATCTTCACTTGCTGGAACTATGTTTTCTATTTAACCAGTTTGATCAAGCTTATTAATTGTGTTGCTTGTTGAATCAATGCCTTATTGGAAAAAAAAAATCCCTTATTGGTTTTTAGTAAGCTTGTTCTATCAATTACTGAAAGAGATATGCTAAAATCTCTCACTATTATGGCAGGTTTGTCAACTTTTTCTGTCATTCTGTCACTTTTTACTTTATACAGTTTGAAGCTGTGTTATTAGGTGCATAAGAGTTAGAAGGTATTTTTATCTTCCTGGGAAACTGAAACTTTGATCCACCGGTTTCCTTTTAATTTTTTAAATGTAGCTACTAGAAAAATTTTAATTATATACATGGCTTGGGTTATATATCCATTGGACAGAGCTGGTCCAGAGGAAGAATAAGCAAGAAAACCAGCTACCAAATCCTGGGTGACTAAGGACTTGACTGCAGAAAATGACAAGCAAAGAGAGGAGAGTACTGGTAGCCCTGTAAAAGTACCACAACTCTGTCCTCCTCTCTTGCTGCTGAAGTCTAGATTGGAAATGAGAACAAGGCGTTTGTGAAAAGCAGAAAGGAGTTGATGAACTCAATACATATAAGCCTTTAATTATGAAAATGACACCTAGTCTTAAAGGCAGACTTCAGAGGGCTTCCCTGGTGGCGCAGTGGTTAAGAATCTGCCTGCCAATGCAGGGGACACGGGTTCGAGCCCTGGTCTGGGAAGACCCCACATGCCGTGGAGCAACTGAGCCCGTGAGCCACAACTACTGAGCCTGCGCGTCTGGAGCCTGTGCTCCGCAACGGGAGAGGCCGCGACAGTGAGAGGCCCGCGCATCGCAATGAAGAGTGGCCCCCGCTCGCCGCAACTGGAGAAAGCCCCCGCACAGAAACGAAGACCCAACACAGCCAAAAATAAATATAAATTAATTAATTAATTTTAAAAAAAAAGGCAGACTTCATGTTCAAAACACAACCTACTATTCCATCAAAACAAATTTGTTATTTGTATCAATTTTTCCCTTTTTTTTTTTTTTTTAATGAAAGCTTCTTTCTTTCTTTCTTTCTTTCTTTTTGGCTGTGTTGGGTCTTCGTTTCTGTGCGAGGGCTTTCTCTAGTTGTGGCGAGTGGGGGCCACTCTTCATCGCGGTGCGCGGGCCTCTCACTATCGTGGCCTCTCTTGTTGCGGAGCACAGCCTCCAGACGCGCAGGCTCAGTCGTTGTGGCTCACAGGCCCAGATGCTCCGCGGCATGTGGGATCTTCCCAGACCAGGGCTCGAACCCGTGTCCCCTGCATTAGCAGGCAGACTCTCAACCACTGCGCCACCAGGGAAGCCCTCCCTGTTTAAATTAATCAAATCATACCACTTGATTCTGAACTATTAATTCCAGATATTTAAAACTTGAAAAGGGGAAGAATTCATGGGTATAAGGAGTTGATGAACCATCCAATAACTTAATCCTGGATATTTTTCCACACTCTAAAGGGGAACAAAAATGTCTTGCTGAGTTTGGAAAATCTGTTGAACAGTAGTATACTTATGCCTACTTTTCTAGTATGTATGCTATACTTAGAAAAACAAAGAAAAAGCTGTCCAGGTAAGAAAAGCCTGGTAGTGTCCTTGTACCCCTCTAACCTCGTTTTTCTCCTGCTCCCCTATACATCTTCCTCACTCCCCCCCTGCACATGTGCTCAAGCTGGGTCCCTCTCCCCGGACAGCCTGCGTGTCACCAACCACAGTCATGGATCCCTCCCACACTAGGCCAGTGATTCACCCACTTCTGGATGCCTTTGCTAACTTATATCCTTCATACTGATCCAGCCCTTGCTTCTCCTTCCTCAGCAGTTAGGGAGTTCGTACCACCATTAATGTGTGTATACTCCCAGTTGCTTTAATTCTGCCAAGGCTTCCCAGCTAGACCAAAAACACAGAGCATGCTCTCTGGGAGTGTCTCCACAGGCAATTAAGATTCAATCGATTAAATCCCTTCTCAGGAACTAGCAAGGTGTGGAAAGTGAGGCTTGACCCTCTTCCAAGACTCCCCCTTCTGCCCTCAGCACCTGGATGACTCCCACAGAGGACCCAGAACCTTTTTTACTGTCCCATTCACCTCCTAAGAGCCAACCTGCTAGATAAACTCCTGCCAAACAGACCAGCAGGGAAAGCAGGGAAGGACTGAAGGAGGCATATCAAAGAACAAAGAGTTTGTTCTTATCCTGCCTTGAATATAGTCTTAAAATTCAATACTATTACTCAGCCATAAAAAAGAACGAAATAATGCCATTTGCAGCAACATGGATAGACTTAGAGATTGTCATACTAAGTGAAGTAGGTCAGACAGAGAAAGACAAATATATAATATCACTTATATGTGGAATCTAAAAAAATGGTACAAATGAACTTATTTACAAAACAGAAATAGAGTCACAGATGTAGAAAAGAAACTTATGGTTACTAAGGGGGATGGGAGAGGGATAAACTGGGAGACTGGGATTGACATATACACGCTACCGTATATACAACAAATAACTAATAGGGACCTACTGTATAGCACAGCGAACTCTACTCAGTACTCTGTAATGACCTATATGGGAAAAGAATCTAAAAAAGAGTGGATATATGTACATGTATAACTGATACACTTTGCCGTACAGCAGAAATTAATACAACATTGTACATCAACTATACTCCAATAAAAATTAAATTAAAAAAATTCAATACTAATCTATTGTGGTAATATGAAACAATGTGGCAGTCTGTGCCAAAATTATAAGCATTTTCAAAATAGGTAGTCATAAATGTGCATTTTTAGAATTTCTGCCTGTTGGCCCTCTCCGTCTTCTACAAACACCTTCATGCCTTCCCACCTCACCCATTTCTTTTCTCGCCTAGAGGAAGATACAGCTACTAATCATAACCAAGGTTCATTTCATCTTACAGAAACAGCGGCACTCAGACAACGGACAGACACATGAAAAAGCTAACGACATTCCAGTCACAGGGCTCTGCCAGTTCTCTTCAGCCTCTCCTTGTCCCAGCACTGACTGCAATTTAGGTGATCCCCTGGCTCTACGACTAGAAATTTAAGACATTCTTCTAAACCATCAAGTTCTCAGGATTATGTGAGTGAAACCACAACCCATCCTGACAGTTTTGAGTTTGTGCCCCTTCACTCAACAGACAGGATTCCTCTTCCAGGTTCAGGATAGCGCACTCTTCTGTGGAAGAGGATTACCAAGAGGAGGGCTCCGCTTAACACCAGAGGGCAGGAGATGCGTCTCCTTTCTCTTTGTAATCCCAACACCCAGCAGGGTGCGTGGCCTAATGAGCAGGCAAACCGAGGGTACCAGATGAAGGGTAGCAGGTAAAACCATTTTCCCTTTTAAATGAACGATACCTAATGAAGCAACGTCATAAACATGAATTAAGACATGAGGACATAAATTTGTCTTTCAAGTCAGCTAATGATTCTGCAGGACCCTCTTCATTGGTGAACACATTTTGCAGTCAGAACCACAGAACCAGGGGCCTGAAAGGGGCCTTGGCCATCAGCAGGTCAAGCCTCCCAGTACGGATCAGGAGATGGAGTCCTACAGGGGGATCAGTGTCCTCCAAGGTCACCCACCTGATGTGGGGTTGGGCAGGACCCCCCGCCTCTTCCTATTCCAAGATGCTCCCCGAAAATCTTGCATTACTTACACACTAAAGGCTCATATGAATGCACGCCCACGTCAAGCCATTGCTTACAATTCAGGAGAAACCAAAGGTCACCAAAACGTGTGGGCTGGCCGCAAAGAAGGAGCAGGGAAGATCACTGGCGAACTTCTACCTGCAGACACCGCACGCCTTCCCGATGGATGCAAAGGTCAGTTTCCGGAGCTGCTAGTCATAGGGTCCCCCAATTCTGTCCCGGGGAAATGAGTTAACTCGGCTCTCCCGGGCTCGGAAGCTTCCAGCAATGAATTAAACCCCAAGTCGATGTGAAAGACTGAGGGGAAAGGGACACCGTGCCTGGACCCCACGTCCCGGCCGTTCACCCCTCCGCCTCCACCGCGTCCACACTTGAGCGGGCCGCGGCGCCTCCCGCCGGTCCACTCCGAGCGAGGCCACGACTCCCAACCCGCGCCCCCGCCAGGCGCGTTTGGGGGAACCGTGCCCTGGGCGCTGCCCGCGGGGGCTTGGGCGGAGTCGCCGGGCCCAGCCACGCGGGGGCAGGGACGGATCTGCGCCGCCGCCCCCGGCCCGCGGGCCCCGCTACGCAGAGGAGGGGGCTGCGCCACGTACCTCGACCGGCAGGTGCCGCCGCCGCCACCGCCGCCTTGGTCCGCGGCTGCAGGGGACGCCGCTCCACGCCGCCCTCCGCCTTCGTCCGCATATTAGGGAGCGGGCGCCAGCCTGCCACCAGTCCTGGGCCCGGCGCCCCGGCCCGCCCCCTGCGCCGCGCTAGCGCCCATTCAGTCCCAGACCGTCCGCTCCCCAGCTCAGATGCGGAGGAGGGGCGTGGGGCGGGGCCTGGAGTCACGAGGACACGAGAACCAATCAGAGCGCGCGAGGGCCCCAGAGGCTGCCCTGCTCCACAGACGCTCAATCCTCCACCCTGAGGGGTTAGGGGAGCTGGGCACCCCCAGCCAGACGCCCGTAGCTGGAAGCGCGCTTGGCTGTGTGCTGGCCGGGCGAGGGTCCTGGGCACCCACCGCCCTCTGGATCTCTGCGTGCGGTTAGATGGCGAAGGAACAAAAGGTGTTTATAGGCTGGTTATAGGCTTTCACTGCACAGAGGACTCGTAGATGCGGAGCCGCTGAATGAAGGGGCTTTATGTAGTCACGTGCTTTATTCTCTAGGACGGACCCGCAGGCAATACTGGTTTGGATCCTGGAGCCCTCGACACAACGAGAGCAGCCTGAGTGTGTCTGGGCATTTGCCGAACAGCTTTCTGTTGTTCCACGTATCAGAAAAAATCGAGGGAGCACTAGTTTCACAGATGGGTAATTGAGACCCAGAGAGCAGAAGTGAGTCACCCTAAATCATTAGGGCATTTAGTGGCAGAGCCAGGATCAGAACCTGTGCTTGGAGCGCCCATTTCCATAACTCTGGAGTCCCCCTCGATTCTGGAGCGGAAGTGTCATACAATTTTTAAAAGTGTGAATATTAGTGAATCCCCAAATTCAGGAATTAAGAGGACGTGAAAGCACGGATATGTTATTTCTTTAACACAGGCAGGTGTGTATAATGCGCCTGGGACATTTCTGTGCCGTAGGACTTGTTGACTCTTCAGTAAAATCAGTGAAGTTGATCTGCTCTCATAGTTTCCTTTCGGGTTGGTGAGCACAGGGCATCGCAGTCGTGTGCCTGTGATACCGGTTCCAGTTCCCGTTTGAAAAAGAAGATCCTAGACACGGAGCAAAATATATTTGCGTACACCGAGAGTCTTGTCACTCTTTTTTGTGCAACAGCTTGCACACGGTTTGTATGTGTTCTTCCCCTGGTGGGGGCAGGGGTGCTGGGGAAAAAAAAAAATGTCGTATCTGGGTAACAAAATCAGGAGGGAAATCTCGGAGAGGAAGGGGTGGAAGGACACTGCCTTCACACCTTTCAAAGGGATTTTGCAGTAAAAATGTTTCTGGATTATTTTAATTTGAAGACACATGAGCATTTTGAAAATGTTGGAGGAAAAGCTGTCACTAGGAGATCTAAATCCAGTGTGTTGGCCAAGGCTGGCCAACAGAGCATCAGCCTAGCTCTCTGTTGTCTCTGGGGTCAGTGACAGCTGCAAGGAAAATGCTGAGCACCTCACGCCCTCTCTCTTGGAGACCAGCAGAGGCCTGCCTGATTATCAGATACTCTTTACCTCTACTTGCCTCAGCGACTTTCCCCCTTTTCTCCCAGATACTCCTTGTCCATAAAGCCAGGCCTTGTTTGAAAGTATTTATTTAGAGCAGGAACAGCTGACCTTCCAGTCAATCCACCACTAGCAGAACCGTGATGAGGCCTGATCACCACCATTGTCCTCTCCTGGGCAGGACCCTCATCCATCCACCTCCGCATTTCAGCCAGCCCTGAGGCAGGCATGGCCCAGACACCCTTTATGGCTGGCATGGGGGTCAACAGTACTCTGGCTTGGAAGGTAGTGAGAGAAGCTGACCCACTTGTGCAACAAGACAAGCCGTGCCCTAAACATCCTTTCCACTGCCTTCAGGGTCACCCTTTGTTACTTTTGGCCGTGCCACAGGGCATGCAGGATCTTAGTTCCCCGGCCAGGCATCAAGCCTGCGCCCCCTGCAGTGGAAGCGCGGAGTCTTAACCACTGGACCGCCAGGGGAGTCCCCGCCACCCTTAGTAACTGTTCAGGGTTAAGACAGAGATCCCCAAACGGTAGATGAGAATCAGCCACTGGATCTCAAAGCCTCAACTAGAATCTCTTCAAGTCAGTGACTGGTCTCAGAAAAGCCTTTGGACCCTGACTAGCAAAATGGTGGGGCTATTTGTGAATCTGGGACAGCACCCATGATTTTGTAATTCGTTAGTTCCTTAGGCTCATTACTTTGGTCATTGGTCATTACATTTAGGTCATTACATTTTGGTCATTGGTCATTGGTCATTACATTACTTTTGGTCATTCTCCTAGCAGGCACTGCCCCCAACATCCATCCCATCTTCCCCCTCTGTGATGCTAAGAGTCTGCCCCACTCTTAGCTCTATGACTGGGCTGCGATTGGTCTAAGTCGGTGGTTCTCAAAGTATGGTCCGCAGACCCTTGGCTGGGGTGGGGGGGGGGGGCGGATCCCTGAGGACCTTTCAGAGTATCTCTGAAGTCAAAATTATTTCATTATAATCTAAGACTTTATTTACCTTTCTCACTGATGGTGCAAAAGCAAAGGTGTGCAAAAGGTGTGCAACTGTAGTAGTATTTTCACCACCACACATTCACGGTAAAAAAAAAAAACGCGATTTCATTTAAGAATGTTCTTGATGGAGCAGCAAAAATGTGATTACCTCATTAAAATCTCAGTCTCTGGGACTTTCCTGGTGGCGCAGTGGTTAAGAATCCGCCTGCCAATGCAGGGGACACGGGTTCGAGCCCTGGTCCAGGAAGACCCCACATGCCACGGAGCAACTAAGCCCACGAGCCACAACTACTGAGCCCACACGCCTAGAACCCATGCTCTGCAACAAGAGAAGCCGCCACAATGATAAGCCCACGCACCGCAATGAAGAGTAACCCCTGCTCACCGCAACTAGAGAAAAGCCGCACGCACCAACGAAGACCCAATGCAGCTAAATAAATAATTTAAAAATTAAATAATTAAAAAAAAAATCTCAATCTCTCTTGAGCACACACCTTTTAAATATTTTATATGGCAAAATGGAAACTGCACATAAAACACTTTTGCTGCAAACTGAAGTATGATGGTTGTGTAAGGAGAAGCACTCATGCAATCATTTGACTTGCAAGCTGAACTAGCTGCTTGGTTTTTGTTTTGTTTTTTTCATGGAACAGCATTTTTGCTTGAGAAAACAGCTGACCAATTATGGTTATTTCAACTTGGGTATTTGGTAGACATTTTCTTGAAAATCAACTAAGCAATCCTGTCTCTTCAAGGACAACAATTTACTTGTTGCCAATGGTGAAAAAATTCCAGATTTCAAAAGGGATTTGGAATTTTGGAAAACTTGTATCGTCATCAGCTTGACAGCTTGTCAGTATTTCAGGACTTTTCTGATGTGATCAATGGTAATATAAATGAAGGTGATTTTTGGATATTGGATAATGTATTGTGTGCCAATATTTGGAAGACCTGCATTTACTCAGTGAATCGATGTTTTCCAAATGGCTAATGCATGATGTTACAAAATCATGTATGGGTAAAAGATCCGTTTTAAATGCAAGGCAGACAATGGGTTTTATTTTATTTTATTTATATTTTAATATAAAACAGATTTTACTTGTTTATTTATTTATTGGCCGAGCCACGTGGCATACGGGAATCTTAGTTCCCCAACCAGGGATTGAACGCCTGCCGCCTGCAGTGGAAGCGTGGAGTCCTAACCACTGGACCGCCAGGGAATTCCCCAGTGGATTTTAATTTAACAGTATGAAAAGTTCATAGATAAGGTTTCAGATTCCACAATGCAACAAACCTTTAAGAAATCACCTCTTGTAGAGTTTTGGTGTACTATCAAAGAAGACTATCCACAATTATCTTAAAAGGCTATTAAAATATTCCTCGCTTTTCCAATTACATGTCAATGTGAAGCAGGTTTTCGTCACGTACTTTAACCAAAACAATTTACAACAGATTGAATGCAGAAGCAGATATGAAAATCCAGCTTAATTCTATTAAGCCAGACTTAAAGAGACTTGCAAATATGTTCTTTAAAAAAGCCATTCTTCTCACCATCTTTTTGTTTTGGAAAACGTAGGCTTTTTTGCCAACATATTAACATGTAATTTTATTATTTTTTATGAATTATTTTATTATTTATAAAGAATTTAATTTTTTCTTCCAGTTTTGTTGAGATATACTTGACATACAGCACTGTATAAATTTAAGATGTACAGCATAATGAGTTGACTTACATACATCATGAAATGATTATCATAATAAGCTTAGTGACCACCCATCATCTCATATAGATACAAAATTAAAGAAATAGAAAAAAAAATAATTCCCTCATGGTGAGAACTCTTAAGATTTACTCTCTTAACAGTGTTCATATATAACGTACAACAGTGTTGATTATATTTATCATGTTGTACATTACATCCCTAGTACTTATTTATTTTATATCTGGAAGTTTGTACTTTTTGACTGCTCTCATCCAGTTCACCTCCCCCCGCCCCATCCTCTGCGTTTGGTAACCACAAGCCTGATCTCTTTTTCTGCGAGTCTGCTTGTTTATTGTTTGCTTGTTTTTAAAGTATAATCAACCTACAACACTATGTTAGTTCCTATTACACAATATAGTGGTTCAATATTTCTGTACATTTCAAAATGATCACCATGATTAGTCCAGTTACAATCTGTCACCGTATAAAGATATTAAATAATTATTGACTATATTCCCCACACTGTACATTTCATACTTGTTACTCATTTATTTTGCAACTGGAAGTTTGTATCTCTTAATCACCCTCACCTATTTCTTTCCTCCCTCCACCTCTCTCCCCTCTGGCAAAAACCTGTTTGTTCTCCATATCTATAACTCCGTTTCTGTTTCGTTATGTTTGTTCATTTGTTTTTTAGATACCACATATAGGTGAAATCATACAGTCTATGTCTTTTTCTGTCTGACATTTCATTTAGCATAATACCCTTTAGGTGCATATATGTTACCACAAATGGCAAGATTTCATTCTTTTTTTATGGCTGAGTAATATTCCAGTGTGTGTGTGTGTGTGTGTGTGTGTGTGTGTGTGTGTGTGTATCTCACATCTTCTTTACCCATTCATCTATTGATGGGCGCTTGAGTTGCTTCCATATCTTGGCTATTGTAAATAATGCTGCAGTGAACATAGGGGTGCATATACCTTTTTGAGTTAATATTTTCATTTTCTTCAGATAAATATCCAGGAGTGGAATTGCTAGATCATATGGTAGTCCCATTTTTAATTTTTGGAGGATTCTCCATACTGCTTTCCATAGTGGCTGCAACAGTACACAAGGGTTCCCTTTTCTCCACATCTCTGCCAAAATTTGTTATTTGTTGTCTTTTTGATGATAGCCATTCTGGCAGGTGTGATGGTATCTCTTTGTGGTTTTAATTTGCATTTCCCTGATGATTAGTAATGCTAAGCATCTTTTCATGTGCCTATTGGCCATTTGTGTTTCTTCTTTGGAAAAATGTCTATTTAGATTCTCTGTCCATTTTTTAATCTGCTGTTTGTTTTCTTGATGTTGAGTTGTATGAATTCTTTGTATATTTTGGGTATTGACTCCTTATTGGATATATCGCTTGCAAATATCTTCTCCCATTCAGTAGGTGGCCTATTCATTTTGTTCGTAGTTTCCTTTGCTATGCAAAAGCTTTTTAGTTTGATGTAGTCCCATTTGTTTATCTTTGCTTTTGTTTCCCTTGCCTGAGGAGACATATCCCCCCGCAAAATTACTAAGACTGAGGTCAAGGAGTACACTGCCTATACTCTTTGACCTTTCAGGTCTTACATTTAAGTCTTTAATCCATTTTGAATTTACTTTTGTGCATGGTGTGAGAAAGTAGTCCAGTTTGGTCCTTTTGCGTGTAGCTGTCCAGTTTTCCCAACATCATTTATTGGAGATGTTCTTTCCCCCATTATATATTCTTGCCTCCTTTGTCAGAGATTAATTGCCCATATAAGTGTGAGTTCATTTCTGGGCTTTCTATTCTGTTCCATTGATCTATGCGTATGTTTTTGTGCTAGTACAATACTGTTTTGCTTACTGAAGGTTTGTAATATAGTTTGAAATCAGGGAGCATAATACCTGCAGCTTTGTTTTTCTTCTGCAAGACTGTTTTGGTTACTTGGGGTCTTTTGTGTTTCCAAACAAATTTTAAAATTATTTGTTCTAGTTCTGTGAAAAATGCCATTGGTATTTTGATAGTGATTGTGTTGAATCTGTAGATTGCGCTGGGTAGCTTGGTAAGTTTAACAATATTAGTTCTTCCAATCTATGAGTATATCTTTCCATTTGTTTGGGTCATCTTCAGTTTCATCAGAATCTTATAGGTTTCCAAGTAGAGGTCGTTCACCTCCTTGGTTAGATTTATTCCTATGTATTTTATTCTTTTTGATGTGATTGTAAATGAGATTATTTTCTTAATTTCTCTTTCCAATAGTTCACTATTAGTGTATAGAAATGCAACAGATCTCTGTGTATTAATTTTGTATCCTGAAATTTTACCAAATTCGTTGATGAATTCTGGTAGTTTTTTGGTGGGATCTTTAGGATATTCTGTGTATAGTATCATGTCATCTGCAAACAGTGACAGTTTTACTTCTTCCTTTCCAATTTGGATTCCTTTTATTTCTTTTTCTTGTCTGATTGCTGTGGCTAGGACTTCCAATACTATGTTCTATAAAAGTGGCAAGACTAGGCATCCTTGTCTTGTTCCTGATCTTAGAGGAAATGTTTTCAGCTTTCACCATTTAGTATAATGTTAGCTGTAGGCTTGTCATATATGGCCTTTATTATGTTCAGGTATGGTCTCTCTATACCCACTTTGTTGACAGTTTTTATCAAAAATGGATGTTGAATTTCATCAAAAGTTTATTCTGCCTCTATTGAGGTGATCGTATGAGTTTCATTCTTCAATTTGTTAATGTGGTGAATCACACTGACTGATTTGTGGTTATTGAACTATCCTTGAACCTTTGGGATAAATCCCACCTGATCATAATGTATGATACTTTAATGTATTGTTGAGTTTAGTTTGCTAGCATCTTGTTGAGGATTTTTGTATCTATGCCCATCAGTGATATCGGCCTGTAATTTTCTTTTTTGTGTGTTGTCTTTCTCTGGTTTTAGTATCAGGGTGATGCTGGCCTCACAGAAAGAGTTCGGAAGTATTCCTTCCTCTGCAATTTTTTGGAATAGTTTGAGAAGAATAGGTGTTAACTCTTCTCTAAACGTTTGGTAGAATTTACCCATGAAGCTGTCTGGTCCTAGACTTTTGTTTGTTGGGAATTTTTTGATTACTGATTCAATTTCATTGCTGGAAATTGGTCTGTTCATATTTTCTATTTCTTCCTGGTTTGGCCTTGGGAGATTGTACATTTCTAGGAATTTGTCTATCCTTCTAGGTTGTCCATTTTATTGGCATAAAATTGTTCATTGTAATCTCTTATGATCCTTTGTATTTCTTAGGTGTCGATGAATTTAATTTCTAATTTGGCAAGTATCAATAGATAAAATCTCCATTAAAAAGATTCTTTGGTCTCCTCGTTAATTTCTGTGAGTGTAAAGGGGTTCTGAGACTATAGTTTAAGACCTACTGGTTTCAACCACCCATAGTTGTCTCATCCTCCTTGCCACTAGGATTGGTTTATGGGTGGCCATAGGAACAAGACTGATGCAATCAGAGGAGATCCCAGGAATTTATCAAGTAGGGAGAAAGAGATGCTCTCATAACCTGCTAGACAGGAGCCAGGCAATACGTAATCTTAGAAATTGCTGATAAGGCAGCCAAGTAAGAAGAACTTACCTTAAGAAGAAAATAATGTTGTGGAGAAAGCAGAGAGAGAGGTTAGAAAGAAACCATTTCCTTTTTGACATTTTGAGCCACTTGATCAAACCAGACCTGCAGCCCATCCTACTCCTACACATTCCAGTTTTATGAGCCAATGAATTCCACTGTGGTTAAACTAGCCAACCTCAGGTGCCACAGTTGATGCATTATGTACCTGTTTGTGTGTATTTCTTTTTTTCCTCAACAGGTGCCTAAGGCCTCAGGATAATATACTTTCTAGGGTTTACTCATTCAGTCCTCATCACTGCAACACAAATTAGCTTCTAAGGTGAACTTGGAAGGCAGAGCAGGGTCTGGGAGGAAAGGAACCTAGCACAGATGAGTGGCATCAAAAGTGCCAACAACATTTTTGAGAGGAACAAGGAACAGTGGCACCTGATCTTGAATAGGAAGATTACAGTAGATTTTTATTTTCTTTTGCTTTTATGTATTCTCAGACTGGATAACATGAGCATGTATCATTTTTATGTTGAGAAAAAAATAGAACTATATTCTTATTTTTCTAATAGCCCATCGAATGGGGGCAAGACTTTGCAGGTTGGGATTGGAGAGCAGATTGCTCCCACGGCGGGAGAACTCTTGGGCTAAAATTGCTAGCAGGGAAGTAAGAAGATCTGTAAGGCATGCAGATGAGCCTAGGAAACAAACTTCCTTTCATTTCCAGCTTTGCCAGGAGTCAACTTCAAAGATTCAAGGGAATGAACAACATCCCGAAGGGTTAAGGAATCATTAATTATGCCTCAATCAAATTGGCTGGAATATTTGCAGTTAAAAAACAGAGAGAGAGAGAGAGAGAGAGAGAGAGAGAGAGAGAGAGAGAGACAAATGTGAAGATTATTCCAACACTGGAAAAGGCTTAAGACAGAACTTAACTGAAAACAACAACAACAAAAAGAGGATACAGATTGTATGCAAATTTCTATCATGTGGCCAAAAACTGGAAGCTAACTTGGAAAAAGAAACCAGTTGTAGCATTAGGGTGGTGAGATCATGAATAATCTTTTCTTCCTTTTTAAGGAATGTCCTTCCATGTTGCTAAATGTTGTTTTTTACAATAACTAAAAATGCGGGGAGTCATTGGTTCAAATTACCGAGGTCTCAGAGGCCTCTCCAGATGGCCTGTTTCTTTTCACCTGCCAAATGGCTCTCATCTGACACCAAGACAGAAGCTGTGCCTTCCCCAGGGCCTGGCATCCTTGAAGCTGTTAGTGGTGATGCTGATGTGACTATTTTGTAAGCGGCCAGAAGGAAAGAAGGGAAGCAAGTGGTAGCAGCCAAGACTGAGGATGTGGGTGAGCTGAGGGTTCAGGAATCCCTCGCCCTCCACCACCACCTCATGGGGGTTCTGGCCCAGGCGTTGTCTTTGTCTTTTCCCCCTGGTGTGCTTCACCTTCTGTTCAACCCCCATCCGAGTCCTCCGGAGGTGCTGTGCCTCCCTCGGCCCCAAGGGGCTGGAGCACAGCTGCAGCCAACACAACACAGACTCTCTCTGCTGCCCCAAAGCACAAAGAAAGTTGGTCCCTTGAGGTTTTACTAGGAACGTTTCCTGTGAACAATCAAGGGAGAAGCAGAAGTAAAACACAAGGGAGGGAAAGAGACATTACAGAAACATCAGGGGAGGCTGTCTGTTGGCAGAGGGCGGCTTATTGAGGAAACAGTTCTGAACAGACTGAATCCTTTTGGAAGCTGTGGGACATGTCTTCACACACAGAGATTCAAGCAGGCCCTCATTCCGTCCATCCTCCACCCCTATGTTCATTGCACAAACATTTGCCAAGTGCCTATTATGTGCCATAATTATTAGTAGTATATGGTATTATGCTAATCAAGGTGTTGGTCAGGGCTGCGTTTTATCTTCACAACTCCCCTTTGAGGTGAGGGGTGTCTTATCTAAGGAAGTTGAGGCCTGGGGAAACTTAGGGAAAGGAAATAAACTGCACAAGATCACATGGCTAAGATGTAGCAAAGTCAGGATTTGAACCCAGGCTATCAGACTCCAGAGCCCACCTAAGACATGGTCCTTGCCCTTCAGGACCTTCAGGACCTTCAGGACCAAATGGTCTAACTAAAGAGAAAGACACTTGAAAAACAAATGAATGAACAAAACCAGTCACGCCACGAGATATAAGAGAAAGACAATGAACAAAGCACCAAGGGAGCATCAAGGGGACATGGCTGGATCTGCCTCAGAGCTCAAGGACATCTCTTGGAGGGGTGAAACTTGAATTTGGCATCGAAAGGTAGGGTAGGTAGACTGGCAAGTACATTCGTTTGGGGCTGTATTCATTTTCTGTTTCTGCATAAATCACCGCAAATTTAGCGGATTAAAACAACACCAATTTATTATCTCACACTTTAAGTTCAGGTACAGTGTGACTGGATTCTCTGCTCAGGATCTCACGTGACTGAAATCAAGGTGTTGGCCTTGACTGCAGTCCTCATGTGGGCTCAGGGTCCTCAGTCAAGTTCACTGGTTTTTGGCTGAACTTATTTCCTTGCAGTTCCGGGGTTGCGGTCCTCGTGTTTTTTGCTAGCTGTGGACCAAGGACCACCCTCAGCTCCTAGGGGCTGCCCACAGTTCCTTGCTTTGTGGCCCCATAGGAAGTTCACAACACGGATGTTTGCCTTCTTCCAGGCCAGCCAGAGCACAGCTCCATGACTATCTCTTCTGCTACCAGTCAGATAAATTCTCTGCTTTAAAAAAATCTCATGTAATTAAGTCAGGCCCACCCAGAAAAATCTCCTTATTTTAAGATTAGCTGATTTGGGGGACTTCCCTGGTGGTCCAGCAGTTAAGACTCTGTGCTCCCAATGCAGGGTGCCCGGGTTCGATCCCTGGTCAGGGAACTAGATCCCACATGCCTCAGAGAAGATCCCACATGTGGCAATGAAGATCCCACGTGTCGCAACTAAGACCCGGCATAGCCAAATAAATAAATACATCTTTTTTTTAAAAAAAAAAGATTAACTATTCTAATGGAAAACTGATGAATTCATTAAAGTGCTAACAAAAGATCAAGATGAAAAAAAAATTCATTACATGGGGCTGAGTGAACTGATGAGGATGATTATAATTTTTGTGACTTTCTGTTTGAATAAAAAAAAGAAAAATCTCACAAGGACTCAGAGGCAAAAAATATACAAATCAATTTTCACGGCAAAGTAAAGGAGCTGTTACAGTGGAGAATTACTGGACTGAATGTCAATATTATGACATAGTGTGAGTGTGTTTCATGTTTGGTAATTGCAATCATTGTTGTTTTTGTTGTGGTCATCCATTTACAATGCTTGGTGTCAGTTTATTTCTCTCTTGTAAAAATAAAATACAGTGTGTGTGAAAAAAAATAATAATAACATTTTAATTCAAAAAAAAAAAAAGATTAAGTGATTTGGGAAATAATTACATTTGGAAAGTCCCTTCACAGCAACACCTAGATTAGTGTTTGATTGAATAACCAGGAGAAAGTGTGTGTACACCAGAGGCTTGGGATTTGGAGAGCCATCTTAGAATTCTGCCTACCACAGTAGGATTTAACAAATGGAGAAGATGAGGAATATCAATCCAGGAAGAGGAAATAGGATTAGCAAAGGATTCCGAGAGACCATTGGAGAATGAAAATAGAAAAGTGAATGCCATGTTTCCAGCAACACGGCAGGCTAAATTCTGGAGAAATCTGCCAAGTCAAATATCCTTAAGATGCTGGGGGCTTCCCTGGTGGCGCAGTGGTTAAGAATCCGCCTGCCAGTGCAGGGACACAGGTTCAAGCGCTGGTCCGAGAAGATCCCATATGCCACGGAGCAACTAAGCCCGTGAGCCACAACTACTGAGCCCAAGTGCCACAACTACTGAAGCCTGCTCACCTAGAGCCCGTGATCTGCAACAAGAGAAGCCACCGCAATGAGAAGCCCACGCACTGCAATGGAGAGTAGCCCTCATTCACTGCAACTAGAGAAAGCCCATGTGCAGCAATGAAGACCCAATGCAGCCAAAAATAAATTAATTAAATAAATAAATTTATTTTAAAAAATCCTTAAGATGCTGAGGAAACTATCAAAGGTATGTTTTTACAGGAAGGCTGAGCTGCCCCTCTGAGGCAGAAACAATGGAAAAATGTGACTACAGAGAGGTGAGCAGGAACCAGAGTTTGCCTTGGAGTCATCTGTTAATTCTTGTCAAGTAGATTGGAGATGGGAGACAAAACCTAGGCTGAAGCAGAATGTGAGATTAGAATGGCGATCCTTATGGGTACCCCAGAACCCTCAAAGGGTAGAAGTTTCAATGGGTGTAGTCAGATTTTGCTCCCCAAGGGAAACAGTGGAATACTCACTATAGGTAATTACTTGCCTTAAGATACTTAATTTTAGTTCAGAGTGGAACCAAAATAAAGAGGAAATCTTCCCCTGAGAATTCTCAACCAAAAGCCTGCACTCATACAGGTTTGGGGCTGGAGTTCATATCACCTTCGGACCAAAAACCTTTTAAAGTGGTCCTAGGTTGGTAGTTCTCTCAGATTCCTATAAGAAGCAAATCACCTCTAGAGACATGCTTTTTAGACCCAAGCCTAAGACAATTCCCATAAATTTCCTTCGACCATCAGGGACATGTCACCTCTGCTTATCCCAGAGGGGCAATTCATCCTTTGTGGCCATTTTACTAGGATCAACAAGGGAATAATCACAGCTTTTCTGTTTTCTATACACTTAAAATTAAAATTTTTACTGAAGTATAAGAGACCAACCAAGAAGTTCAAAAATCACAACTGGGGCTTCCCTGGTGGCGCAGTGGTTGAGAATCTGCCTGCCAATGCAGGGGACAGGGGTTCGAGCCCTGGTCTGGGAAGATCCCACATGCCGCGGAGCAACTGGGCCCGTGAGCCACAGTTACTGAGCCTGCGCGTCTGGAGCCTGTGCCCCGCAACGGGAGGGTTCCGCGATAGTGAGAGGCCCGTGCACCGCGATGAAGAGTGGCCCCCGCCTGCCACAACTAGAGAAAGCCCTCGCAGAGAAACGAAGACCCAACACAGCCATAAATAAAATAAATTAATTAATTTTTAAAAAAAATCACAACTGTACAGCTCAGTGAATTCTGACTCAGTGAAGATACCATGTCAAGAAAGAGAACGTAGCCTACATTCCCAAAGCCTGCCTCACGGCTCCTTCTGGCCACCACCTTCACCCTCCCCTCTGCAGTGGTAGCCACTCTTCTGATCTCTACCTCATAGATTCGTTTAGCCTGTTTTTGAACTTTATACAAAAGAAATCCCACTGTATGGACCCTGTGTCTGGTTCCTTTCATTCAATGTTGGGTTGGTGAGTTTCATCTGTGTTGCCGAATGCAGCTTAAATTTGTTCATTTTCATTGCTGCCTAGTGTGGATATATGACAATTTTTTTATCCCTTTGATTGACATTTGGGTTGTTTCAAATTTGAGACTATAACAAATAGTGATGCTGTAAATGGTCTTATTCATGTGTTTTGGTGGCCTTGTGCCTTTTTTTAACCTTCAAGAAGAGGAAGAACAATCTTAAGAGAGTAGTGAAGTCACTAGGAGTCCCGCTGTCATCCCACCCTGTCACTCGTGATCATAACATTTTACCGAACCTAGATGATCTGAGATAGTTCTTGTACTCAGTGTAGCTACGTGGAGACACTTAGAAACTCAATGAGAGTCAGAGATGGAAGAAATCTTATATATCATCCAGCCCAGAATTTCCCAAACTTCAACTGTACAAATGCCATCGCGGTGATTTTTGCCATATTCTTGTACCACCTTACCATCACTTAATATTTTTCTTTCCCCTGTCTAACTTTTTATCATTTAAAGATCTGCTTCAGCCTTACCTTAAGCAATGACAGCTGTGAACAGATAGCTTTGATGTGCTAGCTGTGTTCTATTACACATTAAAATAAACACATAGGGACTTTCCTGGTGGTCCAGTGGTTAAGAATTTGTCTTGCAATGCAGGGGACGCCGGTTCGATCCCTGGTAGGGGAACTAAGATCCCACATGCCACAGGGCAACTAAACTCGCATGTCACAACTAGAGAGAGAGAAGCCCGCGCCCTGCAACGAAGAGCCCACGCGCCTCAATGAAAGATCCTGCATGCCGCAACTAAGACCCGGCGCAGCCAAAAAATAAATAAAAATATATTTTTAAAAAAAGCTTAAAAAGAAAGACTACAGTTTCAAATAACCTCCTCTTCGAACATGAGACAGATATTTAAAAAAAATAAACACATAACTATTTAAATAAATTTGTCAGCCTGCTGCTTCCTGTGTGATATATTCTCCGTGTCTCCTTTTGGTCCATCCCTGCCTTGCTCTGTCTGGGAAGCTGACCCCTGCAGACCGCCTCTAGCAGCTCCCTTGCCTTCTGGCTTTTGCGTGTGTTCAGCTGCGAGGCGTTGGAGGGTAGCTAGAGGTCAGGGTATTCATGCCCCTGGCCTCTGCCCTGCCCTTCCCCAGTTGGCAGTGGCCACATTCTCTATCAAAGGCTGCAGATCTATCTGGTCAGGCAGACCCTCTCTCACAGCTAATAGTTTCATCTTCTTGCCCCTTGTGATGAGAAAAACAACTTTTGTTTTTTCTGAGTTACTGCCTAGGCATTTTACAGTATGATAACCCTGCTCACACCCAGAGTCTGGACATTTTAGTTATGGGCTTGAGTTTAGGTTGCCCGCCCTAAGTTCCCGCTTTGCAAGGCAGTTTTTTTGTTTGTTTTTGTTTTTTGTCCATGCAGCATTGCTTGTGGGATCTTAGTTCCCCGACCAGGGATCGAACCCAGACCCACAGTGTAGAGGTACGAAGTCCTAATCACTGTACCTCCAGGGAATTCCCAGAGGCAGCTTTAAAATAACCGTTTAGAGTTAAGCCCCTGAAAACCTAGTGACCTCCACCCCAGCTTGCTACCCTGCTCTCTCTGTCCTGCTTGCTCATGACCTGGGTTGTAGGATTGCCCTTCCCCCAGCTTCTAGAATCTTGTGAATAATAAATCTTATGACTCTATTTCCTTTGTGTGGGTGTATTAGAACTGTGTCTTCAATCAAGTTGACCCCACGGGTTTCACTTCCTTGAAGTGGGAGCTCGGATGCTGAGGGAGTTCCGGGCCATGCCCCTCGAGGAGTGGCTCTGTCTCCTTATTCAGCAGGTCATAATGGCATATTCTTTTTTTTTTTTTTTTTTTTTTTTATTATTTTTGGCTGCATTGGGTCTTCATTGCTGCGTGCGGGCTTTTCTCTAGTTGCGGCGAGCTGGGGTTACTCTTCGTTGCGGTGCGCGGGCTTCTCACTGTGGTGGCTTCTCTTGTTGCGGAGCACGGGCTCTAGAGTGCGGGGGCTTCAGTAGTTGTGGCACGTGGGCTCAGTCGTTGTGGCTCGTGGGCCCTAGAGCGCAGGCTCAGTAGTTGGCGCACGGGCTTAGTTGCTCCTCGGCATGTGACATCTTCCCGGACCAGGGCTCGAACCTGTGTCCCCTGCATTGGCAGGCGGATTCTTAACCACTGCACCACCAGGGAAGCCCCATAATCGGCATATTCTTAATTCAATACACCAGCTTCTAGCTTCTCAACACATCCCTTCAGGTCGAGGAGTGGTCATGGCTTCCAGATGTTGCAAGTCCCTGGCATTTTACCATCTCCTGTTGGCAGCCTTAATTGTGCCCATCCCTTTGTCAACAATCCCTTCCCTGAGCCCTCCTCAACTTCTCCCTTTCATGGGGCCATCTGCTTCCTGCTAGGAGGAATACAATGTCAAACATCACCAATGGTAGGCATCCCTTCCTTCCACCTGTACAGGTGCTAGCTGATACCCAGGAGGGAACTCACTCTTCCAAGGTCCCCCAGCTGTGAGCGCCAGAGCTAGGAATGGTCTCCCCGACTCAATGCACTTCTCACCGTAAATGTTACTTCTCAGGGGAGAAACTGGTCAGTTCTGATAACAGTGCCCGAGTGTTCAATACAATAAGTCCCCTACATATGAACCTCCAAGCTGCGAACTTTCAAAGATGCGAATGTGCATCTGGTTCCAGCAAGGAACCAGAACCTGTGCCATCAACGCGAGGCGTGAGTGAAATTGCAGCTTGCCCTCCGTCTCTTATTGCTGATGATCTTGCAGCTCTACCATCTCCCACCTCCCCTCCCTCCTCCGGTCAGTAACACTTCTTGCCTGTTCACTCGATGCCAGCCCTGTATGCCAGCTGTTGTACTGTACTACTGTACTTCTCAAGGTACTGTAAGATTAAAAATGTTTTCTTTATTTTTTGTTTGTTTTTGATGTATTATTTGTGTGAAAAGTATTATAAACCTATTACAGTACAGTACTATATAGCCGATTGTGTTAGTTGGGTACCTAGGCTAACTTTGTTGGACTTACGAACAAATTGGACTTAATGAACGTGCTCTTGGAATGGAACTCGTCCGTATGTAGGGGACTTACTGTATTGCAAGTCCCCTTAGTAATCTCTCTCTTACACTCCCTTCCCTGTCCTGCTCCATTTGTTGCTGGACCCCAGATTTACCTGGATCACAGCTGGCTCATTCCTTCCTTCCCCTAACCCAACACTCACGTGTGTCCTGCATCTGCCCTCCCAGAGTACTTGCCTTTTCTCAGACACACCTGCACTTCACCTCTCTGCTTTGATCGGGAGGCCTTCCCAGGGGGAGGCCCAAAGGCCTGACCCAAACACCTCTTCCTCTATATATGCTTGCTGCCTAACTTTTCTCCTCTATCCAGAAAGGCTCATTGCCTCCCCTGTTCTCCCAAAACTCTAACTTAACACTGGCCTGAATGGTGACTAGTTGTGTATGTGCTTTCCTGACCACACTATGACTGCTTCTATGAATGATCTTGCTGGATTTCTCTTTCTGACTCAAAGAGCCCCTTCATTGTGCTATGTCGAATTAAATTGCATTCATTGGGCCCATCAGGAGCATTAAAGTGTGAAAGATGTTCTGATGAGTCAGAGGTGAATGCCTATCCTGGTCATTTTTAATGATTATTTATTTTCAAATGATATATTGATAAGATGGTCTGAGTCAAGGGTGGGATCCCGGGGAGGGCCCTCTTCCCATTCTCTTATTCTTCCCCTGTGAGGCCTGAGGGAAAGGGGCAAGGAAGTGGTCATCCAGTTTCATTACGGGTCCGGGGTCCTCAAACTGAGGTCCTTAGATGGGCAGCACCAGCCCTATAAACCCCAGTGATCATGTGCAAACTGTTGAGTGAGTGTGCACCTTGGGGAATGGGGTGGGGGAGGGTCAGGGAGGAGCCTCAGAGCTCGCCTTGAATTCCCAGAGGGACTCAGCTCCAAAGAACACTTTGGCCTCCCTGCTTCCTTCCTTTGGCCTTGAAGAGGAAGGAGGCCTTGCTGAGCTCCACATCTGAGGTTGGGTCAAAGCCCCCGCAAGTTATCAACTGTTCTTGCTGGGCTTTTTTCCTCTCTGTATGGATCTCCCATGGGGGCCTTGAGGAAGGGTAGTGTTGGCCTCAGAGGCAGCTTATTTGGGATCTAGGTGTTTGAATCCAGAGTCATAGCCATGTTATTGCCTCTTTCAGACATAGTTCCTGTGAACCTCTGTCCAGGGCCTGAGCTTGGGGGGCAAAGTCCTTTCTGGAGAGCATCCAGAGCTGCCTCCGTGTTTACCATTGATGGTGGGCTGACGCACGGGCAGTCAACTCCCTGCTCTGAGCACCTCAGGGACCTTGGACTGTGAGCTAAAGTGTCACATGTCAGGAGGACAGAGTTCCCCAAAAGGGGCCAAGTTCTTAGACAGCGATATCGGCTCTGGCAGGGAAATCAGGAGTGTGTAGTGATTGTAGGGCTGGCTCTCCAGGACTGTCTCCTTTAGAGGAAAAGAACTGGGTTGGAGGGTTGGGTTTTGGGATTGATGTGTGGCCAGGGTTTTACTGCTCACTATTCTCTTCTCTTTACTGTGTCTCACTCAGAGCTGAAGGAAGAGGCCTTGGCAATGGGTGGAATTTAGAGGAGCCTGACTGTGGCTTCAACCCTAGCAGGTGCTGGTGTGCCCAAGGTCCTCTGGACCCTTCCACCACACATAACCCAGACTGTCACAGCTCCTACCACCTCCACACATGGGAAAGGGCACCAAACTGGACATCGGGAGCTCAAGTCCTAATTCTCCCAACACCAACTACTTGTGTATTCTTGGGCAAGTCACTTAACTTCTCTGGGTCTTGACTCCCTCAGCTGTCAGAGGGAGATAATAATCCTATAAGGTCCTCAGTGTGACTTTGAGGATCAAGTTGATAAGTGAGAAGTCTTCAATTTACTCTAAAGCCTGATCAGTATATATTACTAAGATTTATTCTGGAACCCCTTCCTTCCTTCGGGCCCTGCTACATGAACCAAGGTGTGAATGGTTAGTAATGAATTTTTCATTTCCGTTTCCGGACAGTTATTTGCATTTGTAACCAAGACCTCCCATGTCTTTATTCAGAGAAAAGAGTAGGTAATAAATTTCAAGTTTGCAGGCAGGTGGAGAAGAGGGACTTCTGAGTCGGAGGGTCCTGCTTCCTTCACGGGAGACTTTGCTGGCATTGCCATCTCTCTCCTCATGAAAGGACGGACCTTGTTATCTGCATCATCAGGGAAGTTCTTGTGCAGAAGGCTGAGGGGAAAAGAATTTCCAAGGACAAGACACCCGCTGGGAAACCCAACTTCCCAAACTTCCTCCGTTTGTCAGCTGCTTGGAACAAGTTGATGATTCCATGAGGCTGTTTTCAGTTGGAAAGCTGAAAACACCACAGCAGTGGGAAAGGGAAATAATTCTCTCCTTGCATTCCTGTGTTAGGCTGGTTAAGGGGGAGAAAACTGCCAAAGAGTTTAGTAACGTTTGAAGTCGCCTGTCAAGTTCAAGGTGTTTGTTTTCATGGGATAGGCTGGCAGCTGCTTTCTTTCTCTCTTGCTCAATCCTTCCTCCTGCGTTCCATCAGAGTTCTTGTTTCCTATCCAAAGGGCTCAGTTCCTTTTTGAGTGATTTCCGTTTTCGAGTCCCTGATCTCTTCTTTATCCTATAAATATGGACACTGATTCATCAGAGTTTTCCAGTTCACATTGGTGTAGTCCCGCATCGCCTTTCTCAGCATCTGGCTCATAAATTAATTCTTCTCTCAAGTCTAACTCAATTCTGTATGTCACTTTCCTGTTTCCAAACTCTCATCAGGCTCCTCATTATCTACCGAAATAACTTCCATCTCCTGAGCTCGGCTTTCTTCCATCTGGTCCCCAGGGCAACAGCCAGCACAGACCCAAAGCCAGACGCACTGTTTCCACTGGCTGATGCAGCCCCAGGTTGCGGCGCAAGGCTCAGAAAGGGGCATTTGAACTGCCAGGGAGCCCCGTTGCCCTGCTCACCCCGGTGCCTTTGTCAGACACCTGTTGGTCCCAGACACCCTTTCCAAACTCATCTCCTAATTCTCCCTTCTCCCTGCCCTGCTCCCTAGCCCAGCACCCTCTCACTGCCTCTCTCAAAGGCCTCAAATTATCCTGTATCTGCACGCTTGTTATACTATTCCTTCCACCCCAATTTCTTTAACTTCCCTCTTAAAGCCTCCCAAGGCCCATCTCAGATGGCACTTCCTCATCAGTCAAGCATGTAGAGATGGAGCTTGAACATATTGTAGGGGATCTGGGTGGGCTGTTTCCCATGCAGCCCAGAGCTGCACAGACTCCCCAGAGAGGAATCTTCCAGGCTCCTTCCTGGAAGGTGGGGTCAGGCTGCCAGCATGTCTGGACCCCGAGTGGCAAGAAGAGCTGGGACTCCCTGAATTTAGAAATTAATGGCATGAGGGAACTCCCTGGCTGTCCAGTGGTTAGGACTCCGCACTTTCGCTGCCGAGGCACAGGAGGGCGTAGGTTTGATCACTGGTCGGGGAACTAAGATTCCACAAGCCACACAGCACAGCCTGGGGGTGGAGTGAAAGAAATTAATGGCATGAGTCCTCTATCCTTCTGTTCTGCACCCCACACTGCACTGTGCCTTGGTCCTCAACCCAGAGGCCCACTCTGTTACCCTCTCCAGGGAGTAAAACTCCAGATTTCTGCTGCGGCGAGAGGTGGGTAGGTGCCCAGTGGAATAAAAAGGGTCTCAAGGGACCTAGGAAATGTAGTAATAGCAGACACTCAGAGATTGCTTACCAAGTGCGAACACTGCTGATGGTAAGTCCAAGGTAATTTACATATCCTAGGTATGTAAGGTAATTTACAGGTAAATTATGAGGTAATTTACATATCTGTTTGCATATATAAACATATATTTACATACATTGACTACTCCTCAGACAGCGCTTCTCCTAACCCTCACCTAATGACACATGGTCTGCCTGCCGGATCCAGAAGTCCCTGGGGCTCCCGCTTCCTCCGTTTGAGGAATCTGTGGTGTGAAACATTTGCTCTTTTTCCAAGTCAGACTTGGGATTGGGCTCAAAAGACTGCTCGGCCCGTTATTCCTCCTTGGTTTGCGTTCCCACTTCCAAAATGTTACTGCTATTGTCTCCTCCTAAAATTCTTCCCTACAGAGCATCACTGTAAGTATGCTAGTGGGCTAAGAGACGTTCACCTATATGGAGAGAGTTGCCCACGCAACTGAGCTGCCACAGCCAACTCCACGTGTCCTGCCCGAGGCCACACCTTAAGTCAAGTCCAGAGGACAGGCATGTGTGCGTTCAGGGCGCCTACTTGCTCTCGAAACAGCAAATAAGCTGTGTAAAAGGTGGTGATGAATGGATGGACGCAACTCCCCTTCGTACCTCCAGTGGGCAGGCATGAAACTTGGTGTTCTTGGCAACCTGGGTGGAGGAGCCAAGAGCTGCGGGCACTCAGCCTTTTACACCCCCAGCCATGTCAGCATCCCGAAACCAATTATGCTCTCATATGTGACATTAGTTCTGCCATTCAGGAAGCAGCACTACTCAGCTCCTCCTGACCTTGTGGCTGAACCAGCCCTGGGAAATCTCTCCTTCTCTGGACCTGGGGGACAGGGCTTCCAATTTTGCATTTATGGCTGATTCTGGGCTTCCCATGCACAGGTCTCCTCACGACCTGCCACACCTCAAAGTTCTGAAGAAAGGTAAATGCAGAAAGGTTTTTATTCCCCAAACCCCAAAGCTGCCTCCAGGTAGGTAGGCAAGGTTGGGCCCCATGGCCCACCTCTTTACCTTGGAAAGATTTAGGGCCTAGGGCTACTACTAGCCTTGAGCAAAACAGGGAAATGTACCTCTTGGATTTTGCATAATAAGTACACAAAGCTCTAATGTCAACAAGGACAATGTCCCTTCTTTGATGTGGTGCTCTTGTGCAGTGGCACAAAGTGCCTTGAGCAGTTGTACACGGTGGCCTTGGGTCCAAGGCCATCTTTTGGCCTTTCTCCTGAGCTCACAACAAAATCTCCTCTTTATCTTTCCAGTCTGTTGGTTAGGACAGGTCTGCCTGAGAAAGAGTAATAACAGGCAGAGAGAAGCAAGAATGAGAGCATTTCCTCTAATAAACATTTATTAGTAGTTTTTAAATTAATAGACTCTTTTTTTTTTTTTTTTTTAGCAGTTTTAGGTTTATGGAAAATACAGAGTTCCCACACACACCCTCGCCCACACCAAGGTTCCCTTGTTATGAACGTCTTGCATTAGTGTGGTACGTTAGGTACAATTGATGAACCAATAATACCTGGTTATTAGAGTCCTTGGTTTATATTAGAGGTCTCTCTTTGTGTTGTACATTCTATGGGCTTTGACAAAATGTATAATGATATGGATTCACCATTATAGTGTCATATATAGAATAGTTTCACTGCCCTAAAAAAATTCTGTGGCTATGTTTAGTTTTAAATCCCAAATGCTCTACTCCCTGTACCCACCTCCGTGCTCCACCTCGCTGGGGTGGAGTAGGAGTGGGGGGGTGGGGCTGGAGGGGCTGGGAGCTTCCAGAGGAGGCCAGCATTTCTCAGCTTTGTTCTTTCCTTCTGCTCACCCAATACCCCTCCGTGAAGGAGATTATCCTCACAAATCAATAAAAGTTGAACCTGTCTGCTTCCCTTCCCTTCCTCCTTCTTGGGCTGCCTCACCTCAGATCCAGCAGTGAGAGGAAGTTGGCACTTTCTTAAGGAGAAAAGCTTCCAATGAAAACATAAGTCCTTTAACTTTGTGGTGACATATTAAAACGAGTTTACTGGCAAAGTTCACATGTTAAAAATAGTGTTGGGTAATATAGTTGTGCCTTGTATACTTCTGCGGGTTTCTGATAACAGAGTCAAGTCATGTTCCTTCCAAGAAAACAACTCTGCTTGTCCTGTTTGGGCATCAAGGAGACAACCACATGGGCAGGGTGACTGTCAAAATATGTAAGAATTTGTAGGGTATCGGTATGTATTAGTTAGGATACACTGAGTCATGCTGCAGTAACAATCAACCTTCCATTGGTATCTTTAAAACGGATTTATTTCTTGCTCATGCATCCTGCTTCTCCTGCATTGGTGGGGAGGGGGTAAGCAGGAGAAGTGTTCTGTCAACTACAGTTCATCAGAAGGATGCTGGCCATGCAGCTGGACGAGGTCCTGGAGGCCCCATCTGCGCCAGGATCAGCCCTTTCCTTAGATTGTGAGGAGGTGTGGAGGGGTCCTGGGCAGGGCTGGCTTCGTGGCCGTGTGACTTGTGCAAGTGTATAGATCCCCATGTGTTCAGAGGGTCTTGTGCTTGGTTTAATGCTCAGCTGACACTGTCCTGAGATTCTCAACAATTTTTAAACAAGGCGTCTTGCCTTTTTATTTTGCACAGGGCTCTAAAAATTATTGTAGGTAGCCATCCTGGTCCCAGCAGAGGGTGGGTAGAAGTGCATTCTACCCACATGAATGGGGTAGAAAGTCAGAATGGTAGAAGTGCATTCCAGGAATAGGGAGCAGCAATTTTTTTTAACCAACCTGTATGAAGCGTTTCGATTAACTTAACAGTTGGTATGGCAACTAGTGCATATCGGCCCAGATGTGGGTTGACGTGATAGTCCCTAAAAGGACCCACATTCACTAGGACAGTCATTTGGGGTAGAAATGATTCCTTAGCTTGGAAATCAGAATTCAGAGGCCAGGTGAGGCACTCCCATCTCTTTCTGAGTCTTCCTTTCGTGAGTCTAGATTTTAAGGAGGAGAAATAAAAAGATATGACCTCCTTGCTGGCGAGGGTTAAACATGGTACTTGCTACATGGCATTAGGATGGGAACTAAAGTGGGATGGGTCTTACATGTTCTAATGAGCAGTCTTTGCAAACAGTATTATCATTTTTATTACTCTGAGGTTATTCCTTTTTTAAAATTTTTTTAAAAATTTATTTATTTTTGGCTGCGTTGGGTCTTCGTTGCTGCGCGCCGGCTTTCTCTAGTTGTGGTGGGCGGGGGTGACTCTTCGTTGCAGTGCATGGGCTTCTCATTGCGGTGGCCTCTTATTGCGGAGCTCGGGCTCTAGGCGCGCGGGCTTCAGTAGTTGTGGCACGTGGGCTCCGTAGTTGTGGCTAGCGGGCTCTACAGCATGGCCTCAGTAGCTGTAGCGCACAGGCTTAGTTGCTCCACAGCATGTGGGATCTTCCCAGACCAGAGCTTGAACCCGTGTTCCCTGCATTGGCAGGTGGATTCTTAACCACTGCGCCACCAGGGAAGCCCTCCTTTTTTTTTTTTTTTAATACATCTTTATTGGCGTATAATTGCTTCACAATGCTGTGTTAGTTTCTGTTGTACGACAAAGTGAATCAGCCATATGCATACATATATCCCCATGTCCCCTCTCTCTTGAGCCTCCCTCCCACCCTCCCTGTCCCACTCCTCTAGGTCATCGCAAAACACTGGGCTGATCTCCCTGTGCTATGCTGCTGCTTCCCACTAGCTATCTATTTTACATTTTGTAGTGTATATATGTCGATGCTTCTCTCACTTCACCCCAGCTTCCCCCTCCCCACACCATGTCCTCAAGTCCATTCTCTACGTCTGCATCTTTATTCCTGCCCTGCCACTATGTTCATCAGTACCATTTTTTTTTTTAGATTCCATATATATGTGTTAGCATACGGTATTTGTTTTTCTCTTTCTAACTTACTTCACCCTGTATGACAGACTCTAGGTCCACCCACCTCACCACAAATAACTCAGTTTCGTTTCTTTTTATGGCTAAGTAATATTCCATTGTATATATGTGCCACATCTTCTTTATCCTTTCATCTGTCAATGGACATTTAGGTTGCTTCCATGTCCTGGCTATTGTAAATAGAGCTGCAATGAACATTGTGCTACATGACTCTTTTTAAATTATGGTTTTCTCAGGGTATATGACCAGTAGTGGGATTGCTGGGTCATATGGTAGTTATTCCTTTTTTAAAAACTTTATCCCTTAGCACAGGGTTAGTAAGTACCAAACATGCATGCTCTCACCCTCCCCTTCTAATCCTCTTCTATGCTAAGTCTGTCATGGCTGGTTAATCATATCACTCTTTCCAGCTGATCCTGGATGTGGTCTCAGAATCTGCCCTCCCTCCACACCCAGCACTGCAGGCAGTCACTAAAATCATTGTAGGTTGGGACCCAAGGAAAATCCTAGCCACCCCACTGCTCGCCTTTAGTCAGGTTCAGCTTAAATATTTCAGCCTATGATAGCCATGTTATGCGCTATTGTTGTATAATAATTTATTCAGTCTTTGTCCTGGATTCCTGGGATGAGTCTTCTAAACTCTTGGAATTTCCTGAATGTTAGGAGTGTCTTTATTATTCACAGTGGGCCCTGGGACCACACCTGAGCTCGTGTTAACGAGGTGACGCTTGGTGGGCCCTGGAGTTTCAGGATGAGGGTTGGCCAAGCCAGAAGGACCAACCATGTGACTACAAAGTTGGGGTTTTGAGTCAGGTGATATTGGTCTGGAAGGGTGGGGGGGCTGAAGATTGAGTTCAATCACACTTCTAGTGATTCAATTAATCAAGCCTGTGTAATGAAACCCCAAGAAAAACTCTGGACACGGAGGCTCGGGTGAACTCCCTGACTAGTGAACACATGAAAGTGCTGGTGGGTGATGTGCTCTAGATTCCACATGGAGAGGACATGGAAGCTCTGAGTTCAGGACCCTCCCAGACGTTTCCCTATGAGCCTCTTCACTTGGCTGGTCCTGATTTGTATCCTTTATAATAAAATTGAAATTGTAAGTCTAGCACTTTCCTGAGTTCTGAGAGTCATTCTAGTGAATTATCAACCTGCGGGGGTAGTGGGAACCCCCAGATTTGTAGCCAGTTGGTCAGAAGTCTGGGTGGCTCAGAGACCCCTGAACTTGTGGCCGGCATGTGGCACGAAGGCAGTCTTATTGGCGACTGTGCCCTTAGCCTGTGGAGTCTGCACTTACCCTGAGTAGTTAGGTTCAGAATTGCATTGCAGGAATGCAGATGTGAAAGGCAAAGAGGAAGCCACGCTCCCCTGAGGCTGCCATGGTAGCAAGTGCTGGAGACGAGGAGCTCTCCAGGGGCAAAATGGACCTTTGCAGACCTCACCTGCCCTTGCAACTGGGGCATGTTCCTCCATTGACAACGTCAGAGGAGCTGGACTTCAGTAATGAAGTATGCAAATTTCCCCAGGCCCCATAGGTACAAATGAGGTCACATTCATGACCTTGTTTCTCAAGTTCTTCCCCACATCCACCCCTGCGAAGTGCCTATGCCCCATGAGAATTTCTGGGAGTACCTGGGGGTGTTCTCACGAACACGCAGAGTCAGCTGTTTCCGAGGTCTGCTGGACACTGCTGCTTCCACCGGACCACACTGTGGTGGGTATCTTCTACTTGCCCCTCCAGACTCCCTCCCCACCCTCCCTGCCATACTCAATGCCCTGCAAAGCTGACCTTTATGAATTGCCTCATCCAAGGCTACTTTGTCTTGGCCTCTGGTTAGGTTCAGCCAGTGGAAGGCACTGAGGGCAGGGTGTTCATTGCCTGCTCCCTCCTGCAGTGAGTTGGCTGATTCCCTTAACAAAGGCTGCAGCTCTGACCAGGTGGCCACTTCCTTGCTTGTGCCCTCAGGTCTAGGAGAGGTAAAGCCTTCCTGCTGCTGTTAGCCCTGGGATGCTTTCCAACCCCTTATAGGTTTCCCTTCACTGCTCACATCTTTGTAAATGGTCCTTCTTCAAACTCTCCTTAGTTTGAGATGCCATTTGCTTCCTTTTAGGACCCTGACCACATAGACACCACTGCTGTTTCCACTGTATATACATCCTTGGGGCCATCCCACCTCCCCTTGAGCATCACCGATAATTCTACTCAGTCCTGTTAAAGTAGAGCTGACACAGTGCCTATGGCAGTGTGGGAGGGGACATCTCTCCCTGCTCGGTGTCACTCTGTTAGAGGGGTCTCAGCAATGTACTGTTTGTGCTCCAATGTCTTCTAGAATTTTAGAAATAGCTCTTTTTTGACCTGCATGAGGCTGAAGGAGCCTGAGAGGTCTGGGTCTGGGAGCTCGCTATGCCACTAAATGGCTGTGTGCCCTTGGACAAGTCATTCTCATTTTTAGGCCTCAGTTTCCTCACCTGTAGCACAGGGATTGGACTTAGTGTTCTTCGTGTGTATGTGTGTGTGTGTGTGTGTGTTGGTCATTTTCATTTATTTTTTTTTTTTAATTGAAATATAGTTGATTTATAATGTTATGTCAGTTTCTGGTGTACAGCAAAGTGATTCAGTTATATATATATATATTTTTCATTATAGCTTATTACAAGATATTGAATATAGTTCCCTGTGCTATACGGTAGGACCTGTTGCTTATCTATTTTATATACAGTAGTTTGTATCTGCTGATCCCAAACTCCTAATTTATCCCCCCCACCTTTTTCCCCTTTGGTAACCATAAGTCTGTTTTCTATGTCTATGTGGACTCAGTGATTCTTAAACTGCCCTGGGCCCCCAGTCTCACTTTAGCCAGAGTAGCTCCTGTTTGATCTATTTTTAGAATTTGGGCTTTCGTGAAGATTTCCTTTAAAGCATGGATCCCATGGCTTTAAAAATGCTTGACAACAACTGGACTAGGTAATTCTAAGGTCCCTTCCAGTCCCAACATTTTTTTTTTTTTTTTTTGGCTGTACCGCACGGCTTGCGGGAACTTAATTCCCCAACCAGGGATTGAACCTGGGCCTTTGGTAGTGAAAGCACAGAGTCCTAGCCACTGGACTACCAGGGAATTTCCAGTCCCAACATTTTTGAGCATAAAATCAACCTTGCCTTCCTAACCACTGTGCCAGGGAGGGTCTGGTTCCAAGAATTAATGGAAAACTGATGGTTATAGTCTGTCTCCTGCCAGGCTCTGTCATGGCAAATCTACCATGACCCAGTAAATCACTTTGCTCTACCCCATCCATCTTTGGCATCTTCTCACTTACTTCTCATTTACTTCTGCCACTCTTCCTAGGCAAGGGGAAAGAAAAAACTGATTTTAAACCAATTGCATAAAATGCAAACCACCCCAACAAACAAAAATGTGGAAAAGATGACAGCTTTAAATGAACTGACTCCCGAGGTTTGCAAAGGCTTCGTCCACAACAATGGAAGCTGGCAGCCCCTCGGTGGTTTGTCCCAGACACTTGGTGGTGGGGGAGGGGCACTTGGGAGCCGAGGTACCTGGCAAGGTGGGAAAAATTACTTGCAATTACGTCGTCTGTTGATTTCTATCAGTCAAGTATCTTCTTACATTTCTTGACAAGAATGCTTGTAAAATAGAGTGGGCAGGGATGTTGAATCACTAGGGCCGTTGACATAAGAGAGGGTGGCTGGAGGGAAGAGGGTGCCAGAGGAGAAAGTGCTAGAAGGAAGAGCAGAAAATGAGCTTTACTCACAATTCAGTGTTGTCTAAATCACCCCTGAGTCCGGTTTCCCTGCAGCCCTAAGGTGGGGGTGGGAACCACACCGGGGGGATTGGGGTAGGAGCTGCATGGGCGCTGGTGTCAGGAGACCTAAGTTCCAGTCTGGTCTCTGACATTTATGAGGTAGACAAACTGAGAGGGTCACTTCAGCTCTCTGAGACTTCATTTCAGGTACCGAGACATACGGAAAAATGATAGCACCTGCCTCACGAGGGTGCAAGCAGTGAACAAGTGAGCGATTTTTTTTAACAGGTTATTGAGCTATAATTCACAGAGTGTAAAGTTCACCCTTTGAAAGGATACACTTTCATTGTTTTTCGTGTATTCAGAGTTGTGCAGCCATCACCACTATCTCATATTAGAACAATTTTATCACCCCTAAAGGGACCCACATCCATTATCAGTCACTCCCCATTCTCCCTCCCGAGAGACTTATTTTCAGACTGTTTAACGTTGTACCCATTTTGATTTCTATCAAACAGTTGGTTAGTAGTAACAGTTGGTTGTTGCTGCACAATAGTCTGCTTCTAAGTAATATCACGAGTACGTATCAGATTTAGTAAAAACTGTCTTGAGAACTGTGTCAGAAGTAAGCTCAGCAGGGGAATTTTAAAGAGAAAAAAGCTTAAAGACCACAGTTCATTTCTGTTTCATAGAATAGCCCAGGTAACTCCAGGTAGCTCACTGTTCACCTTCTCTAGGATACGGCCTTCTTCCTCAGGATCTGAAATGTCAGCTGGAGCTCCAGCCATCACATCCTTGTTCCAGATAGCAGGATGCAGAAAGGGATGAACATTGCATGCTGTTGGCCTTGAAGGAAGAGTCTCAGAAGCTACCACACAACACTTCTACTAACATCTCATTGACCAGAACTCAGTTATACAGCCACACAGAGCTGCAAGGAAGGCTGGGGTATTTAGCCTTATTCCAAAGAGCCAATGAAAACTGGGATTTGCATTATTATGAAAGAAGAGGAGAACAGTATTGGTGTATGTATCAGTCAGCAAATGCTATAATTATTCTGCATAACAAGTCACACAAAACTCAATGGCATACAACAATGAGCATGGACCTTTCCTGCTCTCAGGTCTGTAGTTGGGCTGGGAAAGGTCTGCTTGAGGCTACAAATCTCCTGGGTTAGGATGAAGGCTTCAAATTGGCTCTCGTCTACCTTCCTCCATATTTTCCTATGACCAGCCCTACTAGGGCATGTTCCTTTCATGGCAAATGGCAGGAGCCCAGGAAGTTGAGCAGAGACGCATGATGCCTCCTGAGTCCTCTTGAGCCCCTCTTGCCCACACTCCATTGATTCAAGCAGGTCATGTGGCCATGCCAACATCAAAGGCAGAGGTATAGTCCATTCACACTAATGCGTACCACTGCAAAGTCACATGTCAAAGACGGTGAGAGTAAAATTCGAATTCAGGAAGGGTCTGAAAAATGGTAAACAATGATTCATCCTATGACAGAGAACAACCAACTTTGCCAGGAAATGCAGTATCCATGGTTTTGGTCCCCCAAGACCTCCCAGGAGCCTAGTGATGTTGCTGTTTCTTTAACTGCAGTCTCCTGCTCTAGCTTCCCACTTCTGATGGTCCCATTTTCCAGGTGGGAGAACAAGGCTAGCCCAGCCTCCAATATAAGCTTTCTAGGCCACAATTCCTAGTTCCCGGCCTCACCAGCCACCCTGTCACCATTTCCTCAGAGGTCTTGCCAAGAGAAGCAGGGTCTCCACGAGATTCAGGACTCTTCCATGTGGGACCAGGCTGCCATTTTCCATTACTGCAGTTCCCAGGGGTCCAGCCAAGGTAAGATCTGTTTCTCCTGTTCAGTACCCCAGACACAAAAGCTTTCTCGTGCTGCTTTCTCATAGAATAAGGGTTGCTGATACATCTGGCTGACAGTGAAGGCCCAGTTAGCCAGGCCCTCTAATCACAGAAAAGCCTGTTTATCTTTCCCAGGGTTAGACGGAGTCTATGGAAGTGAAAATTCAGAACTCAGATTAGCTTTTCAAAGGGTGACCTCTCCATAGTTTACATTCTCAATAAATCAACCTGCTAAATTGTAATTGGTTGAGGCAAAATTCCGAAAGGTTTGGTCAAACTTGTGGCATAAATAACCTTCTGTGTATTTCAGTATTGCCACTCTGCTTAGTCCATTTCCATTAGTAATGCAAATAGCATTTTCTGGTGTACAGCCCAAAGTTAGCATGTATTCAGGAGTTGGTTAAAACAGCCATTTTCAATAAAGGCTGTGACCTCTCTGCTACCACCTTCCTGTGGAGATTTTTTGGGTGTGGTCTTTGCAAGCTGACTTATAAACGTCCTTTCAGAAAGGTAATCTAAAAAACAAGCCACATGTTTCTTGTAAAGTCAAATATCCACCTATTTTATGGCCCAGGAGTTCTACTCCTAGATACTTTTACCTTAGACAAATGAAACCTATATCCAACCCACACAAAGAAATCTACATAAAGGTTTATAGCAGCTTTATTCTTAGTAGCCAAATGCTGGAAAAACCCAATGGTCCATCAGCAGATGAATGGATAAACAAATTGTGGACTACACATACAATGGAAAACTCTTCTGCAATAAAAAGTAAAGGATTACCAATATACAAAACAACACAGATGAATCTCACAGACATGCTGAATGAAGGAAACCAGACACAGAAGACTACATGATTCCATTTATATGACACAATCTTAGTTCATCTGGGCTGCTATAACAGAATGCCATAGACTGCATGACTTATAAACAACAGAAATTTATTTCTTACAGTTTGGAGGCTGGGAAGTCCAAGGTCAAGACACCAGCAGTTTCGGTGTCTGGTGAGGGCTTTCTTCCTGGTTCATAGAGCTCCCATCTTCTCACTGTGTCTCACATACTGGAAGGGGTGAGGGAATCTCTCCAGGATTCCTTTTATAAGGGAACTTATATGGGCTCCACCCTCATGAACTGATCATTTCCCAAAGGCCTCCTCCTAATACCATCAACATATGAAATTTGGAGGGAGACAAACATTCAGCCCATAACAGACACTCGAGAAAAGACAAAACCAATCTACGGTGAAAGAAGAGTTGGGATTGATTGGAAAAGAACAAGAAGGAACTTTCCAGGTGATAGAAATGTTTTATGTCGTGATTGGAATAGTGGTTCCACCTTGTAAATATTTGTCAAAACTCATCACACTCTGTAGGTTAGATCTGAGCATTTCACTGTGTATAAATTATACCTCAATAAAAAATATTTTTTAAAAATCAGGCTATTTCCTCAAATGGTCTAAGAGCAAACTTAGGAGATCTGTGTCCTGAACATTAATGGAAACATTGATGACCTTCCAGCTGGAGAGGCAGTTGGGGGAACATGTGGTCGGCAGCCAACTGGAAACAGTTTCATTTCGTATCATCAGTTAATCATTGATGAAAGCGTTTCTGAAAATGGAGAATGAGGTCCATCCAATTAGGTTCTTTTCTTAAAAAAAAAAAAAAAATTATTTATTTGGTTGCGCCTGGTGTTAGTTGTGGCAGGTAGGCTTCTTAGTTGCTCCTTAGTTGTGGCATGCAAACTCTTAGTTGCAGCATGCATGTAGGGTCTAGTTCCCTGACCAGGGATTGAACCCGGGCCCTCTGCACTGGGAGCGCAGAGTCTTATCCACTGCACCACCAGCGAAGTCCCCCCACTTAGGTTCTTAAAGTAATTTTACAAGTGGCTCTCAGGTTCTGCTCAGTAAACTCAAAATGTCATTACTGGTGACTTTTATGTCAGGGTCCCATTATGCTCCCTTGCTGAGGAGCAGGGCTTGTCCAATCCCTCATACCTGGGGACTGGAGAGATGGTGACATTTTGGTCACAGCCCCAAGTGAATCATCAGATTCTGAAGGTGCCACAGAATTGGAGGATCCTGTTAGCTGGGGGTCAGGATGCCTGGAGTGAGATTTTGTTCTTCCAATAACCTACACTGACCAATAAATCCATCCCCAAAAGAATCTGAAAAAGAATAGATACATGTATATGTATAACTGAATCACTTTGCTGTACACCTGAAACTAACACAACATTGTTAATCGGCTATACTCCAATATAAAATAAAAAGTAAAAAACAAAACAAAACAAAGCAAAAAAAAAAAAAAATCCATCCCCAGCCATGCTGACACCCAGCCAGAAAGAAACAGTGCAGTGACCTTGGACAAGGCGTCTGTTACCCCTGCTCCAATCTATCCAGGGCCTCAGGCTCCTAGAACAGTTCGTTCATTATGACACTCCCTTGACCAAAATCCTTTATAATCCCTATGCTACTGTCACTGCCAGGAAAGGCGGATATCTCCTCTGGGCTGAAGGCTTTGCTTTGTTTGATGTGGCCTGAGACTGACTCAGGCCGTAAATTTTCCCCAACAGGCTCAATAGGGCAAGTTCTTTTGGCAAAGAGCTATACCGAAAAAAACAACATGCCAACAAAAAACAGTGTAGAAGCTGCAAAGGAAGCTGGAAAGTCCTTTCTTTCCTTTTTTGTCAGATTGTCTTTGGAATGAGGTTTGCTTCCCACCCTGCAGAGGTGAGAAGAACCTCCCAATCAGGGGAGACCATTGCTGAGTGCTGTTGGTTGCTGGTTGGCCCCAGCCAGTCTCCTGTTCACCCGGCCTCCTGGGATGATGGCGTACAATGTACTTCAAGGTCTTGGCTAAGGCAGGGCCCCCTCCATTCTTTGTTCTCCCAGCCACCATCTTCTTGGTCTCGTCCAGAACGCAGAGGCATGTACACACAACCACACCTCCACACCACATCCATGGCACACAACGCAGAAGCACACACACCACACACCATTCCTATACTACCCCCTACCCCACACACACATACAGACCACACATAAACACACATCACACACATATAGTGCATATCTAGACACCACACACACATGTTCACTCACTCGACTCTTGTCAACTCTTGTTCTGGGCAGGAACTGAGTTGGTACCAGCTTTTGTCCTTCCACAGACTCCAGTGTGCTTCTCAATCCCCAGGTCACAGGGAAATGTCACCAGGGACGGATTGTCTGTCTCCCCTATCTTGACCATGAATAATTTGCTGATACGCACTGATGATGCTATTTTAGGCAACAGCAGACAAGTTGCCTTTCCAGTCATTCAGCCCAATCACTCCAATTGCATATCATAAACAACGCGCTCAGCTAGAACACACCAAGGTGCTATTATCAGTTGTTAGGTATTGAAATCATTCTGTATCAGTTCGTACACACCTGCTGTCCCTAGGCCCCTGAAGCCCACACTCCCCAGATTCCGTAAGAAAGGGTTACTGCTTTACATATCAAGGACCAGACCAGATTCTGGTCCCTTGGTTGTGATCAACTGGGGTCCGTGATATACCTGTTATCTGTATTTTGACTGTCATTCCTGTCCTCAGGGAATGGGTGAAAGGTAGCTTTGCCTGCTTTGAAGTCTTTTATGATGGTCAAACTTATGTTGTCTAAATATGGGTTAAGCCCATCTCTGTGAATGGAGACATAGATGGATACTCAACAGGATATGGCCCAGGGGTAGCAGTGGAAAGAGAGTCCCAGGAGAGACCTAGACCAGCCAGACCTGCTCTCCAGGTGGGGCAGACGTGGGGCACCGCGAGGGCATCCAGTCCAGCAGACAAACAATGGGTCTGGGGGGCGGGCTCTGGGCCAGCAGTCAGCACCATGCAAGACGGGGCCCCACTGCCAGGTGAGCACATGCTGAGAAGGGCTCGCGGGAGCCCAGAGAGCGCACACACCGTCCAAGGTGGAGATGTGAGGGAAGCGGGGCCGAGCAGTCATTAGTTGATTCCTTCTCCATCAAGTATGTATGGGCGCCTATGTGCCAGGCACTGTGTTAACCACTCAGGATGCTCGGGGAGCAAGATTAACCCTGGCGGGTGGGGGGAAACGAATGCAGCCCTTATGCTAACAGCTGGGTAGACAGAGACATCAAAAGGCGATTCCAATCCAAAGCGATGAGCCCTACAATAGGGGAAGTTCTGTAGGAGCCCAGAGTTGCGGCACTAATTCAGACCCAGGGCATTCAGGAAGTGCTTTCCCCGAGGGCATGTGGTCTAAGCTGAGACCCTAACAATGCGTAGAATTGTTCAAGTAAAGAAGGATGGAGAGGAATGAGCAGCAGGTGCGAAGACCCCGAGGCAAGAGAGAAATGGGTTTATTCAAAGAGTGGAAAGGAATTTCTCCCATCTGGATGCTTGGAGCACACAGGGGAAGGGGTGGCCCATGGTGCTGGCATGGATCAGGAGGAAGGCACCCGGGGAAGGCAGGTTTCCAAGGGCAACAGAGTGAGTCAAGAGCAAGGGCTCCGGGATAAGCTTGCCTGGGTTGAATCTTGACTCTGCCACTTCCGAGCTGTGTGACCTTGGGAAGGTCATTTGGCCTTCTCGACCTCAGTAGAATCGTTGTAGTGCTCACTTCTGGAGGATGGAGACAGATAATGCATGTAACGCACCTAGAACTACGTGGCATGCGATGTGTCCATTCACATCAGCCATGACTGGGCCCCTAAACCCCAAGTCAGGAGTGGGTCCAGAAAAGGGGGCAGGCTGGGCCTGCAGGCCTGGACTTACAACTAATCAATTGGCTGCTACCTTAAAAGAAATGCTCAATGTCAAAAAAAACACAAAAAACATTCAGTGTTATAATCACCAGGATAGCCACAGTTCTCTTTCAAATAGCATTTTAAAAGTTGCAATGTAATTTCCACACATTGGCTTCTTGAAGTCTTAAAACGTATCCTGTGAAGGAAGCAAAGTGTCCTTCTTTTTAGAGAAAATGAGATGGAGGCTTTTCACCTGGAGAGTCCAGGGTCTGGAGTGGACCAGGTCCTCTGACCCCTCCATCCCACCTGGGCTGGTAAGCCCGATGCCTCCTCCCACTCCACCTGCCTCTGTGCAAAGCCCAAAGAAAGGACAACAATTCGCCCCTTTCAAAGGACAGCTTGTAGGGCAACACTACTGTGGGCACACCTACTGGCCCTTAGGGCTGTTCCCCAGAGGGCATGTCAGCCTCCTGGGAGGTCCCCAAGTTGCCGGGACATGGCTGTGTGGTGAGTGGATGCATGAAGGATAGTCCCTCCAACTACAAACTGACGTCTCCTCTCTAGAGCTGCCCCTGACCCAGCAGCTGCCCCTCGTGCCTTCCAGCTGTGTCTGGTACATGTCAATCTGATCTCAGCAGTCTTCTCAAGGAATGACATTCTTGGCCCAGCCCTTAGGATAAATGGGGGTGTAATTCTTTCATATATTAGTTTTATCTCCCACCTTAACTCCTTGGAGTGAGGAATTATGTCCTCTACTTTTCTGGTGTGTACATGGCCCCCAGCATAGCTCCAGACACATGAGGTTACTCAATAACCCCTTTGTAATCACACATTTATAATGGGCAAACATACACTGACAGGTGTGTGTTCCTATATCGTGATGTCAAGGGCAGTTCTCAGAAGGTTGTTTGGGAACTGTGAAAAATGAGCAAAAAGAGTTGGACTTATGCAATAATTTCATAGCCTTGGTCAAGGATGGGTTAGTAAAAGGAGAATTTATTGTAAGGATACAAGGTAACTTCAGGGAACACACCTGCAGAAGCCGGGATTCACAGGATCTGGTGGCTTTTTTCTCCACCCTCTCTCTCTCTCTCTCAATCCCTCCCTCCCTGAGTTCCTTCATCTCTTCCTCTTTTAGCTTTTGCTTCGGGCTTTGAATATCTCCTGCTTTGTAATAATAATTCATTGTTTTGAGTTACCATTCTACCCCAAACAGCTTCAACCCTCCATGACCTTACAACTACAGTGGCCCACAATACAACACAATACATTGGTTTCTGTGTCTCTTATTTTGAATGCCCGAGAATCTAATTGGCTCAGCTTGGATCAGTTCTTCCCTGTGGTCCAATCGGTTATGACCAAGGGTGAGTCTCCCAGGAAAATATGGCCACTCAGGCTGCCCCCTTTTATGGAGGTGTGCAGAGCACTTCCCAAGTGAAGGGTGTTTGGGAGATGTGCATCCCAAATCTGCCGATCACACCCAATTCCCAACCCTGAAGGAGCCAACATCCCACTCTTCCTCCACGTGGACATTGGCCTAAATCCACTCATTTCAGCAAGCATTTTTGGGGCTATCCTGTACCCTCCCAAAATACTTAAGGCCCTGGAATAGGAAATAAAAATTTGAGATATAAGAATCCTGACCTCCAAGATCCGTTTCTAGTGGTAGAGACCCAACCACTGGGCCCAAGGGCTAGGTAAAAGTTAGACTATGGAGTAATTACAGTAATTTTAGGGGCAGAAATGTGGGAACACAAGATTGAAAGGTGAGCCAACAAGAGTGGATCAAAATCAGCAGCTATCTTCAACTATCACATTGGCAAATATTAAGAGTGATGACACCCAAATTTGGCAGGATGTGAGGAAACAGGCACTATCATCTACTGCTGATGGGAGCAAAAAAAAATGGAGTGATACTGCTGTAGGGTATCTGGCAATCTCTACCAAGATAGTAAATGTGCATCCCCTGTAACCCACCAATTCTAGGTCCAGGAAAGATGAGAGCCAGAAATTGTTATAAGACAATGGGGAAGCTCGGATGAATTTGATGACACGAGCCTACACTCAGCTGGATTTGTACCCTATCTACTGTGTATGCTAATAAGGGTGGGATGACCCTGCTCCTAACCCCATATAAATGGCATGATTGAGACAGCCCATAACTTTTCCTGATTGGTCATGCCTTTCTCAAATGAAAGCAGGACATTAGAGCAGACATAGCAAATATGGCATAAACCAATTATCATCAGTTGATGACTGTACTCTTTCCCATTGGATTTGGACACTGCCTCAGGATCATTCTCAGCACCCTACACTGTCCTTCCTAATCAAGATAAAACCTTTATTCCATTTTTTATTTATAGCTGCTTGGTCCATCCCTGTCCACTGCCCTGATCCCTGGACAATCCTGTGGGATTTTGCAAGTCAAATGGCACTATATTTGTGAGAATATTTGTTATCTTTTTTTTTCTTTCTAACCAGTCAAGTGGGCTTGATGCTGCTGATCAAGTTTTCAAGTCATTACTCAATTCCCCCTTCCCTGAAAGGGAGGCCCTGCAAGGAAGACCACACAGGCTGATACAGGTAGAGTCATGGAGGCCAGGGAAGTGATTCTAGGAGCGTTTCTTACCTGCAGCCTGACTCACAATGCTGCTAAGTCAGGCTTGTTTCTGTGTCTCTAACTTTTCCAAAAGTTAGAGGAAAGTTATTGATGTGGTCACATCAATCACGCTATGATATGCTGACCTAATAAAATTTAACTTCAAAATGCCACATGTTTTCATACCTAGAAACTCAACTGAGATTGTTTCTGCTTTGAATTTCATAATTTACTTGAAAATTGCAGACTACCTATCATTTGCTCTGAAAGCTTTATGTCAACCTTTGACCCAAAGCACCAAAGTTCTGGAGAAAATGATGAAATGAATGGTACCATCTTCATTACCACAGTTAGCACCATGCCTGAAGCAGAAAAGGTGCTCCATCGATGGTAGCAATGTTCATCCTCCATCATCTATTTTTGACAAGTAAACATTTTCAACTTTTATATCTAAGCCAAAGGAGTTAGAAGAGACAGTTAACAGTCACATTTGTACTCAAGATTCCTGTAGGAAGATTTTTAAAAGACATTATGATTACTATCCAAAGTTTCTCAATCCTGGAACTTTTGACATCTGGGGGGAGATCATCTTTGTTACGGGGGAGCTATCCTGTGAATTGTAGGTTGTTTAGCAACATCCTGGCCTCTACCCACTAGATGCCAGTAGCACCCCCTTCTCAATTGTGACAACCAAAAAGGTCTTCAGATACTGCGAAATGTCTCCTGTGGGGAAGGAAGGTGCAAAATTGCCCCCAGTTGAGAGCAACTGATCATTTCCAAATCATCTGTATGAACTGTAACAGAAAGGAACAAATTCTATGATCAACTACAACTGCCTTATAAAGAAGAAAATCTGTTATGCAATAGGCCTTTTGTTTCAGCTCTGGTCACCTGATAGGTTTGGACATGCTCAGGTCAACCTGGAGCTGAATTTGTCAGCAGGCAGCCATCCAGACTTGATCATTCCCAGCAAAGGTGCCAGAGAAACCCTGCCAATGTAGACTACTCAGAAATGCTGGATACAATATTTTTTAAAATATCTTTTTAAATATAGGGTTAAAGTAGAGGGAAAGTCAGAGAAATCTATAGAGGTCCAAGATGAGCAAACCCAAATACAGAGGTAAGCAAATGCTGAAGTTAGAACTCACCCAGAAGATACTTGCCAATCCCTGGGGGCCTAGAGCTTGTGTACTGTGCTAGGTCTTGTGTACTGGCAACAGGAGCAAACTCTGGGATGTATGTGGGCTGGGAAGTAGGATTAGAGAGACTCTTTCATCAAGCCAGTACCTCTGAAAGGTAACAGTCTTGGTTGGTGAACTAGAAAAAAGCCTCAACCCTCAAAGTGTTGTCTAGGCCTTGGTTCTGAGTGAAATGGAAAAAAGATCTCTTCTAATAATCCCTAATCATAAGCCTATTTATATTTGTTTTAGGAGCTGGAATTCATACTCCTTATGTAACACGAAACTTAAAAATTCAGCACATTGGCACCAACCCCAAGCCCCACAGGGCTGTGCGACCAGCATTCAGGGACCTGGCCCTGCCCTGCAGCAGGCTGTCATCAGCCCCTCAACCCCCTGGGCACAGCCAACTGGGTGAGAGGCCTAACCCCCCACCCACCTTCAGCAGGCCTGCAGCCACTGCTCGAGGCAGGGCCTCACAGCCAATTGGGCTGGGGCCAGCCCCACCTACCAGCACACCCACAGTATTAAGCCCTGCCACAACAGAAGGGCTCATGTACCCCACATAAGAGGCATCCCTAGAGCATATATCTCAGGTCACCAGAGGGTAGCATGCTTCTGGGCCCCATACAACACCTCCTACAAAAGGTCAATTCTCCAAGACTGGGAAACATAACCAAATTACCTAATACACAGAAATAAACACAGAGAATTGGGCACAATGAGGGGACAGAGGAATATATTCCAAACAAAGGAAAAAGATATGACCTCAGAGAAGAAGAACTAAATGACATGGAGATAAGCAATCTACCCAATAAAGGGTTCAAGGTAATGATCATAAAGATGCTCATCGAACTTGGGAGAAGAATGGATGAACAGAGTGAATATTTCAACAAAGAGTCAGAAAATATAAAGAAGAACCAAACAGAGCTGAAGAATACAATAACTGAAATTAAACATACATTAGAAGTAATGAAGAGTAGATTAAATGGTACATAGGAACAGATCACTGATCTGGAAGATAGAGTAGTGGAAATCACCCAAGCCGAACAGAAAAAAAAGAAGTTTTAAAAAATGAGGATAGTTTAAGAGACCTCTGAAACAACATCAAGTATACTAACACTCACATTATAGGGGTCCCAGAAGGAGATGAGAGAGAGAGAGAGAGAGAGAGAGGCAGATTACTTATTTCAAGAAATAATAGTTGAAAACTTTCCTATCCTGAGGAAAGAAACAGACCTCACGTCCAAGAATTACAGAGAGTCCCAAACAAGATGAACCCAAAGATGTCCATACCCAGATAGATTATATTAAAATGGCAAAAAAATAAAGATAAAGAGGGAATCCTAAAAGCAGCAGGAGAAAAGCAACTAGTTACATACAAGGGAACTCCCATAAGACTCTCAGCTGACTTTTTAGCAGGAACTCTGCAGGCCAGAAGGAAGTGGCATGATGTATTCAAAGTGATAAAAGGAAAAAACCTACAGGTAAGAACATTTTACCCAGCAAGGTTATCATTCAGATTTGAAGGAGAGATAGTCTTACAGACAAGCAAAAGCTAAAAGAGTTCAGCACCACTAAACCAGCTTTATAAGAAATGTTAAAGAGACTTCTCTACATGGAAAAGAAAGGCCACAACTAGAAATATGAAAATTATGAAGGGAAAACTTATCACTGGTAAAGGAAAATATACAGTAAAGGTAGTAGATCAATTGCTTATAAAGCTAGTAGGAAGGTTAGAAGACAAAGGTAGTAAAATCACCTATATTCACAATAAGTAGTTAAGGGGTACACGAAACAAAAAGATGTAAAATATGATGTCAAAAACATTAAACGTGGTGGGGGAGTAATAACATAGGGTGGTTAGCATACATTTAAACTTAAGAGATTATCAACTTGGACTTCCCTGGTGGTGCAGTGGTTAAGAATCCACCTGCCAATTCAGGGGACACGGGTTCGAGTCCTGGTCTGGGAAGATCCCACATGCTGTGGAGCAACTAAGCCCGTGCGCCACAACTACTGAAGCCCGCACACTGAGAGCCCGTGCTCCGCAACAAGAGAAGCCACTGCAATGAGAAACCCATGCACCGCAACAAAGAGTAGCTCCTCTCGCCACAACTAGAGAAAGCCCACATGCAGCACTGAAGACCCAACGCAGCCAAAAAAAATTAAAATATAAATAAATAAATAAATTTATATAAAAAAGAGATCATCAACTTAAAATAATAATATATATATGATTTTATATATATGTGTATATATATACACACACACATACACACATGTTGTTATTTATGAACCTCATTGTAACCACAAACCAAAAACCTATAATAGATACACACACAAGAAAGGGAAAGGTATCCAAACATAACACTAAAGATAGTCATCAAATCACAAGTAAAGAGAGCAAAAGAAGAAGAAAAGAACAAAAAAGAATTATGAAAAAAACTCCAAAAATTAACAAAATGGCAATAAGTAAATACATATCAATAATTGCTTTAAATATAAATGGACAAAACCCTCCAATCACATACAGTGGCTGAATGGATACAAAAACAAGACCCATATATATGCTGCCTACAAGAGACTCACTTCAGATCTAAAGACACACACAGACTGAAAGGGGATGAAAAAAGGTATTTTATGCAAACAGAAACAAAAAGAAACCTGGGAAGGAGTTCTCTAATGACCTAGAGATTAGGATCCTGGGCTTTCACTGCCGTGGCCCAGGTTCAATCCCTGGTTGGAGCACTGAGATCCTGCAAGCTGGGTGGCACAACCAAAAAAAGAAAAAGAAAAAGAAAGCTGAGGGAACAAAACTTATATCAGGGAAAATAGAGTTTAAAACAAACACTGTAACAAGAGACAAAGAAAAACATTACATAATGATAAAGGGATTAATCCGACAAGAAGATATAATAATTGAAAATAAACATGCACCCCAAATAGGATCACTTAAATACATAAAGCAAATTTAACAAACATAAAGGGAGAAATTGAAAGTAATGCAATAACAGTAGGGGACTTGACACCTCACATCAATGGATATCCAGACAGAAAACCAATAAGGAAACACTAGCTTTAATGACAAATTAGACCCATGGGAATTAATATATATATATATATATATATATATAGATAGATAGATAGATAGATAGATAGATAGATAGATAGATAGATATAGATAGATAGATATAGATAGATATAGATATAGAACATTCCATCAAAACTAGCAGAATACACATTCTTTTCAAGTGTGCATGGAACATTCTCCAGGATAGCTCATATGCTAGGCCACAAAACAAGTCTCATATTTTAAAAGATTGAAATTATATCAAACATATTATCTGACCACAGCTGTATGAGACTAGAGATCAACTACAAGATAAAAACTGCAAAAATCCCACAAGCATGTGGAATCTAATATGCTACTAAACAACCAATGGGTCATTGAAAAAATCAAAAAGAAAAAATTTTAAATACCTGGAGACAAATGAAAATGGAAACAGACAATCCAAAATCTATGGGATACAGCAAAAGCATTTCTAAGAGGGAGGTTTATAGCGATACAAGCCTACCTCAGGAAACAAGAAAAACCTCAAATAGCAACCTAATCTTACAGCTTAAGGAATTAGAAAAAGAAGAACAAACAAAACACAAAGTTAGTAGAAGAAAAGAAATAATAAATATTCGAGTGGAAATAAATGAAATAGAGACTGAAAAATGATAGAAAACATCAATGAAACTAAGAGCTGTTTCTTTGAAAAAAAAAAAAGATAAACCTTTAGCCAGGCTCATTAAGAAAAAAGAGAGGGTCCAAATAAATAAAATCAGAAATAAGAGCAAAGACTGTCACCATGTCCTGTCCACTGTCTGCTGCACATGGTGGGGGTTTGCTCCAGGACCTTGCTTCAGATGTGTAAGGTCCCCCATCCATTAAACCACTGATGTCTCTGAAAAAAAAAAAAGAAAGAAATGAAAGAGGAGAAGTTACAACTGACACCATAGAAATACAAAATATAATAAGAGATGACTATGAACCATTATATGCCAATAAAATGGACAAACTAGAAGAAATGGATAAATTCTTATAAATGTACAATTTCCCAGGACTGAATCTGGAAGAAATAGAAAATATGAACAGACAGATTACCAGTAATTAAACTGAATCAGTAATTTAAAAATCTCCAAGCGGGCTTCCCTGGTGGTGCAGTGGTTAAGAATCTGCCTGCCAATGCAGGGAACATGGGTTCGAGCCCTGGTCTGGGAAGATCTCACATGCCACGGAGCAACTAAACTTGTGTGCCACAACCACTGAGCCTGCGCTCTAGAGCCCATGAGCCACAACTACTGAGCCCGCATGCCACAACTACTGAAGCCTGTGTGCCTAGAGCCCGTGCTCTGCAACAAGAGAAGCCACCGCAATGAGAAGCCTGCACACTGCAATGAAGAGTAACCCCCGCTCGCTGCAATTAGAGAAAGCCTGCGCACAGCAACAAAGACCCAACACAGCCTTAATTAATTAATTAATTAATTAAATTAAAAAATCTCCAAGCAATCAAAAGTCCAGGACCAGATGACCTCACGGGTGAATTCTACAAAACATTCAAAGAAGAATTAACCCTTATGCTTCTCAAATTATTTCAGAAAATTGTAGAGGAAGGAATGCTTCTGAACTCATTCTATGAGGCCAGCACCACCCTGATACCAAGACCAGAAAAAACAGCACAAAAAGAAAATTACAAACCAATATCACTGATGAACATAGATGCAAAAATCCTGAACAAAATAATAGCAAAATGAATTCAACAATACGTTAAAAGGTTCATACACCATGATCAAGTGGGATTTATCCCAGGGATGCAAGGATGGTTTAATATCCACAAATCAGTCATTGTGATACATCACATTAACAAACTGAAGAATAAAAATTAAATGATCATCTCAATAAATGCAGAAAAGGCTTTTGACAAAAGTCAACGTTTATTTATGATAAAAACTCTCAACAAAGTGGGTATAGAGGGAACATACCTGAATATAATAAAGGCCATATATGACAAATCCACAGCCAACATCATGTTCAATGATGAAAAGTTGAAAGCATTTCCTCTAAGATCAGGAATAAGACAAAGATACCCACTCGCACTACTTTTATTTAATATAATACTGGAAGTCCTAGCCACAGCAATCAGACAAGAAAAAGAAATAAAAGGAATCCAAATTGGAAAGGAAGAAGTAAAACTGTCACTGTTTGCAGATGACATGATACTATATATAGAAAATTCTAAAGGTGCTACCAGAAAACTACTAGATATCATCAATGAATTTAGTAAAGTTGCAAGATACAAAATTAATATGCAGAAATCTATTGCATTTCTATACACTAACGACAAACTATCAGAAAGAGAAATTGAGAAAACAATTCTATTTATAATTGCATCAAAAAGAATAAAATACCTAGGAATAAATCTAACCAAATAGGCAAAAGGCTTGTACTCTGAAAACTATAAGACATTGATGACTTTCTTCAGTTGAAAATGACACAAACCAATGGAAAGATATACCAAGCTCATGGATTAGAATAACTAATATTGTTAAAATGACCATACTACCTAAAGCAATCTACAGATTCAACTCGATCCCTATCAAAATAACAAAGGTATTTTTCACAGAACTAGAACAAGTAATTCTAAAAGACCTCAAATAACCAAAGCAGTCTTGAGAAAGCAGAACAAAGCTGGAGGTATTATGTTCCCTGATTTCAAACTATACTACAAAGCTATGGGAATCAAAACAGTATGATACCAGCACAAAAACAGACACATAGATCAACGGAACAGAATAGAGAGCTTAGAAATAAACACACACTTATATAATCAATTAATCTATGACAAAAGAAGCAAGAATAGGGACTTCCCTGGCAGTCCAGCAGTTAAGACTCCATGCTTCCACTGCAGGGCGTGTGGGTTTGATCCCTGGTTGAGCCCATGCCACATGGTGCAGCACCCCCCCCCCCCAAAAAAAAGAAGCAAGAATATACAATGGGGAAAAGAGAGTCTCTTCACTAAATGGTGTCTTTTCAAAAAGTGGAAAAACTGGACATCTACGTGCAAAAGAATCAAACTGGACTACTTCCTCACACTATATACACAATAACTCAAAATGGATTAAAGACTTAAATGTAAGACCTGAAACCATAAAACTTTTAGAAGAAAATATAGACAGTATGCTCTTTGACATCAGTCTTAGCAACATTTTTTTGGATCTGTCTCCTCACTGAAGGGAAATAAAAGCAAAATTAAACAAATGGGACTACATGACACTAAAAAAACTTTTGCACAGTGAAGGAAACTATCAACAAAGTGAAAAGGCAACCTACTGAATGAGAGAAGATATTTGCAAATCATATATTTAATAAGGGGTTAATACCCAAAATATACAAAGGACTCATACAACTCAACATCAAAAAAACAAACAACCCAATTTAAAAATGGGCAGAGGACCTGAATGGACATTTTTCTAAAGAAGACATACAGATGGCCAACAGACACATGAAAAGATGCTCAACATCACTAATCATCAGGAAAATGCAAATAAAAACCAGAATGAGATACCATCTCACACTTGTCAGAATGGCTATCATCCAAAAACAACAAATAACAATTGTTGGCAAGGATGTGGGGAATCCTTATGCACTGTTGGTGGGAGTGTAAATTGGTGCAGCCACTATGGAAAATAGTATGGAGGTTCCTCAAAAACTTCAAAATAGAACTGCCATATGATCCAGCAATTTCACTTTTGTGTATTTACCCAAAGAAAACAAAAACACTAATTTGAGAAGATATATGTACACCAAAGTTCATTGCAGCATTATTTACAAAGCCAAGATATGAAAGCAACTTAAGCGTCTATCAATAGATGAATGAATAAAGAAGATATGGTGTATATATACAATGTAATATCACTCAGCCATGAAAAAAATAAATATTGCTATTTATGAAAACATCAGTGGGCCTAGAGGATATTACACTAGGTGAAATAAGTCATACAGAGAAAGAGAAATACCATATGATCTCCTTTATTTCTGGAATCTAAAAAACAAAACAAAACGAACAAACAATACAAACTGAAAGAGACTCATAGATATAGAAAACGAATGGGTGGTTGCGGGGGGTGGGGGTGGGGTGACATAGGTGAAGGGGGTTAAGAAATACAAACCTCCAGTTATAAACTAAATAAGCCACTGGATGTAATATGCAGCATAAAGAATATGGTCAATAACATTGTAATAACTTTATGTGGGGACCAATGGTTACTAGAATTATCATGGTGATCCTTTCATAATGTATGCAAGTGTCAAGTCACTATACAGTACACCTGAAACTAACATAATATTGTACATCAACTATATTTCAATTTTAAAAATCTTACTACAAAGCTAAAGTAATCAAGGCTGTGTGGTACTGGCATAAGGACAGACATATATATCAATGGAATAGAATTTATAGTCCAGAAATAAACTCTCACATTTAGAGTCAATTGATTTTCAACAAGAGTGCCAAAGCAGTTCAATGGGGAATAGAAAAATCTTTTCAGCGAATGGTGTTGGGACAACTGGATATTCACATACAAAAGAATCAGTCTAGACCCCTATCTCACACCATATACAAAATATAACTCAAAATTATCAAAGACTGAAATATTAGAGCCTAAACTATAAAGCTCTTAGAAGAAAAGATAGGTGCAAATCTTCATGATCTTGAATTAGATATGACACTAAAAACACAAGTACAAAAAAAGAGAGAAAAATTAGACTTTATCAAAATTTGAAACTTTTTTACCTCAAAGGACATGATCAAGAAAGTAAGAAGACAATGACACAATGGGAGAAAATTTTTGCAAATAATATATTTGGTAAATGACTTGTGTCTAGAATACATAAAGAGATCCTACAACTCAATAATAATATGATAAATAACCCAATTTTTTTAATGGGCAAAGAACCTGAATAGACATTTCTCCAAAGAAGATATACAAATGGTTAATAAGCACATGAAAAGATGCTCAACATCATTAGTCATAAGGGAAATGCAAATCAACATATATGTTCACCTGATTGATGACAAAGCCAACATCTGCAGTAGTACAGTGGGGAAAAGGGGAAAAGATGTTCTTTTCTAAGGCAATTGAATAGCCAAAGGGACAAAATAAATCTTGACTCCCTACCTCACATTCATGAAAATCAATTCTTGGTGAATTATAGGTCTAAATGTGAAAGGTTAAAAAACTAATCTTTTAGGATAAAACTTGAGGTAGGCAAATGTTTCTCACCATGACACAAAACAACGAGTTAAAAAGGAAAAAAATGATACATTGGACTACGTTCAGAGCAAAGACTTCTGTTCATCAAAAGACACCATTAAAAGTGTGAAAAGGCAAGCACAGAGTGGGAGAAGATATTTACAATAAAGGACTCACATGGCAGACTGAGATGCACAATTCAGATCCCTCTTCAAGAGAGGACTCACTGCAGACCTGTGAGGAGTGTGGTTAACACAACCTCCTGCTGTTGGCTCCTTCAGGTCCACATCAGCATTCTGAGCCCAGGTCATGTTCTTCTTGTGGTGGCTCTTGACCAATGATTGAAAAAGGCACTGATAACCACCATGTTCTTTGCAGGGTGTTCCTCAACCAAAGATAAACAAGGCATTGGTACAAGGTCCTAGCTGTTTTCACCCCACCATGGGGCTCCTCTAATGGGCAGCCTTTGCTCCAGAGCTCCCTGTTGGGCTGTCAGAGAGCTTCAGGTCTACACTGTAGTCTGATGGCCCCCTCCCAATCCTGCTTTCTCGCCTTTTCTTTCATTGGTGCTTCTCCACCATAAGCTTTTCATACTACTTACTCCACCTCAGTCTCTGCTTCCCAGAGAACTCAAATCAGTTCAACTTATATCCAGAATACATTAAAAGAACCACTTCACACCAATAAATAAAATGGCAGACAACCCAATAGAAAAGCAGGCAACATATATGAATAGGCAGTTCATAAAAGAGAATATTCTAATGGCCAATAAATAAATGAAAATGTTCTTATATTAGTTTCCTGGGATTGCTATAACAAATTCCCATAACCTTGGTGGTTTAAAACTACAGACATTTATTTTCTTACAGTTCTGGGGGCTAAAAGTCTGAAATCAAGATACTGGCAAGGTCACACTCCTTCTGGAAGCTCTGAGGGAAAATCCATCCCTTGCATTTTCTGGTCTCTGGTGGTTGCTGGCATTCCTTGGCTTGATGCTGCATCATTCCAATCTCTACCTCCATCTTCCCGCCACCTCCTCCTCTGTGCCTCTCTCTTATGAAGACACCTGTTATAGCGTTTAGGGCCCACTAGATGATCCAAGATAATCTCTTCATCTCATCCTTAATTTAATCACATCTGCAAAAACTTTACTATATAAGATAATATTCACAGCTTCCAGGAATTAGGACCTGATGTCTTTTGAGGGCACCATTCAGCCCACTCAGGCTTGTATCATTAGTTGTCAGGAAAATGCAAAGGAAGTGCAAATTAAGATCACAACGTGCTGTTACTTTACAACCACCAGAGTAGCTAAAATGAAAAAGGTGACATCAAGTGTTGGCAGAAATGTGGAGCAACCAGAACTCTCATACATTGCTCATGTAACAAATTGATACAAGTATGCCACATAAATGGGTGGCAGTACTAAAAGCTAGGCATAGGCATACACTAAGACCCCAAAATTCTAGTCCGAGGTATGTGGCAGTTTTAAAACACAGCTGCAAATTCTTTGACACTCCTTTTATCAAAAAACAGATGTCTATATCCACTGCCTTTGAACCACAGAGGGTTTATGACTGTTTTGACCAGTAAAGTGTGGTGTTGGTGACACTGTGTGACTTTTTAAAAAAATAATTATTTATTTATTTATTTGTTTTGGCTGCACCGGATCTCAGTTGCGGCAAGTGGGATTTTTGTTGTGGTGTGCGGGATCTTTAGTTGCATCACATGGACTTCTTAGTTGTGGCATGCATGCGGGATCTAGTTCCCCAACCAGGGATCGAACCCAGACCCCCTGCATTGGGAGCATAGAGTCTTACCCACTGGACCACCAGGGAAGTCCCAACACTGTGTGACTTTTGAAGCCAGATCATAAAAGGTCTTACAGCTTCCATTTCGATTGTTAGAATACTTTCTCTTAGAGCTCCCAGTCTCCAGGTAAGAAGTCTGACTACATGAGGCCCCCATGCTGTGAGGAAGCCTCAGGCATACGGAGAGACTGTGGACAAGTACCCTGAAGTCTAGTTCCAGTTTAGCCCAGTCTTTGAGTTATCCCAGCCCAGACACCAGATAAGTGAGTGAAGAAGTCTCCACATGATTCCAGCCCCTGGCCACTGAACCACCCCCAGCCATTTGTGTTTTCCTAGCTGAGGCCCCAGACAAGGCAGAGCAGAGTACAGATTTTACCTTCTGCATCTTATCCAAATTCCTTACCCACAGAATCAATGAGTATACTAAAATGAGACTGTCATGCAGCCATAGGTAACTGAGACAATACCTAACAGAAATATGTAAATAAGTTCACCGAAATATAAATACAAGGATATTCATAGCAGCACTATTTGTGCTAGCTCCAAACTGGTGACTACCTCAAAATGCCTATCAATAGTGGAATAGATTAATAATCTGTGGTATATTCACATAGTGGAATACTACACAACAATAAGAATAAACAAATTATGGCCACACAAAGTAATATGGATGATACCCACAAACATTTAGGGCTTTGAACAACAGAATCCAGACACAAAAAACATATATTGATTATTCCATTTATACATAATTTTTATAAATTTAAAAATAGGCAAAACAAAGCAAATCTATGATGTTAGAAGTCAGGATAGCGGTTGGTTACCCTTGAGGGAAGTAGTAGCTAGAAGGTTTATACTCTGGGTGATGTTCTGTTTCTTGAGCTGAATGTCGGTCACATAGGGGTGATCAGTTTGTGAAAATTTGTCAAGCTGTATACTGTAAATTGCACACTTTTATGTAAATATGTTACATTTCAATAAAAATGAAAAGAAAGAAATCTGTGCCTTGGAAGCAATGAAATAGAGTATTTCAAAGGGAGAAGGATGGACAGCACAGAGACAGTAACTGAAAGATGATGGTCTTGAGGCTTCAAAGAAACAATCTTGGTTCCAAGTGAAAACAAAAAAGTCTGGAAGCCTACTAAATTTTCAATGGAACTTTACTGTCAAAAAAATCCTAAGACTGGCCTGATATAACCTGTGAGAGTTAATTCAACCCGCTCCAAAGTACACTCTAAACCCCAAGTCTGCACCAGCAGAAGCCGACTGAAGGCAATGAGGCTCCAAGAAGCAGACCTTCCAGTGCCCACACAGATGTGGCCATGCAGGATGAGAGACAGGGAAGAAACTGAGAAGGCAGAGCCACAGCCACAAAGGACCTTTATGTCCTATAGCGTCTCTCCCTCCCTTGTTCCATCCAACTGACTGGTACGTAGGTGTGAGGGCTGGAGCTCCAGAAGCCACCTTGTTCCTTGAGAAAGGAAACCATGGGCTATAAAGCAGTGGGGTGATGAGATAAAAGACCCAGAGAACTTGGCAGTGAACCAGGCAGCGGACCCTACTGCCAGGGCTGGAGGTCTCCGCTATCCTACTCAACTGCACTTGGTGATTGCTACAGACCAGTGACTGCTGCATGCTGCCCATTCTCCCCTTTCTTGAATGAGAGTTTTAACCACTAAAACCTATTCTCAATCATTGTTCAGCAGATGGGTTGGCATTTAGTTTTTAGGTCACTGGAACATGAAGAGTCACATCTGAGCCTGAAAAGAAGGACTTTGAGCTAGATGTCAGAGGGTGAGGCTTTTGAGGTTTCTCTTTTGGAAGACGAGTGTGTTCTAGATGTGGGAAGGGAGTATAAAATGGATTTGTTTATTTTATTTTATTTATTTATATTTGGCTGCGTTGGGTCTTCGTTGCTACACACGGGCTTTCTCTAGTTGTGGTGAGCGGGGCTACTCTCTGTTGTGGTGCGCATGCTTCTCATTGCGGTGGCTTCTCTTGTTGCAGAGCACGAGCTCTAGGCGGGCGGGCTTCAGTAGTTGTGGCACACAGGCTCAGTAGTTGTGGCTTGCTGGCTCTAGAGTGCAGGCTCAGTAGTTGTGGCGCACGGGCTTAGTTGCTCCGCGGCATGTGGGATCTACCCGGACCAGGGCTCGAACCCATGTCCCCTGCATTGGCAGGTGGATTCTTAACCACTACGCCACCAGGGAAGTCCCAAAATGGATGCTTAATAGCCAAAAGACAGACTGTGGTAGAGATTTGCTACTTGCCTATGCCCGGAGCCATTGTCCTCCTTTTCCTTATGTCAGAACCACAAATTTAAATGGGAAGGTAGGCAGGGGCGGCGAGGATGGCAGAGGAGGGGGCCGTGGCTAGGATGGGGGTGCGGGATGGGTGGAAGAGGTATCTGTGAGGGCGGTGAGGTCGCAGAGGAACATCGTGGGGATCCACGGCTATCATCTGTTCTACAAAATGACTAACAGCCACCCTCTTCGCTGCTTTACTGCAGTGGGGGAAATTGATCATGTACACATTTGTCTGAACATATTTGTGCCTTGTTGATTGGGGAAGAGTATGGCTATGTCACATTTGTTGTGGAAAAGAAACGTTTTCTTGCCCACAGGGTAATTTTAGCAGTCAGGTGCCAATATTTTCGAGCATTACTATACGGTGGAATGTGACAATCTCAGCCTGAAGTCAAAATCCCTCTCCAGGACACCACTGCAGAAGCATTCGCGATGCTACTTACATACATCTATTCAATACACTAGGCAGGCGAGGCTGACAGATAAGAAGGAGGAGGTGCTGCTGGACTTTTTGAGCCTGGCTATCATATGGATTTCCAGAACTGGAGGACTCTACCTCTGAGTACCTCTGCACCAAACTTAACATTCAGAATGTCTGTATGACTTTTGATGTTGCCAGTCTCTACTCACTTCCCAAGTTAACTTGCATGTGCAGCATGTTTATGGACAGAAATGCTCAGGAGGTGTTCTCAAGCCAAGGCTTCCTCTCCCTTTCTAAAACAGCACTTTTAAACATCGTATTAAAAGATTCATTTGCAGCTCCCGAAAAAGATATTTTCCTAGGCTTGTTAAACTTGTGTAAGCATAATTCAAAGGAGAATCATGCTGAAATCATGCAGGCTGTGTGTTTGCCTTTGATGAGCCTCACTGAACTTCTGAATGATGTGAGGCCTTTGGGACTGTGGTCCCCTGATGCCATTCTGGATGCTATTAAAGTTCAATCAGAGAGCCGGGACACGGACTTCAATTATAGAGACATGCTCATACCAGAAGAAAACATTGCAACTATGAAGTATGGAGCCCAGGTGGTAAAAGGGCAGTTGAAGTCTGCCTTATCAGATGGTGACACTCAAAGTTATGACTTGGATCATGGATTTTCTAGACATCTGATTGATGATGACTGCCGTCTGGCATCGAGATTAAGCTGTGTCAGCCGTCCATTAGCAATCATATTCGGATACTCCTGTTGGACCGAGATAGCCGGTCTCATTCATATTCCATTGAAGTGTCAATGGATGAACTTGATTGGATCAGAGTGATTGATCATTCACAATATCTGGGTCGTTCTTGGCAAACGTTATATCTTCCAGCCCATGTCAGCAGGTATATTCAAATAGTTGGGACTCATAACACAGTGAATAAGATTTTTCAGATTGTGGCTCTTGAACGTATGTTTACAAACAAAACTTTCACTCTGGAGGAGGGGCTAATAGTGCCCATGGAGAACGTTGCAACAATTGCTGATTGCGCCAGTGTGATTGAAGGGGTCAGTCGGAGCCAAAATACCTTGCTGAACAAGGGCACCAAGAACTATGACTGGGATTCTGGCTATACATGTCATCAGCTGGGAAGTGGTCCAATTGTGGTTCAACCGGCACAGCCATACATGATCGGGTCAAAGTGGTTATTACTGTGGGACTGTGAAGATCAGAGCTACAGCTACTATGTTGAGGTTTCCACCAACCAGCAGCAGTGGACCATGGTAGCCGAAAGAACTAAAGTCGCCTGCAAGTCCTGGCAATCAGTAACTGTTGAAAGACAGCCGGCCTCCTTCATCCGGATCATTGGAACACACAACACTGCAAACAAGGTGTTCCACTACGTCCACTTTGAGTGTCCTGAGCAGCAGAGCAGCCAGAAGGAGGAAAACAGTGGGGAATTGGGGACAGGGGACACCAGCCTGGCCAGTCAGCAGCTCGACCCGCACGTCCTGTAGGCCCCAAGCGGCAACTCACTGCCTTCCAGCCCAGGCTCCAACTCGTACTCAGCCATCCAGCAGCACCGATAAAGGTGGTGCACATGTGGAGTGACTCGGGTGGGCCCAGATGGCGCAGGAACCGTGTCCTCCCTGAGCCGGGATCCCTGTGGACTACCCGCCATCCCTCCCTGGGAGGAGCAGGCCTGGCTGCAGAAACGGACACAGAACAGGTTTCCTCCCAAGGACACAAAAGGGCTGCTTTGTTCTCCTCGATTTGTTCAAATCAGGCTGGTCTCCAGAGGGAGAAAGTGGGTCTTCAATCTTCATCAAGTCCACCATTAACACCTTACCTCTCTAATCTAACCCCACAAAGGGCACGGAAGGGAGTAGTAGACAGGCCTGAGTCAGAATATAAAAATGGCATATGAACACGGGAATGGAAGAGAATATATTAAGCCTTCATTACCTGGAGGCACCCTTTAGGAAATGGGTTTCCATAGAGTGTTTACTTTTATGGAGTACGTTGCCCTGGCAACTAAATGATTTTTTATTTCTTAAAGTTATTCTCCATTTGCTGAAGCATAGGTGTTCCAGATCTTTTTGAAAGGCTCAAACAGCAAATTGCTTGTTTTAATCCCTTTTGATGCTGTAATTTTCCTTCCTTAGTTCTGAACGGTTGAGCGCGGGGTAGAGCCGAGAAATATGGTGCGCGTCTCCTAAATGAGGCACAGATGCAGCTAATCATGGCACCTGGTCTGACAAGGAAAATCCTTTGAGGAAGTTCAACAAAATACACAATAAGCAAATCAATTTGTGGACACTGGAGTTAATAATCACTTGAACTGCCAAGTTATTAACTTGTCATTCCTGAAATGTATCCAGCCTTTAAATTTGGGAGGTTGACAAGGAAATAGTGATTATTCCACCAGCTAATTTAATGTTCAGAAGTACATATAGATGAACGTATACCAACTTCTGGTTGGGCTGGACCTGTCCTTGATTTGCCACAGGTTAGTGGAGCCCTGTGGAGTCAGCCCTCTTGCCAGTAGGTGTCCGGAACTCAAAGGTGGGCCTTTCCCACACGCACGGTGGTGATCGGTGGTCACTGTTTTTTCCCCAGACCATAATACTCAGCCAGGGATTGGAAAAAAAAAAAAATCAGTTCTAAGAAGCTTACCTCTTAATCCTCACTGAAACGATCTCATCCGACAGTTGTCACTTGATCTGGCTCTGTGTGTCTGAGTAATTTCCATCCCAGTGCTAACCGCCCTGTGTAACGTGATGAGATTGTTTCCGGGTTTTGCTAATTCCCAGAGTTCTCCCCTTGGCTGGCTGTCGTGATCAGGTCCTCTGCACACACTGCTTGGAGGAGGGGTGGGGCTGACTGGGGGTCCTTTCTGTCTTAAAGACACATTCATCTTGGGTGTACAAAGAGCCAGTGGGTCAGCTGTTTCCTCCTAGTGTGACGTAGCTGTGAGTGATTTATCAGTATTGGAATAGTAGGGTATCTTCAAACTGCATGATTAAACAGGAAGGTTGTCTTTCTGCTAGTCAAACAAACAAACAAACAAGCAAATAAATAAATAAATGGGAAGGTAATTCAACCTACTAAAGTTCTATAATTCCCAGCCTCACTTATAGCTAGGTGTGGTCATGTGACTAAATTCAAGAATGACAAACTGAATTGGGAATGACTTCTCAATACACAAACAGAGGCCAATAAACAGTTCAATGATATCTTCAAAATATGAAGAGAAAATAACTGTCAGTGTAGAATTTTATATCCGGGGAAATTCTCATTTGAAAACAAGAGCAAAATAAAGACATTTCAGACAGGGCTTACACCCACAGACCCTTGACTGATAGAACTTCAGAAGATATACTTCAGGAAAAATAAAAATGACCTCAGAAGAACAATCAAAGGTGTTAGAAATGAAAAATGAGCAATAAAAATTATAAACATATGGAGAAATCTAAATAAACACTCGACCATATAAAATCATCATCATTGTCATCTCTAATTCGTGTGGTTAAAAAGAACTAAAATTCTGGACAGCAATAGCATATAATTTGGGAGAGAGTAGTCTGAGTTAAAGCATTCTGAGGCCTTTGTATTTTGGGGAGGAAAGTAAAGATAGTAGCTGTACAGATGCTATCAATGCCCTGCCTGTATAGCCTTGGGCTTTACCATTTCTGGACTCTAGCTTAACTTATAAATGGAAACATTTGAAACTTTTCCTAAGGGCTTCTTCTGGCCATTACAGCTCTCCTGTACATGGGCAGGACAAGCTGGAAGTGCTGAGGAATTAATGTCTCCAAAAGAAGCCCTCAACTAGGAACTGATGGGAATTAGCTGATAAATACTCCAGCTCCTGCATTCCTTGGCACACATTCTACACTGTCTCCTTGAGCTTCCTATTGGGGTTTAGCACTAGTTGGCCACGTTGGTAACATAAATAGAGACCTTTGATTGGTGTCCTTCCCTTCCCTGTCTCATCTCCCTTTTCCCTTATCAGTGTTTACTCAAGCCGTCTCCCCAGTAAACTATTTTACTCAAATTCTTACCTCAAGGTCTGCTTCTGAGGCAACCCAAACTAGCATGCATACTAACTTTGGACTTTGTTAAATATTTGTGTTAAAATTTCTCAAATAGCCATTTAAAAAATAGTAAGAAAAAAAAATGGAAAGAGAGGAAAAAATCCAATCAGTTAAAGTGAAGTCAAGAAAGGATGGGAAATAAGAAAAAATAAAAGTAACACAAATAGCACAAAAGGAGAAATGAAAATTCATTCAAATATATCTGTAATAGGGACTTCCCTGGCAGTCCAGTGGTTAAGACTCCGCACTTCCACTGCAGGGGGTGCTGGTTCGATCCCTGGTTGGGAACTAAGATCCCACATGCCATGCAAGATGGCCAAAAAAATTTTTTTTTAATCTGTAATAAATGTAAATGGGCAAAACTCTCCAGTTGAAAGACAAAGATTAACAGCTTGATTCTTTTTATACTACAGCTATATGTTGTCTTTAAGCTCAGGGTAAAACATAAGAACATTAAAGGTTGAAATTAAAAGCATGGAAAATGATATATCAGGCAAATTCTGTTGAAAGAAAGCTGGGGCAGCTAGACTGATAATAGATGAAATAGACTTTAAGGTTTAAAATATTACTAGTTATGAAGAGTTACACATATTGATACAAAATTTATTTCACAGGAAGATTTAATAATTTCAGACTTGCAAATATCTACTAACACATTTTCCAAATATAGAGAGCGATTTCCAGTTTCTGCATATAAGGAGCTTGAAAGTCACCATTCCATCCTAACAACAAGTAAAAAGCTGGACAAACTGAAAAATTAACAATTCTTTTTAGATCTGTGAGAGAAGTAAGGTCACAGGATAAACTTCTGGCCCCCAAGTTGGAGAAACAGATAAGTGGTTAAAGAAAGTCACAACATACCAGAGCAGAAGTCTATGCAGGAACCAGCGTGGGGTAGGGCAAACTTATAATTGATGAATTGCTGGAGGCTACATGTGGACAAGTTTGAGAGTTAAAAATTATGGGGGGAGGGGCGAGAGTGTGCTTTTTGAGTTTTACCTCTAGGAGCTCTACCCGGTTCTCACAGTAAATATCAAGAAAAAAAAATCCCCTTGTGCTCTGAGCAGGGTGTGGGATGGGGAAGGAACTGCTTTTAAATATACAAGAGCACTCTGTTCTTCTTAACAAGGTCTTCCCTTAGAAGAAACTAGTTAATCAAAGCCTAACCTCCTGGGTTTTATCAGAAATCTAACTGACCTGGAGGAAGGGAAATACCTAATTCCAGCCCGCTCTACTCTTCCTGTCCCACCTAAGGGGCAGAAAAAAACTGAAAACACTGTGAAGTTCATAGTCCAGAGACGAAGGCTCACCAAAAGACTGAGATCTAATCATAGGACTATATAGAATGCTTCCCCTTTCCTTATACTTGCCAGCACATCACTAAAGGCCTATTTACAACTGATCCATTTACCCACTACATCATGCCCAGCTATCAAGAGAAAATTACAAGGAAAAAGAAACAGTTTGAAGAGATAGACCAAGCATTCGAACCAGACTTTGGATGTTGGAATTATCAGACAGGGAACTTAAAATAACTATGATTAATATGCTAAGGTCTCTAAGGATAAAATATTCAGCATGCAAGAACAGATGAGCACTGTAAGAAGAGAGATGAAAACACATCATTACAGATCCTTTGGACATTAAAAAGATAATAAAGGAATCCTATGAACAACTCTATGCCCACAAATTTGATAACATAGATGAACCGGACCAGTTCCTTGAAAGACACAATATGTTCATTTAAAATCACAAAAGGCAGAAGAAGAAATAGACAATCTAAATAGGCCTATATTTATAAAGAAATTGAATTGATAATTAGTAACCTTCTAAAACAGAAGGCACCAGACCCAGAGGGTTCACTGGTGAATTCCACCAAACATTTAAGGAAGAAATTTTTATCAATTCTATACAATCTCTTTCAGAAGATAGAAACAGAGGGAATACTTCCTAACTCATTCTATAAGGCCAGTATCACCCTAATACCAAAGTCAGACAAAAACATTACAAGAAAAGTAAACTATAGACTAATATCTGTCATGAACACAGATGCAAAAATCTTCAACAAAACATTAGCAAATTGAATCCAACAATGTATAAAAACAATTATACACTACAACCAACTGAGATTTATCCCAGCTATGCAAGGTTGGTTCAGCACTAGAAAATCAATTAATGTAACCCATCACATCAACAGGCTAAAGAAGAAAAATCATATCAATAGATACAGAAAAAGCATTTGACAAAATCCAACACCCACTCATGATAAAAACTCTGAGTGAACTAGAAATACAGGCAACTTCCTCAACCTGAGAAAAAAATATCATGTCATACTTAATGGTGAAAAATTAGAATCTTTCCCCCTAGAATCAGAAACAAGGTAGGATGTCCTCTTTCACTGCCCTTTTTCAGCATCATACTAGAAATTCTAGCTAATGCAATAAGATAATAAAAGGAAATGAAAGGTATACTATTTGAGAGGAAGAAATAAAACTGTTTTTGTTCAAAGATGACATGATTATATATGTAGAATATTCAAAAAAAAAAAAACCTCCTGGAACTATAGGCGATTATAGCAAGTTTGCAAGATACAAGGTTAATATATAAAAGTTAATTGCTTTCCCATATACCAAAAATGAACAAGTAAAATGTGAAATTAAAAATATAATACCATTTACGTTATCATTTTCTGAAATGAAATACTTAGGTATAAATTTAACAAAATATGTACAAGAATATATGTACAAGGAAAATTACAAAACTCTGTTGAAAGAAATCACAGAAGAACTAAAGAAGAGGTTATTCCATGTTCATGGATAGGAAGACTCAAGATTGTCAAGATGTCAGTCCTTCCCAATATAATCTACAGTTTCAGTGCAATCTCAGTCAAAATCCCAGAAAGTTATTTTGTAGATATTGACAAGTTGATTCTAACGTTTTTATGGAAAGGCAAAAGAATAGCCAACATAATATTGAAAGATAACAAAGTTGGAGATCTGATACTACCCAACTTTGAGTCTTACTATGAAGCTACAATAATTAAGACAATGTTGTATTGGCAAAAGAACAGACAAATAGATCAACGGAACAGAATAGAGAGCCCAAAAATAGACCACATAAATATAGTCAACTGATCTTTGACAAGGAGCAAAGGCAATACAGTGGAGAAAAAACAGTCTCTTCATCAAATGGTGCTGGAACAATTGGACATGCACATGTAAAAAAAAAAAAAAAATGAATGTAGACATAGCCCTTACACTTTTTACAAAAATTAACTCAAAATTATATCATAGACCTAAATGTTAAATGCAAAACTATGAAACTTCTAGAAAATACCATAGGAGAAAATCTAGATGACCCTGGATTTGGTGATGACTTTTTAGATATGACAGCAAAGGCATGACACACATGAAAGAAAAAATTGTTAAGCTGGACTTCATTAAAATTAAAACTTTCTGCTCTTGGAAAGTCACTGTCAAGAGAATGAAAAGACAACTCACAGACTGAAAGTACCTATTTGCAAAAGACACATCTGATAGGGACTATTATTCAAAATATACAAAGAGCTCTTAAAACTCAACAGCAAGAAAATAACCTGATTTTAAAATGGGTCAGAGAGTACAGCAGAAACTAACACAACATTGTAAAGTAACTATACTCCAATAAAAATTAATTTTTAAATAATGGGTCAAAGACCTTAACAGACACCTCACCAAAGAAGAAATACAGATGTCAAATAAAAATATGAAAAGATGTTTCACATCATAAGTCATCAGGGCAATGCAAATTAAAATGACAACGAGATACTCCTGGACATATATTAAAATGTTCAAAATCCAGAACACTGACAACACTAAATGCTGGCAAGGCTGTTGGGCAACAGAAACTCTTCATACACTGCTGGTGAGAATTCCAAATAGAGCTGCCACTTTGGAAAAGAGCTAGGTGGTTTCTTACAAAATGTAAACATAGTTTTACCACGGGATCCAGCAATTGTGCTCCTTGGTACTTACCCAAAGGAGTTGAAGATTTACGTTCACACATGGAGCAACCTTAAGTGTACATTACTAAGTGAAAGAAGCCAATCTGAAAAGGCTACATACTGTATGATTCCAAATTTATGACATTCTGGAAAAGGCAAAACTATGGAACCAGTAAGAAGATCAGTGGTTGGACTTTGCTGGTGGTTAAGAATCCGCCTGCCAATGCAGGGGACATGGGTTTGAGCCCTGGCCCAGGAAGATCCCACATGCTGCAGAGCAACTAAGCCCATACGCCACAACTACTGAGCCTGAGCACTAGAGCCCGTGAGCCACAACTACTGAGGCCTGCATGCCCTACAGCCCATGCTCCACAACAAGAGAAGCCACCGCAGTGAGAAGCCCGCGCACCACAACAAAGAGTAGCCCCTGCTCGCTACAACTAGAGAAAGCCCACGCACATCAACGAAGACCCAATGCAGCCAAAAATTAATTAATTAATTAATTAATAAAAAGTCAGTGGTTGCCAAGGATTAGCATTGATGGAGGTATGAACAGGTAAAGCACAGAGGATTTTCAGGACAGTGAAACAATCCTGTATGATACTATAATGGTAGACACATATCATTATACATTTGTCCAAACCCATAGAACATACAATACCAAGTGTGCACTAATGTAAACTATGGACCTTGAGTGATGATGTGTCAATGTAAATTCATCAGTTGTAACAAATGTACTACTCTGGTGGGGGATATTGATAGTGGAGGAGGCTATGCATGTATGGGGACAGTGGGTAGACAGGAAATCTCTGTACTTTCTGCTCAATTTAGCTGTGAACTTAAAACTGCTCTAAAAAAGTTGTTGTTTTTAAAAAATAGAAAACAAAAATTAGAATAACAAGGAGAAATTGACTTCTCTGTCATCATAATAGGAGATTTTAATACACCTCTTTGTAATGTACAGACCAAGTAGATAAAAAAACCAAATAAAAATCAGTAGGAATATTGATGATTTGCACAACGCAAAAATGTTTGACTTACATAGAACTCTGCACTAATCAATTTAGGAAAACGTTTTTTTCAAGCACCCAAGATATGTTTTACAAAACTTGGCTACACACTAGTACATAAAGCAAGTCTAAATAAAGTTCAAAGAACTGAACACACTTATCACATACAGATTCATACAGATCTCATTCTCTAACAAAAACAATGAATTTAGTCAGTAGCAACAAAAGTCTATAGATTTGTAAATTAAAACATATCATCTAAATAACTCATGCCAAGGGTCCAAGAAAAACTGACGGTCTGTGGTTCCAAACTTTTACAAGGTGAAACTGGTAGGGAAAAATCTCTGATGGTAGAATGACTGGAGAACCTTTCAGAAAATGCTGACTTTGAAGCCACTTTTACTTCTTCAGCTTTCTCTGGGTAAAGAGGACCTCTCTTGTCTAATGCTCATCTGTCAATCATGATTGGTCATGTGTCCGTAACTGAACCAATCACTATAGATAGAGAGATGGGGTTCTCTGATTGACCAGTCTGGGTTAGGTTCCGTCTTTGTGGAGATGGAAATAAGGATGGGAGTGTCTTGACTCCTAGACCCTTCAAGACCACATGGGGTCAGAAAAATGGTCCTTCCTGGGAAGGAAGCTTGACAAACAAAATCATCCTTCTTCCCATAAATACAGTTCTATAAATACCCCTCTATAAACAAACACTAAAAACCAAGATCATGTTTAGTTGCCACATTCAGTCTCAAGACCAGAATTTCTGGTTGATGGGTTTTCCTCTCCCATCAGGTTCCAAAGCGGCCTTTCATGGATTTGGCAGCCTAGAGCTAAAAGATAAGTTTAACCACCATCACCACCACCTCCAATATACCCACCACCCAGTGACAAAGAGACAACAGAAACAATACAATACGTCTCCCATTTGGTAACAGAGAGAAGGAAAAACCATGCAGAGCGCTCCTAGGACACTCCATGCTCTGCAGGGCAGAAAGAGGGACAGTCCAGGCAATGCAGTCAGTGTCTGGTCCAGCCAAACCAACTGCCCCCTTTCCTACTAATTGCAAGGACCCCCTTGTCTAGGGATTTCTAAGGCCATTGCTCAGTAGGGTGTAGGGGAAGACTCCCCATCGGGAGCTATGATTGGCAGCTTTGAAGGGACTATATGGAGGGGAGTGAAATGCTTCAAAGGAAGGGATGCTGGGTAGACAAAGACAAGAAAGGTTCACACTAGAGGGGCAAGAGAAAATGAAGGCCAAATAGTAGGATACAGCTTGGGGAGTAACTCTGCATAAGTTCCCGAACATTTCTTATAAGGGACCTCCAATATGACTCTGAGTTTCCTGACGATGAAAGCCGAGAAGGAGGCATGATCAGTGATACAAACCAGATGCTAGCCAAGATCTCCAGGCCCCGGGGAGGTCCAAAGAATGTCCCAAGTTTCCTTCTGTTTCCCTGGAGGCTTCCTTTCTCACAGTTCTTGATCCCACAAGGGGTACCTCTCTTCCACACCACATGGCTCCCAGATGTGAGGCTTACCTTTGCTTTGACCTCTACAAAAGATTCCACTCACACAAAGCAGCTAGTGAAGATTTACACAGGAAGACATGGTTGGGAGGATGGGGGGTGGTCTTCAAATGTCCTTTGGCTCCTAGTATAGGTTGAATTTTGCTCCCCCCAAAACTTATATGTTGAAGTCCTAACCCTCAGTCCCTCAGAATGTGACTGTGTTTAGAGATAGGGTCTTTATTTATTTATTTTAAAATATTTATTTATTTATTTAGGCTGCTCCAGGTCTTAGTTGCGGCATGTAGGATCTAATTCCCTGACCAGGGATTGAACCAAGGCCCCTTGCATTGGGAGCGTGGAGTCTTAACCACTGGACCACCAGGGAAGTCCCTAGAGATAGGGTCATTAAAGATGAAGTTAAAAATGATGTCATTAGGATGGGCCCTAATCCAATATGACTGGTGTCCTTATGAGAAGAGGAGATTAGGACACAGACATGTACAGAGGGAAGACCATGTGAGGACACAGGGAAAAGGCAGCCACCCACAGGACAAGGAAATCAACTCTGCTGACACCTTGATCTCAGACTTCTAGCCTCCAGAACTGTGAAAAAATTAAATTTCTTTTGTTTAAGCCACCCAGCCTGCAGTACTTTATTATGGCAGCCCTAGCAAATTAATATAGCACCTCTGCCACTGGCCTTCACCTCACCCACCCTCTCACAGGGATCCCTTCCCACTTCTCACCTGGCTTCCCTGAATTTCCTCTCCTTCTTCTCAAGGGTCAAATTCCTCTCCTGATCTCAGGCAGAGCAGTCTGTGCCTTATCTTGAGTTGCTTGACTTAAGGAAACACGCAGATCTTGGGCTCCTACTCCCATGCCTCGCAGCTTATCAAAATATTTTCCCAAACAAGCGCTATTTCCTGCCTAAGAAATAACAGCAATTAAAGATCAAAACAGTTCCCCTCCTTTTAGCATTGTGCCTGTGATGAAGAGAATACTCGTGTTAGAGAAGTGTCCCTATGACCCTCATGTAAGGGACACTGAATCACATTCAGGGTGTCCACCACCAATGCCCACAAGAAACCCCATCATCTCAGGTACACAGTGAGGGCCCCGCACCCAAGGGCAATGATCATGGAAGCAAGTAGGATAGTTTGAGGGAAAGTCCGTGTCCAAAAAAAGGAGTTCAAGTGCACAGCCTTTGATTAATCTGGCTAATCTAAAGGAGATACCCTACATATTCTCCAGGAAATTCTCTGTGAGGGTTGAGATTAGAGTTGGCAGCAGTAATTCAAATCTAAAAGCCTCACAAGGCCACCACACCCCTGAATTGCAGTTGTAGATTATAGAAGATATGTATAGTTTTAAAATCAACCAAACAGTAGATAGGGCAAAATACTATTCTTGTGCTCATTTTACTTTTGAGGAAATTGAGGTTCAGCCTGGTTGAGTAAGGTCAAGGTCAGAGCCAAAGTTTGTACCCTGGTCCATTTGATGCTGAGGCCTCTAAACTTCTAAAATTGAGTTCTTGACCATTCTTACTTAGTTTGAAAAGCATTACAAGTTAGTGGTTAAGAGTGGAAACTGTGGGTTCAAATCCTGGCTTTATTATTTAGTAGCTGAGAGATTTTGTGTACGTTACTTAACCATTCTTTGCTCCTTTAACGGTAAAGTAAGGACTGTAATAGTACTTGTCCCATAGGGTTGTTGTGAGTATTAACTGAGCTTAAATAATGTCTGGCACGTAGTACGTACTCAATGCACTATTATTCTTCTCCAATTAGAGTTTCTAGCATCTGTCTTATCTGCAGCAGTAGATAAGTAATAAGCACCTATCAGGTGCTAAGCTCAGCCTCTGCCTTCAAGCTGCCCTGGTAGAGGGGGTGAGGGGCAGATGCTAAACCGCTGAGGTACCGTTATCCCATGTGGGTGGCACAGCCAGCTTCTGAGAACAGAATGACAGCATGCCCGTGGGAGGAGAAGGTGCACAGTGCAGCCATGTCTGCTCCGGATGGAGGAGAATGGGGACCGATTTTCCGGGAGAGGCATGGTGTGTGCACACAGGGCGTTATCAGGAGCTGGTGGTGAGCGGTGGGTACTGGCAGGAGTTGGGGGTAGAGTCGTTCTGAGCAGTTTATTGGGGCAGAATAAAGGGCGATTGGGCTGGAGATGTAATGATGAAGATCAGAGATGCTTTTCAACTGGAGGGATGGCTCAGATTGGCATTTTAAATAGTTCTGGCCAGCCTGGGGGTGGTCTGGGGGATAAGGGAGACTGTTAGGCGTCTGTCATCTAGAAAGATTCCATTCAGATCTCAACGTGCTGGGGCATGTGTTCCACGGAAACTAGATGACCTGAGCGTGCCCGTGGTGGAAAGAGGGAAGGTTCCACCCGGGGCGGCCAAGCACAAGCTCCAGGCATGTTCCATCCACTTCAGTTCACCTTGTGAGGGTGTGATGGCCCAAGAAAGAGCCTACGTGCTAAGAGAGTCCCAAGGTCTGAATACGTGAGGGAAGGATCAATCCACGTGGCCCTGAGCTTCAGAGCAACAGTCCAGAGAGTTGGATAAAGTATGTGACCTTCTGAGGAAATGATCCACCTGAGAGACGGCTGTGAACTGCTGATGAGACCAGGGGTTTCCTGCAGCAGAATGTGTTCTCCCAAAATTTCACCAGACCCTGGGCTAGAAGTTAACTGACGAAAGATCTACATAAAGGACTTCCCTGGTGGCGCAGTGGTTAAGAATCCACCTGCCAATGCAGGGGAAACGGGTTCGAGCCCTGGTCCGGGGACTAGATCCCACATGTCACGGAGCAACTAAGCCAGTGTGCCACAACTACTGAGCCTGCGCTCCGGAGCCCTAGAGCTGCAACTACTGAGCCTGCGTGCCACAACTACTGAAGCCCGTTCGCATAGAGCCTGTGCTGGGCAACGAGAAGCCACTGCAATGAGAAGCCCCTGCACTGCAACGAACAGTAGCCCCCGCTCGCAGCAACTAGAGAAAGCCCGCACGCAGCAACGAAGACCCAACGCAGCCATTAATTAATTAATTAATTTTAAAAAAATCTACATAAGCCCGGGAGGTGCAGCTACTCATTCCCCTCAGAAGAAATGTTTTTGGACAACTAAGGAATATTGAAGAGCTGGAAACATCGGGGCAGTTTTCAGATTCTCAGTGCCCGTGAGAGCAGTAAAATCTCCAAGACATCCAGCTGTTTGGGAAATAATCAAGTCAAAAGCTGCTGAATCAAAGGAAAGAAGGAAAAGGGGGAGAAGAAGGGCGAGGGGAGGGAAAGAAGAGGGCTTCATCCTCATGAGCAGGGGCCCCTCCCCTCATCACCTAAGCACACCTGGCCTGCCTGCCATTCGTGTCCCTGATAGAGCTTTTGCCACCCTTTGATGGCACAGCCTTCCTTCTGCTGGATTTGCCCTGCCCTGATCTGGTGTTTTCTCTCAAGCCAAGTAACCTGACCTAACCTCCAGGGGGCCCCTTCCATGTTGGCCGGGACTCCAGCGAACCCCACCCTCTCGTCCCTCAGGCCCACCCCATACGACACTCCAGCGAACCCCACCCTCTCGTCCCTCAGGCCGTCCCTCTGGACACTGGACACCAGTGGCCAGCGATGTGCCTGAGGGTGAGCCTAATGGCACCTATGTTACTTGGTGGCTTAGACCTAGGGAAGTCCCTCTTCAGGGGTGGCTATACAGAACAGCTGTTTGTTTTGAGCGTCTTGTGCCAACAGGTCCTTTTGTGTCTTTGGTTTCTTCCCAAAGCACCAAGCAGAGGGGAGGCATGCAGGAATTGTCTCACGCGTGCTGTTTGGAATGCAGCCTTTGCCTCAGAGCGCTACCATCTGTTTTGGTGGCGCCCCTACCTCCCCTCTAGGGAGAGCCCACCGCTTGGTGGTGGGGTGAAGCCATTTGGTGGTGGCTGGGCTCTGATGCCAGGGCTGGTTAAGCCCCGGGACGTGTGACGAGGTGCCGAGGAAGGGAGAGAAAGTTCGCTTCTGCTTCCTTCCTTGTTTCCCGTTCTGTTCCCTTCTGCTCTCCATGGGCGCCCACTTCTGTGTGTGCAGTGGAGTTACTTCCGTCCTGATCCACAACAGCTCTGCGAGTTCCTGGCGACCGCGTCAGTTCTCCCTCTGGACACAGGCAAGGAACTCCTGGTGTCCATGGCAACAGCACTGCTTTGGATCCCAGACAAAAACCCAAGACAGGCTCTCAGAAATGACTGCTGATTCTTGGCTTCGCTTTTGTGCCTGGTAATCTGACCCAGATGGACCACCCATTTCTCACCCTGGGACATAGACCACAGCTCCGACGCCCTGTAAACCCCGTGAGACGTGGAAGGGTGATAATAACAGGCACCTGCTCAGGGCCCCGCTGTTTATGAGGCCCTGTCATCGCAGGGTTTCTCCCATTCCCCTCGGCTGTCCTCTGAGATAGCATTGCCACCATTTGAAGAGTGAAGAAAGGGGTTTGGAGGGGTGGGATGAATTGGGAGATTGGGATTGACATATATACACTATTGATACTATGTATAAAATAGATAACTAATGAGAACCTACTGTATAGCACAGGGAACTCTACTCAGTGCTCTGTGGTGACCTAAATGGGAAGGAAATCCAAAAAAGAGGGGCTATATGTATACGTATAGCTGATTCACTTCGCTGTACGGTAGAAACTAACACAACATTGTAAAGCAAGTATACTCCAATAAAAATTTTTTTTTAAGCAAAATAAAATATTTCCTGGAGGGGAAAAAGAAAAAGAAAGGGGCTTGGAGAGGTCAGGCCTTGTCCAGTACCCAGTGGCCTCTGGGCTCCTGGTTCAAGGCTCTTTGCACACAGACTGGACCACTTTGGGGTCAGGAGTGGTGGGAGCATCTGGGCTCTCTCCCCACTCACTCCTTCCCAGGGGTGTGCCCTCTCCTTCCTTCCTGGACAGGGCAACACACGCTTGCCACCCTGTTGACACAAGACTCACTGGTTCTGAGCTTGAGGCAAAGGAAATTCAAGGCAGCCTCTGTATGAGTGGTCCATCCTCCATCCTGAGAAGAGGCACGCGAGGCAGAAGCAAAGCCCGAGGTACCCTGGACACAGGGCAAAGTGGAGCAACAGGGTGGTGGGGCTTGGGTGCCTCGGGGACTTTAAGTAGCTCCTGTTCTCAAGTGTTTCATCAGCCAGCAAAAGTGCACATGAAAAATAAAAACGTAAAAGTAAACACTTGTTCCATTTGTACACAGTTAAGAGCTTGCAGAAGGGCAAGTTCTGGTTTTTCAACATAGTTTCAGGTTACAAGTAGAATTGTAACCCTCATTACTGTCCCCAAGTTAAACTCCAGGGCTCCCTTTGCCCTAGAACAAAGCTCTGGCTTTCAGACTTCCTGGGGCCACCATAATTAATGTCTTCCATGCAAATTGTTTTTCTTTTTGTTTAAATTTGAGGGTTCCTTCTGGCCTGCCCTTTCCTTAGATTCAACTCACATTGTGTTAGGGGTTTTCACCTACACAGTCTCATGAAAATTTCCCAGGCAACCCATGAGGTTGGGCTCTTCTTTCAGTTTTAGAGATAAGGAAACTGAGGTTTCGAGTGATGAAGTCATCTGTCCAATGTTACACTGACATATGTGGACATGACATGGGCCCATCCAGGGTCAGAAACTTTCCTGATCCCACTCATAGCATTCTCAACTGTCCTGTTTATGTTTTTCTTAAAACTTCCCCCTCCCCCAGTCTCAACCCCATCTTTCAAGTTATTCAGTTATTCATGTGTCTGGATTTATCAATCTGGCTCTCCTTCCAAAGGGCTGACCTTCCCCAATGTCCCTTCTCATCCTCTCAGGACAAGGATCTTCATCACAGACTATAAAGGCTCCCTGAGGATCTGTTAAGAATAATCTATTCTCTCTACATGAAACATCCTTCCCTCTGCCCCAGCTACTCCTGCTATAGCGGATGGAAGCAGCTATAGATTTTGTTTACTCAATAGTCTTTCTCAGCCCCAGTCTTCTTCTGGTAATAGTACTCTTCTTTTTTTCCCTTTGGGCAACTTCCCTTCCCCTGGTCCTCATCCTTGCCTGTCCATCATGGTTCTCCTCCATACCCTGGCAACACAGGAGAGATGCATGACTGAAGTTCAGCCAATCAGAGGACCTGATCCCTCTGGCCATTGTGATTCATTCAAGGATGAGCGTGTGACCCAATCCAATGCCTACAAGTTTCCCCTCTTCAGGTAATGACGCAATGAAAATGCTATACTGATAGTGACATCTTTTTTCATTTGTCCAATCATTCATTTGTCCAAGATAAATGCCTGGTTTGGAATAGCTGAGTCATATGTATGTGCGATTTAAACATGGGCACATTTTGTGAGGTTGCCCCGCAGAAAGGTTGACCCAAATTTACACCATCCCAGCGATATGTGTGAGAGTCGGCTCTGCAGACTCCAGCAGCACCTGGTGTTGTCAATCTTTAAATGTTTGCCAGTCTGAAAAATGAAGACAGCTGTTGAAATCTGTTCCATTCCGGGCCTCTTTCTGGGTCATGTTCCCGCATGCCTGCCCCTAAAGTTACCTGCCCCCAACCTTGCTTCTAAATTGCTTGCCTGGTCCTTTGTCCAACTTTACTGGTCTGCTCTGTCCTGGTCTCACTCTACTAGACTGGAAAATGAATCTTTATCTCCCTTTTCTCTTTAAGCTCCTTGCTGGCGCTAAGAACAGTTTAGAACCCTGCAATTATCTGTTGAATGAATGAACGAATGGAGTGAATGAAACCCTTCTATGATCCACCCTTTCTCTGTTCAGTTCTGAGCAGTGCCACGGGGCAGTGCTAACCTGCGTCGATAAATGCCCAAGAACGTCACATTTCAAGGATCCAGATAACCTAACCGTTATATTGTGGGTTTAGGATCAGAACACAACTATCCCTTTCCAGGAATGCCACTCCCCATGGAATGTCCTTGATTAACACACTTTTACTGATATCTGCATATCTTCTTTCGTGTGGAATCAAAAGACACAGTCCCTGATCTCCAGTAACTTAATCTGTGTGAGAGTTAAAACTAACAAGGGAAGGATTTGAATTGAAGTGGGAGCTCTGTCATGTGGCATTTAGGAAATGCAATCCCTTGGGGGAAAGTGGAGCCTAATTTGAGCTGGTAACATTTGAGAACGTTTTATAAAAGAGGTGGTTGTTAAGGGGACATTAATGAGGATTAGAGAGCCGCCCTGGGCTCCCCACTTACATTTGGGGGAATATGAAGTCACAGCTCTTCTAATATGAAGCACGAATAAGTCTCTAGCCTCCTTTCCATGTCTCTTACGCTGAGTTATTCACCTTTTTGGTTGTTGGATTTGGCTACTCACTGGCCAAGAATCCACAGTGCTTTGGGGAGGAATGTCACAAATTGCCAAAAGCTCACCAGGAGAGGAAACAAACAATTCTGAATTAGGAGTAAGTGCTGAGGTGGTCAGGATTGCTCTCAGGTTTCCCAGGTAATAAAAATTCCCAAACTACTTCAAAGCAATCTGGTTTTTGTCTTCTATTCAGTGGTGCCAGGACCCCAAAGGGCTACAGTTGGTAGAATAGGGTACTCTGGAACTCTTCACAAGGAATTAGACACAGCCTCTGAACAGGGGATAGAAACTAAATAAAGGCAGGAGAAGGCAGCGCGTTCCAGGTAGGTGAGTGAAGAGCATTTCCAGGGGGCTTTGTCATTTATAAGGCCCTTTAACAAACAACCTTCTGTATAATTCCAAATAACCCTGAAGGGGTTGTTATTATCATTATAATCGTCACTGTTTTAGGTTAAAGAAAACTGAGGTTCAGAGAGGTTAAAAATCTTGTTGAAGGTCTCTCAGTTACGATTTAAGCCGAGCCTCAAATCCACGTCCTCTGACCGGGGTTGGCATCCAAAACAGTTAACCACGAAGGTGGCACAGGTACAGTGGCCAAGACTGCTTAGCTGCTTACCTAACGAGTTTCCTTTTCTCCTTGGGTCGACAGCTAGACGAGCTTCCCCAGCCTCCTTGTAATTAGAAGTGATGTGTGCCATTTCCCGGCCCAGCCCCTAAATCTTTCACGAACAGTGACTCTGGAAGACATGCGCTCAGAGGGCAAAGTGTAGAGAGGAGGAGCCTGGGCCCCAGATGCCCACTTAGAGGAGACCCACCCAGGAATCAGGAAGACCCATTTTAGACGTTATCTGAAAAATAAGCTGTGTTCTTCCTTGAGTCACTCTACATTTTGTGTTACAGCAGCTCACTTTACCCTAATCAATTCAGGCCCCCAACCTATTAGAACAGAGGTCAGCTGTAGCACCCTATTAATTGTTGGGGGAAAGTAAATTCCCAGGCGGTCCATCTCTCTGTAGCCTCAGGATAGCCCTTTGAGAATGAGGGGCAGGTGCTGGCTGTTGGGTTTGGGGTGGGGGGAGTTTGGGAATAAGGGAGCCCCACTGTCTCATGATCTGGTCACCACAAGTAAGACAGCTCTCCCCACCCCAAAACACAAACACTGAATGAGTCTTGTCTCTGAACTATAATGATTCATCTTCCCAGGAGCTCTTGTATCCAGTCAGATCCCCTCATCTCAGGGACATATTTTGTTGAAAGAAATGTCACGCTCCTTCCTGAGCATTTCTACCCTCCCAGCCAATCCGCCAACACCACTGAATCAAGTTCAGTTTTCCATTTCTGTGATCCTGAGTTCTAGCTGTACATGGAATCTGGAAAAATAATTAACATTTGTAGAATGCTCACTATTCGCCAGACTTTGTACCAGGCGTTTAATATAGTTCATAAGTCACATTCTTCATGGTCCCTGTGATGTCCAGAGGCACTTCTGAAAAGAACTTCCCCCCAGCCATTCCTGAATGGGGGGCTGGGGCACAGGGAATGTGTGGCAGCCATGCCTTATACCAGTTTGTTTCCAGCAGTAAAAAATTGTATTGTTTTTAAATTTAAGTCTTTCACACTTCTTATTAGGTCTATTCTTAGCTTTGTGTATAGTCAATAGGATTCTTTTTCTGTGATATTTTGAAATTGGCTACTGTTTGCTTATTAGAACATGATTTTTGTATGTTGACTGTACTTGGTCACCTTTCTAAACTCTCAGTTTTACTAATTTTTAAGTTTATTCTCTTTCATTTTCTAAATAGAGAAGTATCTTCTAAATAGTAAAATCTTGTAATAGAGAGGATAATGATTTTTCTAACAGCTTTTGGAGATATAATTTATATACCATACCATTTTCCTATTTAAAGGGTACAATTCAATGTTTCTTTAGTATATTCACAGAATGTGCAACCACCACCAAAATCAACTTCAAAACAATGAATGGCAATTTTTAAAAAATTGGTTTTCCCTTATTGAATTGGTTAGTGTCACCAGTAGACTGTTATATAGTGCTGGTGATTGTGGTCAGCCTTGTCTCCTTCCTGATTTTTCTGGAATGTCTGATTTTTCACCATTGAATAGGATATTTGCTAACTGTTTTTGGTAGTTAGACTTCATCAAGGTAAGAAAGATTCCTTCCACCTCAGCTTGCCAAGAATTTTATGTTCTTATTTAGAAATAAGCATCTGTTGATATGTTATCAAATTCATTCATCAAAGCATTTATCTTAATGGGAATATCTTCTCTCCCTTTTAATCTAGTCCTGTAGCAAATTAATAGATTCTCTGCTGAAAATCATCTTTGGATTCTTTACATATAATCCTTCTTCTTTTTCTTTAACATTTATTTATTTATTTTGGCTGCACTGGGTCTTCCTTGTGGCATGCAGGATCTTTAGTTGCGGCATGCACGTGGGATCTAGTTCCCCGACCAGGGATCAAACCCGGGGCCGCTGCATTGGGAGCTCAGAGTCTTACTGACTGAACCACCAGGGAAGTCCCTACATATAATCCTTTTAAAATACCATTGGATTTCATTTGCTAATAGTCTATTTAGAATTTTTGCCTTTAAGTTTTTAGTGCGGTTAGCCAAAGTTTCCTTCCTCCCTCCCTCCCTTCCTCCCTTCCATCCTTCTTTCTTTCCTTCTATCCTTCCTTAATGGGACATGGGGAGCCAAGGTCACGCTTTTCTCGGGAGGCTTCCAGGTAATGACTAAGCAAGACTATAAAGAAGGTACAAGTGCCTGACCATTTCTGTAGGATCCTCTAATGCAGTCTTTGCTCTGGAGCTTCTCGTTGGGCTGGCAAAGACTTGGTCAGACCTGCATCCTTGTCTGACAGCTTTCCCTGCCTAGTCTGGATTCTGCCCTTTCCCTTTCACAGGTGTTACTCCACAATAAACTGTCTGTATGCCCAACTCCAATCAGCATATGCTTCCCAGAGCCCGCAGCTGACACACATGCTACCCTTGCCAGCTTGGTATAAAGCCTTGTTCATTTCCTACACTCTGGAAGAATTTATGTATCCTAGAAACGATCAGGTCCTTGAAAATTAGATGTAGTTCACCAATAAGACCATCTTAGCCTGTGGTTTGGTTTGCTTTGGTTTTAAGGGAAAGGACTTTGACAATAGTTCTAATTTCTTCTGTGTTTATTGGCGTATTCAGGTTTTCTATGTCCTCTTGTATAAATTTTGGTAATTTGTATTTTCCTAGAAAATTCTGTATTTTGATCTAGATTTTAACATTTTTAATTAACATAGAGGCCCCTTCTCTACAAGCTGGGGAGAATTACAGGCATCTAAGTAGTTTCCTGGGACCTGGTTTATTGCTGGAAACCTGGAGGTTCCAGGGCAATGTGAGAAAGTTCTGGAACCAAACTTGGTTCCCAAGCCCTAACAAAAAAGTAGTAGGATGCAGACATGTTAGCACTGGAAGGGACCTTAGACACTACCTTACAGGTAAGGAAACAGATCCAGATGGGAAGTGGCTTGCCCATGCCCACACAGCTCTGTGATAGCAGAGTCAGTACTGTGTCCCAAGTCTCCCCGCTCCCAGCCCTGTTTGGGCTGCAGCCAATCTAATAGTTTACTGAGAGGCAGTGATGGGAAGATTCCTGGGATTCGTGAGGTGATAACAACCTCATTGTGGGTGGGACCTGGGTTCCAGCCCTGGCTCTGTGACTGTGGGCAAGTTACATAATCTCTCAGCTTGGGCTTCCTCAGAGGTACGGTAAGAATAATAATATCTTGCTCCTTGGGGTATTGTGAGATTTAAATGGAAAATTGTCTATGGAGCAGTTAGCACATTGCCTGGACCCTAGTAAGCACTCACTCCATGGGAACCACTAATACTGTTGTTACTAATATGTGCACTGTTCTGAAATTCTGAGAAGCCAGATTTTGGCTCTGGTGCAACAGTTATTTTTTGTGACTTTAATCATAACAATCCCCAAGGTAGTAGTATTTTCTGTATTTTACAAATAAGGAAACTGATATGCATGTCCAACCTCAAGTCTTCAGATCTGGATCAAACACAACTATGTTTTCTAATAAACCTCTGGGCAGGTATGGTCTCAGCAAAATTACCACTCAGCAAAGTTTATTTTACTGCCTGCTGCATCTCTTTCCAAGCCTCTCCCCACCAAGTTGGTGTGGGGAAGAGAAAGTTGGGGACAGTCTGATATTCCTGGGTAAGAGTAACACCCTAAGGAACCACATTTCCCAGGAGCCCTCAGGGCAATCTAGAAAGTTCTCCATTCTCCCAGCACTGGCAGGCAAATCCAGCCAGGACATGAGAAGATCCACTTCTGTCATCCTTAAGGCAGTGCCACTCAATGCATTTGCTGACTAAGAGCCTCCGTGCGGGGGAGGAAAAAGTTTTCCTCAACCCTCTTAGGGTACCTGGCTGGGTCTGAAAATTAAACTGACAAAGACAGAGTAACAGGAGAAAAGCCTACCAATTTTATTGAATTTTTACATGCACATGGACATTTCACAAGAGCATGAAGAGCCAAAGAAGTGACCAGAACAGGAAGCTTTTATAACTTTAGACAAAGAAATAATCCATTTTTGAAGAGTTGACGAAACAAAGGGGTTGGGACTAGGGACAGTAAGTGGTGAAGAATTAGCTAGGAAGATAAGCGTTAGTTTAACAATGTTTGTTTGTACAGATTTCTTGGCCCCAATTCCCCGTCTCTGGTCATGAGAATGTATTCCTTCCTCCTGGTACAGGGAGGGCACCTTTCACATGGGAGTTTCACGACTTGTTTCAGGGAAGAAGCAGGCAGTGATCAGAATGACCTTCCTGCTTCTGCCATTTTCTCAAACTCCTTCAGCTTAAGACATTCAATATGTCAAAGTGCCATATTTTGGGGTGTCATCTACAACATCCGGGAGCTTGTCAGAAATGATGATTCTGGGGATTCCCTGGTGGTCCAATGGTTAGGACTCCACGCGTCCACTACAGGGAACATGGGTTCGATCCTTGGTCGGGGAATTAAAATCCCGCATGCCATGCAGTGCGGCCAAAAGAAAAAAGAAAAAAAAAAAAAAGAAAAGAAATGATGATTCTGCCCCAGCCCCACCCAGACCTACTGAAACATCAATCTCTAGAGGTTGGGGGGGGGAGCGGCAATGTGTTTTAGCAAGCTCTGCAAGTGCTACTTCAGCACAACAAGGTTTGAGAACGTCTATGCTAGGGGACCAATAAGAAGACATAGGCGTGGACAGTCTCTGTAATCTTGCCTTTCCCCAAGATGTGAGCGCTGATCTGTGCTGAGGGTCTTTGCCAAGGAGGAAATAGGACTGAAAAGAAGAAATTGCATCAAGAATGTGGTTCCTCCTTTTTGTAACTCTCCCAGCTTTCGTCCAACATGTTTTTTTCACCTTCAACAAAATACCGAAATGAACATGATGGGTGTGGTATGTTTGGCAGCCTGGAACAAATCAGAGAAGGGTGTGAAATGGGTTCACACCAGATAGGACCGAACTAGGCAGGAAAGCAGCTCAACTGGAGGACCTTGGCAGGTGTGACAGGGTTTCGGACTGGAGGTGGGCCTCAGTGTGTGCTTTAAAAAGAAAAAAAAAAGGGAATTCCTTGGTAGTCCAGTGGTTAGGATTCTGAGCTCTCACTGCCGAGGGCCCAGGTTCAATCCCTGGTGGGGGAACTAACTAAAATCCCACAAGCTACGCAGGACAGCCCCCCCCAAAAAAAAGAAAAGAGAGAAAGAAAGAAGAAAAAGGCTGCCTCATTTGTGATGCACATATCAGCCTTCAGCTGCTACCCTGTTCTCACTCACTCGCTGTGGGACCTTAGGCAGGCGACATAGCTTCTCTCAGCTGAGGGAACTATGTGTGTTAAAGTAACTGGTACGTAGGAGGCACTCAACACAGGTCACAGTAACCACGCCTCAAGCCCTTGTTGTGAAGAGAGGGGCAGCACAGGGCTCAAGACAAGCCATCTTTTCACTGGCCTCCAGCACACGGGGGTCGCCCAGGGTCCCCTGCTTCAGGTCTCTCCCAGGGAAGCCACAGAGTCGGGGTTTGGTGTGACTCCTCCAAACCACTGAATGGATCTCTATGGCTGTGGCCCAGCATGGAAAACTCAGGACACTTGATGTGGCCACCATCTTGATGAGCAAAGACCACCCTCCCTGCCCCTGGAGCCTCTCCTTCTTGCTCTCCCTGCTCCTCCAGCCCCTTGGTCTTTTTTATGAGCTACCCCTGCGCCTGGCCTCCAGTATGGATGGCAGGTCCTTCTCAGCCATGTTTGTTTCCATGGCTGATTAATGGGCAGGGAGAGGTAAGAGGTGGAATGGTGGGTTTGATTAGATCTGTGATGATCAGCTTTGGGGCAGTGCATCTATAGTGTTAGAAGAATAAACCTCCTGCTAGCATTTCTGCTCTACCTTTTTATGTTAAAATTATATCTGTCTCCTTCCTAGCCTTGAGTTGCATTGTGAAGGTCTCAGGAATTTCCAGGCTCCAGGATGCAGAGGTGGGAAGAACACGTGACTCTCCATGCCATTACAAGTGACTGATGTTTCACCTGGAGTGTCCTCAAAGGTATTTGTAGAGCCTCACTCTGGAAGTTTTTCCTTTTCATCTCACCGGAGCGCATAAGGACTTGGGTCATCAAATGAGGATTCTATCGTATACTCAAGAGCCAAGTGGATGGTTTGGGAGGACTCTTCCCCAAACCATGGCCCTGTGCCCTTGTGGCTGAACTAGTGCTTGGTGGAACCAAACAAAGCTACCTGACCCCACAAGAGACTGCAAAATGAACTATGCATTTCCTCGAAGAAAACCATCTCAATATGCTTTGGTCTAGAAACTCACCATGTGTTATCAAAATGTCCACTCTCAGAACTCTCAAAGCCAACTCTGGTCCAGACAATGACTTGATGAAATAAAATTGATATTTTAAGGCAGGCCAAGAAAAAATTAAACATAAAATTCTCTGTGTGTGTGTTTGTTTGGGCCTCCTTCCTCCCTAATGTGCAGTGTGCATCTGCATTACCCATTAACCAGAGCTCCTCAAAGATGGGAACGCCTGCTCGACCATAAAGATCAATCTTTTCTTTCTTGTGATGTTAGCAATGCAACTTCTTAAAAGAATAGTAGTCTTTTTTTTTTTTTAAATATTTATTTATTTATTTGGTTGCACCAGGTCTTAGTTGTGGCAGGCGGGCTCCTTAGTTGCAACATGTGAGCTCCTTAGTTGTGGCATGCATGTGGGATCTAGTTCCCTGACCAGGGATCGAACCTGGAACCCCTGCATTAGGAGTGTGGAGTCCTATTCACTGCACCACCAGGGAAGTCCCCAAAAGAATAGTGTTCTTTCCCAGCTCTGTAGAGGGTCATGAGCAGCAAGGTGATTTGCTGCTCACTTTGTAAGTGCTTACTTGGACTAGGTATCCTTGATGAACTTTATGTAAAATATCAATATGTCATTTTGATGTATGATCCTTTGTCTCAAAAATGTATATGACTGTGGCTTCGAATTCTAACAGGCGGAACATTTCTCAGACCTCTCTGAGAATCTGCTTCCTGGGTGATAATCCTCAGTTTGGCTCAAATAAAATTCCCTTTTTTTCTTCTTAACGTGATAGTTAATTTAATTTTCATCAACAGGTTTCCTGGAGAGAGATGGGGTTAGGGGTGTAAAAGATTGGAGAGGCTTGTAGCAACATAGTTTATTTTCTCCTCCTCCAGGCCAGACCGAGCTCACCATACTGCCCTCACGTCTGTTTTATTTACATCTTTCTGTTATAGCTCCTGCCTCACAACACTCCCAGTTCAGAGTACCTCTAAACTCCGTCAACAGAGTCCTCAATGCAGATGGAAAAACATTCTGCAGTTTTTGCATCTGGCAGTGAATATCCCACCTCTTAACCAAACTTGATCACTGGCGGGGAGAACTTTGTTCCAAATCTGGCCCCCTACCCAGCCGGGTCCAGTGCCAGGGTGTGGCTGGCACAAGATTATGTTCTGTAATGTATTAACAGTAGAGTTGCATTTAATAAAAGCCAAAGAGCTTCTGAACACACATGTTGGAGGAGAAAAGAAGCAAGTTAGAGCTCAGTAGCTGAGCAAACCTAGAGCATGGGTGGGCGTAGGAGGGGAAGCTGTTTTTCTTAGGACCACAGGCCCACGGTCCTAAAGGCCAAGAAGGAATCCTTGCTAGGACTAGGAGGCAATAGCAATCAGTTAATTCATTCCACAAATATTTCTTGGCACTGTTTTTCTCTGAAAATGATCCCCCAGAAAAGACTAACTCTAAGTAGTCTTACATGGGAGTCCTTGCTTGCATGCTTGCTTGCTTCCTTCCTCCCCACCCCTTCCTTCATTCCCTCTTCCCTCCCTCCCTCCCTTCCTTCCTTCCTTCCTCTGAAGTTATGACAACTGTCTGGGGGAGATGCTTTAGTCTGAAATGACCTCAACCAGTGCTTGTTTGTATGTTTATAAAGGTCATCTGATGACACTGGTGAAAAACATAGGCAAAAAACTTTAAAAACACAAATTTAGTAAGTCTCCCTGGAGATAAGACCTCACAGTGAAAAGAGTTGCATGTTTTCGTAAACAGGGATTTTAAAGGTCATTTAAAAATACCTTTAAAAAGCTCTGAAGATGACAGATATATATACCTACTGCATAAATGGAGGAGAAAAACTGTCCTAATGTTATGTGAATGGGTAATTGTGGTTTGGGTTAAAATGTCCATTGTCAGCATCACATGTGGGTTCAGAAAGTACTGTCTTTCAAGCACTTTAGGTGATGTGAAAATGATATGTAGAGCCTTTCAGAGGCTCAGAAAGTGCTCCTATGAAGCTGTCACTTTCCTGCAGCCAATAGTAGGGCTGCTGGCCTTCCGGCTCTCAGACCTCAGCTCCTAGGGGAGGGAGGGTCGGTATCATCTTTGCTCCTCGGTGCTGCTGCCAAACCCTTCTCCCTCCTTCCTTCCTTCCTAAAAAACCACCCGGTTGAATCTCCCTTTGAATCTCATCAAACTATACAGTTGACCCCTTGCTTGTTGCCAGCATCCGCTGACCCCAGGCTCCTTGAGGACTTGGGGTTCACACTCACTCTCTCCAGCACTACTTCTGTTTTATCTCATGGGGATTTCAATATCCACATAGAAGATCCTCCCCATGTTTCAGTGTCTTAGTCCGTTTGGGCTACGATAACAGAGGATCACAGACAGCGTGGCTTATAAACAACAGAAATTTATTTCTCACAGTTCTGGAGGCTGGGAAGTCCAAGATCACCAAGGCATCCATAGACTGGGTGTCTGGTAAGAACCGACTTCCTGGTTCCTAAATGACAATCTTTTTGCTGTGTCCTCACCTGGTGGAAGGGGCAAGGGAATGCTCTGGGGTCTCTTTTATATGGATGCTAATCTCATTCATGAGGACTCCACCCTCATGACCTAATCACCTCCCAAAGGCTCCACCTCCTAATACCGTCACATTGGGGATTAGGTTTCAACATAAGAATTTGAGGGGGACACAAGCATTCAGTCTATAGCACCCAGCCTTGCAGTCCATGACCTACTCTCCACTCATGACCTTGACACCTCCACCCCGACCACTCCCTCCCACGGTCATACCCTGGGACCCGTCACCACCACCGACTACAGCTCTCTGTTATTTCCGTTTCTAGTGGCCACTCTCCAGCCACTCTGCTCTGTCTCTCCAGCTCACTCCTTCTCTTACTCAGACTGCAATAATTCTTCTTCCAGTCAGGACTTACAATCTATGACTCAACCATGTTTTCACTGATAATTAGCCCCTTCATTGCCTCATTCCCTTCCTGACCCAACCTAGAGTTCACAGCTCATCGTTACAGAATTTCTTGCCCACACCCACATCCTCCGTTGTATTTGCCTGGCAGAACCTCAGCACAGCTGGCCTAATCAATGACAAGATGGAGAAACAAAGTGACAACAGATGTCTCCCCCTTTATCCCTCTTCCCACTTTAGACATTGTTTCCCCTCTCTGCTCCCCTTAGACAGAATTCCTTATGAGTTGTCCAATTCCTATCACAAATTCCTCTTCTCCCCTTCTTGCTGGTTCCACCCTCACTGGCTCTGTCACCTCACTCCACTGAAACAGTTTGTGTCAAGACCTCTGAGGACCTTTTGTTGCCAAATCTAATGGGCGATTCTTTGACCTCATCTTGTCTGACCCTTTGATGGAGCAGCTCACTCCACCTTCCTGACACATTCCTGGTGTGGACATGCACTCCCCTTGGATCTCCTTCGACCTCATTGGCTGCTTGTTCACATCTCTCTGACCCTAAACGTTGGGGGACACCAGGATTCAGGCCTTGGACCTTCCCTCTACCACTCCTCACTGACCTCATCCAGTCTCAAGGACTGAATGACTCCCAGAGTTAGATCTCCAGCCCAGATCTTTCCCCCAAACTCCAAACTTCTGTCTGCAACTTACAGCTTGACCTCTCTACTTGGATGTCTAAGGACATCCCAAACTTACCATCTCCTATCCCTCCAAAGTGTTCCTCCCGATCTTATTCATCTCAGAAAATGACAATTCCAGTTGCTCAGGCAATAAAAAAACAACTTGGAAGTCATCCTTGATTCCTTTCTTCCTCTCATGCCCTACATGCAATAATTAGTAAATCATGTTGGCTTACCTTCAAAATATAATACATCAGAACCCAGTGCTTCTTTCCACTGCTTCTAACATGGTCCAAGCCACCATCATCTCTCGCCGGAATTACTGCTGTGACCTCCTAAATGGTCTCCCTGCCTCTGCCCTCATCCTTACATCCACTTAAGCAGCTGGAGTAAACCTTTTAAAACTCAAGTCAGATCAAATTGCTCCTTTGCTCAAAACCGTCCTGTGACTTCTCATCTCATACAGAGCAAAAGCCCAAGTCCTTACAATGGCCCACACGCCTTATATTATCTGGTTTCTGCCTCCCCACTCACCTGATCTCCTACTTCCTCCCCACATCACCCTGCTTCAGCTTCACTGGCCCCGGTTGGATGCACTGAGCACATTCTTACCTTAGGATTTTTGCACTTTCCTGCTCCTTCTTCCTGGGACCATTTCCCCTGATAGTCACATGCTCTTTTACTTTTTTAAAAAACTAATTCATTTATTTGGCTGCGCCAGGTCTTAGTTGCGGCATGCAGGTCTTCGTTGACATGTGCGGGATCATCTTTGCGGCATGTGGGATCTTTAGTTGTGGCATGCGGGCTCTTAGTTGCGGCATGCAGGATCTAGTTCCCTGACCAGGGATTGAACCCAGGCCCCCTGCATTGGAAGCACGGAGTCTTAACCACTGGACCAGCAGGGAAGTCCCACATGCTCCTTTACTTTTGATGTCATCTTATCAAAGAGGACTTCTCTGATCACCCTGTATCAAGTGTCAAACCTACCCCCACCCCTGTCTCCCTGTCCCCTTCAAGTCCTGCCTTATTCTTTCTTCTCAGAGAGGCAACTTCCAGACACTAGACAGAGAGAGAACAGGGAAGGGCAGGGACTTTGATGTTCTATCAGTGATGCTGGAACAAAAGCCAAACCCTGGCCCCTTTCCAGCCTCACCTCTTGTCTTATGTTCCAAGCCACCCAGCTTCCCCACACCTCTCCAGATGACTTCCTGCTCAGGTATCCTTGTCACTCTCTTCCCCACGCCTGGAATCCCTACTCCCCCTCCTCTGCCTGACAAGCTCAGTCCCATCACTCCAGTGCCAGGGTCTCCCTTGGGAAGCTCCCCCAGCTCCCAGCAGATCAGACATGCTCCCTCACCTGTGCCTCCGCTCTGCTTTATGCACCTTCTCCTAACATTTGTCGATGGCGGGGACCAGTCTGTCTTCCTCCTCTGGTCTGTGTGCAAGCTCCTTAAAGGCGCCATGGTGTCTCATCTCTCACCTCCATGTCTGATCCCCAGTGCTTTGCACTGGGTTGGTGCTCAGTATCCATTGGTTTTCCTAAGAATGGTTGGCTCAGAAATCTCATCGTTCACATAGTTCCGGGGTTAGGCGGGACAACAGAGGCTTCATGAGCAATTGTCAGCAATGGGGAACTAATTACCAGCACTTATTGGGTGGGAGTTTCTACATGGGATATTTTATTTCCATGTCATGAGAATCCCTTGTGAGTGAAATGTAACCATCACCATTTACAGATATGGACATCGAGGCAGTGAACACGTGCCATTTGCAGATATGGACCCTGAGGCAGTAAACACGTACCCCTTCTGGGGTACCCGCTCGTCTCAGGGCAGGCCTCACGGTGAGAGCTCTCCCAGGCTCTCTCTCACATTTCATTTAATCCCACATCTACTCTAGGAGGAAGAGGGTGGAGTTCTCACTTTATAGAAGAGGTAAAACCAAGACTTCCCTAAAGGTAAAGCCAGGACTTTAAACACCGTCATCTCGGACTAGGAGTCAGATGGAAGACCAGATGGGAGGGGGCTGGGGGGACATCACCTAGAGGAACTGGTGCAGCCCAGACGAGAAGGAACTTGGTTTTCTGGGAGCCTAGGGCCTTCCTGTCCCTCAGCCCTCGGGACACCCAGCTTGAGCCTTCTGTCACCCTTCCAGGAGGTGTTGAAGTAATGTGTCTTAAATGGAGCATGCAGGGAAAGATTTCTTGTCCTTAAAAAGGCAAAAGCTGGGTCTACCCAGAGCTGGGTTGTTGGGATGGATCAGCCCGGGGGGCAGGAGGGGACACTGAGCAAAAGCTTCCAGGGTAAACTTCTGGCTTCTGGCGAATGCCAGCAGCTTCTCCCAGGAGTCTCGCCCGCCCAAGTGCATATCCCAAGCACAGGAAACTACAAGAGAAACAGGGCTTCTTACAACCTGTGCTGAATGCAAATAAATTCAAATTGTATGGAAATGCAGAAGCCTGACACCTTAGTTTAAGAAATATTTTTAAAAGAAAAAAAAAAGTTGTAGCAGTTCCCAGAAATGTTGAAGATGCAGAGAAAAAGCATGCAAATGTGCTGGGTGTTTTAATAACACATTCCAGAAAGGAAGCAGTGCTCTGTTCCCAAAGCCTAGATATTGCCACCTTCCAAAGAAGGAAGCCCAACTGAAAGACCTAACTGAGGCCCGTGGCTCAGAAATGACACCCCCTTGACACTGCCCTTCTCTGGCACCCCAGTCCCGCTGGAGGTTTGGCCCAGACACAACAACAATCAGGGTCTCCAAATGAAAATAACCAGGACACGTAGTCTGACAAATGATTTCGGATTTGCAATTGTATTTACGTACATATTATAATATATCGATAATCTGTATTATATAGAAATCTGGCAAAGGCTGGCTCTACCCTTCCTGGCTTGAACGCTGGAATGAAAAGACTGAAGGGCTGTGAGAGCCAGACCACCTTGGACAAACTGGGATGTACGTTTGCCACGTGTGTGATGGCAAATACTAACGAGCTGCTAAATTGGGGGCTGAATTAGGAGGCCCTGTGCTGTGTGCAGGGCAGCACAGGGTGGGAAGAATACAGGCCTTGCCAGCAACAGGCCCTCCACTTGCATCTGATGCCTAGTGAGGCCTGGGTCGCAGGTGAGGTTTAGCAATGATGTTATAAAGGGTGCAGGCACTTGATAAATGGCACTAACTTTACCTCTAACTGTATTCTCCGTTCCTATGGTTGCTGGGACTTGTCACCAAAGCTGTATGGGGAGGGGTGCTCTGTGGTAGGGGAGAAGCCCCCTCTCTCCGCCTCACACTCTCCCCTTCTGCTAACCTGGTGGGGGGTTTTCTTTGCACTAAGGGCTGGAAGCAAAGGGGTATATTTCCCTGTGGTGATCCCCACTTAGGCTCTGTCTCTGGCAAGCAGATTCCAACTCACTCGTCAATTCCAACCGATTGCTAATAGTGTCCTGAGATGCCCCGTGGAGAGCTCTGGGCTTATAGAGAGGAAGGCCATGATTGATTGGCAATGTCTGCCAAGTCCTAGGCAGAGGGAACGGGACAGGCAAGTTATATCCCCTGAGACAAGGCTCCTTCCCGATGGGCCTGCTGAGATTGGCTTCCTCAGAAGCAGACTCCAGACAAGGACTCTTGTGCAAGCAGTTTGTTCAAGAATCAATACCAGGGGACTTTCCTGACGGTCCAGTCAGTGATTAAGATTCCGTGCTGCCACTGCAGGGGGCACGGGTTCGATAACTGGTTGGGGAATTAAGATCCCACATGCCGTGTGGCTCGGTCCAAAAAAAAAGAAAGAAAGAAAGAAAGGAAAGAAAAGAAATGATACCAGGAACAGGGATTGAAACAGGGAAGGGATGGAAGGGAAAGGGAGGTGCAGGGTGCCTTACTAAGTAGGTCACCTCTAAGAGCATCTGAGGCTCGGCTGGGGCTCCTCTGGGAGAGAATGGGGACCACCCTTCAGAGTTGCCCCACCTGAGAGGAGACGGAGGGGGGAGATTTCCTCCAATGCCCCTCAACTTCCAGTGCACCCCAGGACAAAACCCTGGGATGGGGGTCACAGCCTGCAGGTGGACGCCCTTGGCAAGTGTGGGCAGGGTGCTGGCAGGGCCTTCTGCAGTGGCCTTCCCCTTCCAACAACCAGCCCTCCTCCGGCAACGGAGAAAAACCCAACAACTTGCTCCTTCCCAGAAACACAGATCCGACCCGAAGTTGACCAGAGGAGGTGGTGCAGCCCAGTGGGGCAGACACGGGCTCTGGAGTCAGCCAAACCTGGGTCTGAATCCTGGCCAAGCTGTGTGACTTCGGGCCAGCATCCTCCTAATAGCCTAGAGGCAACAGTTTCTGCCCAGGGGGTGCTATGAGGATCCCCCCAGGCTTCTCCGTCCAGGAATTTCCCAGACACTCCACTAAGTCAGCATCTGCTGCCCCGACCCCCGACTCTTCCGCACAACTCTGCACAGAACTCACTCCACCCACATGTACAATGCAAACGGCCCAGAAGCCCAGCCCCCTTTTACTTGACAAGATCTGGGAGGACAGTCTTGAACTGCCACTGGGGACATAGAACCGGGCAAGAGGCCTCCGGGCAAAATACCAGGCTCCAGAGCTCCAGTGGGGACAAGATGGCAGCCCACTGCGGGGTGAAAAAGGACATCAGAACGTCTTTTTATCCTCATTTTTAGTTATCCTGTTATTTTATTTTATTTGTTTTATTTTTGGCCGCACCTCGCGGCTTTCAGGATCTTAGTTTCCCGACCGGGGATCAAACCTGGATCCCCGGCAGTGAAATCCCGGAATCCTAACCACTGGACCGCCAGGGAATTCTCTAGTTATCCTTTTAAAAGTTGGTTTTGCTTTTGTTTCATAACAACCATAATAGAATTGTGCACGTGCATAATTTATGCATAAATAAGATATATATCTTAGGGTGTGTGCTCAAAAATACCTTATGGGTGTGTGATTCAAAAAGTTTGGAGACACTTGCGATAGAGCTTTTCTTTTTGGCCTGGATAACACACATCTAGCCTCTTTCCTCTCTGGACTCTCCCCATGCCCCACCCTGCCTTTAGTCTCATTCTCTCCTCACAGAGTTACCTCTTGCTGCAATTCAGTTCCTGACCTCTCAAGGTTTATAAAGAAAAGGGTGACTTGCTACTTGTATAATCACCTCAAGGGGCCCAACCTCACCCCTTTCCCAGACTTGGATTTCCTTTCCTAGGCCTTTTGCCATCACCACCATCATAGTCTCACACCTGTTGCTTCCCTGATCAACAGCTATCAGGGTCTTCCTGTCTGCGGTCCCAGACTACAACAAGTTTCCTGGATCAGTTGACCTGAGTCAACCCACTTTCTGAGTCATTTCCCAGTTCCTGTTCCCTGACCTGTGTAGTCCCCTGGGACCTCACCTTTGTAGTCCCCTGGGCAGACCCTGAGTTCCCACCTCTGTTCCTTTTCTCGAAGTGTGCCTTGCCTCAGCCCTGCAGGTCTAAATCCCATCTGACTCCCAAAGCAGGGGCTCCATCTACCGCGGCGCTTCCCTGGAGCCTCCGGCCACCAGGAAACATCCTCCAGTGCCACCTGGAAACTACCTGCACAGCCCCAGTGAGACTTCCCCGGTGTTGCTTTGGGTCAGGAGCGGCTACATCATTTGTGAGCTCAGTACAAAAGGAAAATACAGGGGCCTCTGTTCAAAAAAAAAGAAAAGGTACTATTAAAGGTACTGAAATATAAAGCATTTTCCTTTCTTCCGAAAGCTCTCTCTTGACCTATCATGGTGTTTTTGTTTTCTATGTAGTGTTGGTGGTCCCTCAGGCAAGGCGATACTGATGGCAGACTCTCACAGGCATCCAGCCACCCCTGCTCTCCGCAACTGGGTGCTCACCCATCACTGGTTGACTGATTCCCCTCCCACCACAGCTGCTGGATCAGCATGCAGAGCCAGGCATCTCCCTTCCCGTGGGCCTGTGCCCCAACCCATGGCAGATGGGCAATCCCCAAGGGGGATGCACTAGGTACCTGGATCAGGGGAGACCGAGAGGTCTGCCCCTGCTGAGTACCAGCCCAGGGCAGAGACGGCTGCCACCATACCCTGTCCCAAGACACAGCAGGGCCCGTGTGCCCAGGCCCCTCCAGCCAGGGCTAAGAGGGGCAGTGGTTTCTGGACAGCAGCAAGGAGTGGAGCTGGGAGACCTTGGGACACTGTGGGTCAGGGGAGTGGGCGGCCAAGACCACATCCCAGGGAAGTGAAGGGAGACAGCATGGTGTGTGAGCCAAGGCTCCAAACCACCAGGACGTGCTTCACTGTCCCATCGGACTTCACTTACAAAATACAAACTCAAAGGGATTTCCCTGGCCGTCCAGTGGTTAAGACTCTGTGAGCTTCAAAAACAGGGGGCTCAGACCTGATCCCTGGTCAGGGAACTAAGATCCCATTTTTAAAAATTAAAAATTAAAAAAATAAAAGAAAATACAAACTCAAAGATAAAATTATTAAAAGCTTCATGCACCCTCATGTTCATTGCAGCATTATTCACAATAGCCAAGATATGAAAACAACCTAAGTGTCCATCAACAGATGAATAAAGAAAATATGGTATCTATCTATTTATCTAGCTATCTATCTATCCATCTATCCATCCATAGATATATACACAATGGAATATTATTCAGCCTTAAAAAAATTGAAATCTTGCCATTTACAACAACATGGATGGACCTTGAGGGCATTTGGCCAAGTGAAATGAGTCTGATAGAGAAAGACAAACACTATATGATCTTACTTACATGTGGAATCTAAACCACAAAACAAAAACCCGACAAAACTGAGCTCATAGATACAGAGAACAGACTGGAAGTTGCCAGAGGTAGGGCGGTGAGGGGGTGGATTGAGGATGTGGATGGGAGGAATGGGTAAAGGTGGTCAAAAGTTATAAACTTCCAGTTATAAAATAAATACGTCATGGGGATGTAATATACAGCATAGTGACCATAGTTAATAATACTGTATTGCATATTTGAAAGTTGCTAAGTGAGTAGATCTTAAGATTCTCATCACAAGAAAAAAAACTTTGTAACTATGAATGGTGACTGATGTTAACTAGACTTATTGTGGTGATCTTCCTGCAATATATACAAATATAGAATCATTATGAAACTAACGTGAATCACCTGAAACTAATATAATGTTATATGTCAATTATATCTCAATTTAAAAAGTAATTAAAAACTTCAAGACAGGGCTTCCTTGGTGGCGCAGTGGTTAAGAATCCACCTGCCAATGCAGGGGACATGGATTCGAGCCCTGTTCCAGGAAGATCCCACATGCCGCAGAGCAACTAAGCCCGCGTGCCACAGCTACTGAGCCTACGCTTTAGAGCCCATGGGCCAAAACTACTGAGCCTGTGAGCCACAACTACTGAGCCTGCGAGCCACAACTACTGAAGCCCATGCACCTAGAGCCCGTGCTCTGCAACAAGAGAAGCCACCGCAATGAGAAGCCCGCGCACCGCAAGGAAGAACCAACGCAGCCAAAAATAAATAAATAAAATAAATTTATTTTTTAAAAAACCAACAAAACTTCAAGACAATGCCCACAGAGCATTAAACCGCAAATGCAGGGCCTTTCTGACCATGGGGCCTGTGTGACTGCCCTGGTCTCACACCCATGATTTGGGCCCTGTTTTAGGTTATGATTATTAATGCCTATTGTGTATGTCCAATCTCCTCTACAAAGTCAATGTTTCCCTGACTGCTGCTCACTCCGTGGGTGATAATCAAGATGTCTTTAGGTGATATGTGAGCAGGTATTTAAAACATTTTAGGGACTTCCCTGGCGGTCTAGTGGCTAAGACTCTGCGGTTCCACTGCAAGGGGTGCAGGTTCAGTCCCTTGTTGGGGAACTAAGATCCCACATGCCATGCTGCCATTTTAATAGTTTATATTTATTTTAATGTATATTAGAAAAATTATGACTATCACATTCAATCTATATTTCACAGTGGTACTCTCTTAGTTCAGGCTGCTATAACAAAACACCATAAACTGAGTGGCTTACCAACAACAGAAATTTATTACTCACAGTTCTGGAAGCTGGAAGTGTGAGATCAGGGTTCTGGTGAGAGCCCTCTTCCAGGTTGCCAACGGCCCCTTCTCAGTATATCCTCACTTGGTGAGAAACAGAGGTCTCTGGGGTCCCTTTTATGAGGGCACTAATCCCATCCATGAGGGCTCCACCCTCATGACCTAATTAACTCCCATAGGTCCCACCTCCTAATACCATCACATGGGGGTTAGGTTTTTAACATAAGAATTTTGGAGGGACACAAAGAGTCCATAATAGATACATAGACTCCCTTAGAAACAAATTTACTGAAGGAAAAAAATATCAGTTGCTCTAAAGAAAAATCTTACGTAAACGATAGTACATGTGGTACTCAGATACGGCAAAAAATGCGACGACAGTGCTCAGAGTTTGGGAAATACCAGACTGTGAGTTCTTTACCGTCATATATGGCTTGTCTACATGTCCACTCTACTTGCTGCATCAGCCTCCCTCAGCCCTTCCTTTAGGGGCAGCCAATGCTGAATGAATGAATAAGCAAATCAACCAATGGAAACTTGGACACCCAGAGCTGGAGCCTCTCCTTTGAAATTTTCATTTGCAGGACTTATTCTGATTAGTCAACTTGCACAGTATTCATTTCTACACATTTTAGAAAAAATTGCTAAAGAAATTAATTCCTTTAAAATATACAGAGCTTGTTTTGGGATAACCTGCCTGCCTTCCTTTTTTGAGTCTTCTCCATGACCACCAAGTTCAGAAACTTGGTGACATTCACAGCATGATGCAAAGTGCCGTGGGCTCCCAGTTACCCTGGAGGCTGTGTCCTGTGTGTGGTCTGAGATGACACTTTGTGATGTGTATTTCCCCGGGAGTTTACCTTGTAGGGATATCAGGACAGAAAAAATGTCAGTTGATACCCTTGGGAGATCCTCAATGAACAAGTGGCCAAAACGTTATCACCAAAAAGTTGTCAGCCCTTAGAGAAATGGTCTCCAGCTTCACCTTTCAACCAAATTTCACCTTATCAAACAGCTACTAAATTTTTTAAAGGACAAAGACTGAAATGTCACTCACAGCAAACATTTTGGAAGCAAGGTTTTCAAAAACGGAGAAAAAGGAGAAACACGTACTTAATGGTTAGCAGCTTCACTGCTGCAGGTGCTCTCTTTGCCAGGTGGCCTTTTTTTTCCTTGAATAATCATTAATATATGTTTATTTGGGTAATTTTCTGTCTGTTTAATCAATGACAAAAAAGGACATCGCTGGCATGCTGTTTTCAACCTACTGGAATATATCACTAGTGCTCTTGATTTTTTAATTTTGAAGTTTCGAGGTAAGCATCTTGAGTGAACTGACATATTTCAGGACTTATCACATAAATCAGGAGATGGATTTACATGTTCATTGTGAAAATTCAAACATCACAGATATGGGTGACTTAGAAAGTGAAAGTTCCCCCATAATTATGCTTTCTAGATATAATCAGTGTTTCTAGTCCTTGGTGCATTCTTCCAGATATGTCTGTGCTTGTGTGTACACACACACGCACACACACACACACACTGCAGGATGCTACTACTCACTGTGCTAAGATTTGCCTCTTTCACTTGGCTTGCCTTGGACATCTCTTCACATCAGCTCGTAAAGATCTACCATGTGAGAGGACTTTTTAAAATGATTCATCAGGGGACTTCCCTGGCGGTCCAGTGGTTGGGACTCCGTACTTCCACAGCAGGGGGCGAGGGTTCGATGCCTGGTCAGGGAACTAGGACCCTGCGTGCCACGAGCCTTGGTTATATAAATAAATAAATAAATAAATAAATAAATAAATAAATAAATAAATAAATAAATAAATAAATAAATAAAATGATTCATCAGACTCATATTTTCGGTCAGACTCAATAGCACGCCATGATTCCGAGGGTCTGCTAAACTTGACTTTCTCCTCATCACCACAGGAGAGAAAAGACGACTTTCACCAACTCTTGGGAAATGGCCAGCTCTTCTCTGAGACCATCCCATGCTCACTGCCCACAACCCACAACCTGTCTGCTCACCCCAGCTGTGGGGTCTGCTGTTGATCCCCATGCGCCTGACCAGGCCCACCCACCTGGCCCAAAAGGTAAGCCCAGGCAGACCCAGTTTGTCCACTGACTGCTATCCACACAGGAAAAGTTTGAGTTCCAGGGAAAAAATTAATTTGCTCCAAAATATACAAAGAAAAACTGCATAATCAAAATGAATACATGTTTAATTAAATGTCTACAAAGTGGACCATTATGTCAGTTACATTAATTGGTAAATTTAGTATTTATAATAATTTCGTTACATTTGAAAAATGAATTGAAAGTAACATTTTCTCCTCTGCAAGAGTGCGTGGAGATGGCCCAGAAATAACATGTGTTGTTTGTTCATATCCTATTATTTTAAAAAGCAAAATTATTAAAGCCAGTTAAAAATACTTGGCAATAAAAATATATATATACACACACATATATGTGAGTATGTTATATGTATATATACATACATCTATCATAGTCAGTGCAGGTTGTGTTTAACGTGTTTGATATGTTGTTGGAATAGAGTCTTTAAAAGTAAGCAGAGGGCGCAGGGCCAACCCAGTTTTTCAGGAGGCCCAGACCACCCCAAGGAGCCCTGCACTCAGCCAGCATCCCCTTCTGCAGGCGTGAGATAGGAGTCGTGCTGAGTCCAGAGGAAGTTTTTCTTGAATCATCTCTAAAAATAGTCCCTATCATGTGAGGCAGGATATTAGTGGCCTGGGAACCAGGAGATTCAGAGGCAGAATTTAGAGAGCTGACGAAAATGGAATCCCACAGCCTAGAAGGTGTCTTCAAGGTTCCATTGGCCCTCTAGAAAAATGTAACGTTCTATCATTAGAGCCAATGTCTTTTTTGGCCTAGATCCCCACTGAACTTCAGTGCAAATAACTTCATGAGAAAATTGTTCTTTTTTATTTATTTTATTTTTTTATTTTTATTTTTAAAAATTTTTATTGGAGTATAGTTGCTTTACAATGTTATGTTAGTTTCTACGGTACAGCAAAGTGAATCAGTTATACATATACATATATGTACTCTTCTTTAGATTTCCTTCCCCTTTAGGTCACCACAAATCATTGAGTAGGGTTCCCTGTGCTAAACAGCAGGTTCTCATTAGTTATCTATTTTATACACAGTAGTTTATACAAGTCAATCCCAATCACCCAGTTCATCCCACCCTCCCTTCCCCCCTTGGTAGGCATAAGTTTGTTGTCTACATCTGTGACTCTATTTCTGCTTTGCCAATAAGTTCATCTGTACCATTTTTCTAGATTCCACATATGTGATATTATACGATATTTGTTTTTCTCTTTCTGACTTACTTCACTCTGTATGGCAATCTCTAGGTCCATCCACGTCTCTGCAAGTGGCACTATTTCGTTTCTTCTTATGGCTGAGCAGAAAATTGCTCTTTTATTGTTTTTTCAAAAAATTCCAATGTAACATGTGTAATAAAGAGCACACATCTTAAGAGTATGGCCTAATGACTTATTACATAGATGATGTTAGATAGATGATAGATAGATAGATAGATAGATAGATAGATAGATAGATAGATAGATGATAGATAGATAGATAGATAGATAGACAGATGATAGATAGACAGATCTCCCCAGGTTAGCACCATCCAGATCACCACAGACTACTTCTATCTCCCCAGAAGTCTCCCTCTGTTCCCTCCCAGGTCAAATCCTCCCCTCCAAGGTAAGCACCGTTCTGATTTCTGTCACCATAGATTAGTTTTGCCTGTTTTTGAATTGCATATAAATGGAATCATGCAGGATGTATGTACTCTTTTGGCATCTCTTGTTCAACATAGCATCTGCAAGATTCCTCTCTCTGGCTGAGACTCATAGGGCTTTGGGGTGTTCGCAGTCATAGGTTTGCATGTGGCCACGCAAGCCTATTCCTGCTTGTCCCTTCCTAGACCATGCACTTATCTCTCACCTTCCTCCCTCACAACACACAGCTGTATAAATGCACAAATAAAAGTCCATTTTTTACAACGTAAATGTATTTTTTTTTTCCTGACTACAAAACTTACACCTACTTGTTTCTTTTTAATAGATCTTTATTGGAGTATAATTGCGTCACAATACTGTGTTAGTTCCTGTTGTACATACTTGTTTTTAAAAAAAGAAAGAAAGAAATTCTAGTTTTGAGAATCTCGCATGGCTTACCCAAACACAGCCAGTCCATGGGGCGGTCAGTGGCCTTTGACCTGTGTATCCTGGCTCCGAAAAACAAACTGGGTCAGTCACATCCTCTGTCTCAGGAATGTGACCTCTGGAACTCAGAGGGAAGTTGCATTTGCTGGAGACATTGGTCCCACTTGGACTGTGTGTAGTGCTGCTCAGACCCTCCTCCAGGACTGAGGGGGCTATTTCCCCAGATGCCAGCCTTCTTGTCCCAACTCAGGACAGCTCTCAGAGGCCATCCCAGCTCCAGAGCGCCTTGTGGCTTGGGCTGAGGCCCTTGTTGAGACCGCTTGGCCGCCCGATTTCTCCTGTTGCTCACTTCTGCTTCTCCCCACCATGCCTCCACCTCCCCGTCCCAGGGGCATTAACCCCAGGGCACAGCACAATAAACTTCCTGCCCACTAATCTCCACCTCAGAGTCTGTTTCCTGGGGGACCACTCTGCCACCAGTAGAAAGAAAGGATGATGCAGAAGAATCAAGCGTGCCCCCCAGGTCTTTCCCTTCTGACCCTGCTGAGCCCTGTATCTTCTTTAGTGGGGTTGCGGGGGGTGGGGGGGAAAGAAGTTCGCCCACCTCTCATACATGCCCCCCCACCGCCATGCTCCTGTACGTCTGTCCTCCTGGAGAATTGCTTACCTGACACTCAGGGTCTCCAAAGGAAAAAGACAAGTTTTGCAGAGAGGCAAGGCCAGATCTAGTATTACCTATCTGAGCTTTAGTTTCTTCATTTGTAAAAGAGGCCTTTGCCAAGGTTACTGCACCCCCTGTGTCTTTCCTATCACCCTCCATTTCCTTCCACGGTCCCTACTTCCACCGTCCCTTATTTGGTCTCCCCTCCCCAATCTGTTACCGAGTCCAAGCTCTGCTTGCCACACAACAGGACAATAAATCAGGAGACAAGGTGTTGAAACAAAGAATAGTGACTTTATTCAGAAAGCCAGTAGACCAAGAAGATGGCGGACTAAGGTCCCCAAATAACCGTCTTATGGGGTCTGGATGCCAGATTCTTTTATAGAACCGGGGGAGGGGGAGGGGAGGAAGTAAAGTAAAAAGGCCATCAGTCTTGCAAAGCATCTCGCATGGCCTGCATGGGGGAGGGGATGTGTTAATTTCTTCTTTCCTACAGCCATTCACACGTGGGCAGGGTCAGAATGCCTCCCTGTGAGCTGAACAAAGGCCCTTTAGTTTAACATTCAGGCAGAGGGGCAGGGTTCTCTGTGGCAGGCCATTATGCATGATTATAGTAAGAAAAGCAATGAAAAGCAAAGGTTAACCTAAAAGAAACAGAGCCAATATGGGGTCAGATTTGTCTCTTCCCTGTTACAAATCCACCCTCTACACTTCGCCCAACAGCACTCACCAGTGCTGTGGAGGTGATACAGCAGGGCACGGGTTCATATGGGGTGGACATTTTACTGGGGAAAATGGGATTGATGATTGCTTTCACAATTAGCCATTTCATGACAATTATGTGAGAGCATTGTTCCTGATCAGAGCTCTTTATCAGAGCGGGCTTTCAGAAGCCCCATTTAAAAAATTTTTTTCATATTGGAGCATAGTTGATTAGAAATGTTGTGTTAGGGGACTTCCCTGACGGTCAGTCCAGTGGTTAAGACTCCGTGCTTCCACTGCAGGGGGCGTGGTTTCAATCCCTGGTCAAGGAACTAAGATCCTGCACGCCACGTAGCCAAAAAAAAAAGAAAAAAAGAAATGTTGTGTTAGTTTCAGGTGTACAGCAAAGTGATTCAGTTATACATATACAGATATCTATTCTTTTTCAAACTCTTTTCCCATTTAGGTTATTACAGAGTATTGAGTAGAGTTCCCTGTGCTATACAGTAGGTCCTTGTTGGTTACCTATTTTAAATATAGCCGTGTGTACATGTCAATCCCAAACTCCTAATCTATCCCTCCCCCCCAACCCTTCCCCCCCTGGTAATCATAAGTTTGTAACCAAGCTGGACCCTATGGGGCCTTCCAGGGACAGGCCTTCCACCATATCCTCTGCTTTAGCTCCTCTCTGAAGTACATAGATAACAGTATTTGATGCACATTTCCTGAGTTGTTTTACAGATGTGAAAACCCCCCACCAAATGGAAGATGTTAACTACTTGTTGACCATGAGCACGGAGCCCCAGGCCTCCTGGAGCCTAAGGGTTGATAATGTTAACCCCTGTGACACCACCCTGTTACCTCACCATCAGCCAATCAGAGAATTGTGCACGAGCTGATCACATACCCTGCAACCTGCCCCCCGCCCCAAACCTGGCTTTTAAAAATGCTTTGCCAGTGCTCACTCGGCAGCACATATACTAAAATCGGAATGATACAGAGAAGATTAGCATGGCCCCTGCACAAGGATGACGCAAATTCGTGAAGCATTCCATATTTTTTGGAAAAGAAAAAAAGAATATCAATGCATATACAATCAGAATAAAAGTAAATATCAAGTACAATTAAAAAAATAATAAATGCTTTGCCAAAACCCTTCAGGGAGCTCGGGGATTTTAGAGCGTGAGCCACCCATCTCTTTGCATGGCCCTGCAATAAATCTTTTTCTGTTCCAGACTCCGAAGTTTTGGTTTGTTTGGCCTCACTGTGTATCAGGCACATGAATTTGTGCTAACAAGTTCATTCTCTAAGTTTGTGAGTCTGTTTCTGTTTTGTAAATAACTTAATTTATATCACTTTTTTAGATTCCACATATAAGCTATATCATATGATATTTGTCCTTCTCTGTCTGACTTACTTCACTTAGTATGCTAATCTCCAGGTCCATCCATGTTGCTGCAAATGGCATTATTTCATTCTTTTTAATGGCTGAGTAATATTCCATTGTAAATATGTACCACATGTTCTTTGTCCATTCACCTGTCGATGGACATTTAGGTTGCTTCCATGTCTTGGCTATTGTAAACAGTGCTGCAATGAACATTGGGTTGCATGTATCCTTTCGAACCATGGTTTTCTCCCGATATATGTCCAGGAGTGGGATTGCTGGATCATATGATAGCTCTATTTTTAGTTTTGTTTTTGGTTTTTAAAAATATTTATTTACTTATTTATTTATTTTGGCTGAGCCGGGTCTTAGTTGTGGCATGCAGGATCTTCATTGCAGCATGCGGACTTCTTAGCTGCACATGTGGACTCTTAGTTGCAGCATGCATGTGCAATCTAGTTCCCCGACCAGGGATCGAACCTGGGTCCCGTGAATTGGGAGTGTGAAGTCTTACCCACCAACAGGGAAGTCCCTCTATTTTTAGTTTTTTAAGGAAACTCCATACTGTTCTCCATAGTGGCTGCACCAATTTACATTCCCACCAACAGTGCAAGAGGGTTCCCTTTTCTTGACATCCTCTCCAGCATTTATTGTTTGTAGATTTTTTGATGATGGCCTTTCTGACCAGTGTGAGGTGATACCTCATTGTAGTTTTAATTTGTATTTCTCTAATAATTAGCGATGTTGAGCATCCTTTCATGTGCCTCTTGGCCATCTGTATGTCTTCTTTGGAGAAATGTCTATTTAGATCTTCTGCCCATTTTTTGATTGGGTTGTTTGGGGTTTTTTTGATATTGAGCCGCATGAGCTGTGTGTAAATTTTGGAGACTAATCTCTTGTCAGTCACATCGTTTGCAAATATTTTCTCCCATTCTGTGGGTTGTCTTTTCATTTTGTTTATGGTTTCCTTTGCTGTGCAAAAGCTTTTGAGTTTAATTAGGTCCCATTTGTTTATTTTTGTTTTTATTTCCATTACGCTAGGAGACGGCTCAAAAAAGATATTGCTGTGATTTATGTCAAAGTGTGCTCTGCCTATGATTTCCTCTAAGAGTTTTATAGTATCTGGTCTTGCATTTAGGTCTTTAATCCATTTTGAGTTTATTTTTGAGTATGATGTTAAAGAATGTTCTAATTTCATTTTTTTACATGTAGCTGTCCAGTTTTCCCAGCACCATTTATTGAAGAGACTGTCTTTCCTCCATTGTATAGTCTTGCCTCCTTTGTCGTAGATTAACTGACCACAGGTGCATGGGTTTATTTCTGTGAAGACACATTTTTTTTTTTTTTTAAGATATTCGCCATGTATTTCTTCTTTTAGGTCTTTTTTTTTTTTAATTTATTTTTATATTAATTTTTGGCTGTGTTGGGTCTTCGTTTCTGTGCGAGGGCTTTCTCCAGTTGCGGCAAGCGGGGGCCACTCTTCATCGCCGTGCGCAGGCCTCTCACTATTGCGGCCTCTCTTATTGCGGAGCACAGGCTCCAGACGCGCAGGCTCAGTAGTTGTGGCTCACGGGCCTAGTTGCTCTGCGGCATGTGGGATCTTCCCAGACCAGGGCTCGAACCCGTGTCCCCTGCATTGGCAGGCAGATTCTCAACGACTGCGCCACCAGAGAAGCCCTGAAGACCCATTCTAATTAAATAAGTGTCTCCCCCACCTGCCCAACAAAGTCTAGATTCGTGAGGCCAATCCAGGGTCATGTGATCTGTGGGAACCTCATCTCCCATTACCTGGTACCATGTGCCTGTCAACTAAAAAAATATATGCACAACCTACAAGTTGAGAGTTATGTTTTAGTTGGTGGGAATTTTTAGGACTTCAAGCCCGGGAGGCAGTATCTCAAGTAACCCTGAGAGAACTGCTCCGAGGAGGCTAGGCGGGGAGCTAGGATATATAGCAGTTTTGCAACAAAGGGCAGGTAGTAGGAAGAAAAGATTACTGTTAAGAAAACTAGATATCTCGGTTAAGGAATTTCGTGCTTTTCTATGTATGGAAAGATGCAAGAATCTGGGCTCACCTAAATCATTCCTTTGATTTGCACCTCAGCTATCTGGGGCCAGCATCCTGTGTTTTCCCATCCTGAGTTTCCTCAGGGCTCACAGTGGGGAGTGGCTGCAGTCTGATGGCTGCTAGATGGCAGGTATTCCTTCCTTCCTGAATTCCCTCAGGGCTCACCAGCTCACCAGCGGTGGCTGCAATGGCTGATGACTGAGACATCCTTTGTTTACTGATATGGTAGGCCATATTCCATTACTCACTCCCATGCCCCGAGATGCCCTAAACATTCCCACCTCTTCACCTTTGCTCCTACTGACTGTACCTGCTGAGGCCCAGCTCCTATACCAGCTCTTCTACAAACCCTTCCTAGAACCTCCAGGCCACTGTGGCAGCATTTTGTTTGTACATTAATGATAGCATTTGTCATTGGCTGCCTTGTGCTAAGTCTTAACTAGGTTAACTAGCTACAATGCTTCTTTCTTTAAAAAAAAAAAAGAGTGGCATGTCCTCATGGCTTGGTAATTTGTGAAATGCCTCCCGTTTCTCCAAACTTGGCACCAAAATTTATCATTCCTACAGATGAGTCAGTAGAAGGGAGAGTTCATTTATTAGCTTAGGTTTGGGAAAAATGCACAAGAAGGATATGTGTCACCTGGCTGCCCCCCTCCCGGGATGAGCAGGCCTCAGTGGAGACCCCACACAGTCCCCTCCCAGGAAAACCCCCAACATCTTCCCCGTTTTCCTGGGTGGGGGAGACCGGCCCTCTGCACGGCGCTAGGGGCCATTTGCAGGCCTAGGGCGGGTTCTCCCCGCCACTCCCACGCCCCAGAGAGGGGCTGGGAGTCAAGGACTCCCACACAATGTCTCCATTGACACTTGTGTCCAAGTCGGGTCTGGGTGCCATGGAAACCTCTCCTGGGAGCAGAGAGGGAAAGCAACAGCCCAGGCCTCCCACACTAAGCCCATTGTCCCCTGAGCTGGCCCCCCTCAGAAGGCCCTTATCACCGTCCCCCTGCCAGGCCTCAGCTCCAGGCTCCCCACCCCACCAGAGGCACCCGCTTTCCCCCTGCTGGCCCTGCCTAGCTGCAGGAATCCCAGTGCCCGGCAAACAGAGGCCCGAGACCTCTGAGCCCTGTGCCCCTCCCCCTCTCCATCCCCATTTACCATTTTACAGAGAGGAAGCTGAGGCTGGAGAGAGGCCGGGCCCTGCCCACGCCCGTTTCACCACGTGGGCCGCTTAGCCCTTCTGGGAACCAGGGGTTCAACAGATCCCGGAAGCAGCAAAACCCTCCAGGGGCTGGAAGGCCCCAAGCCAACCCAGTCCAAAGTGAGGGTGTCAAAATCAGAAGGCAGGGCTTGTGATTACAGCACCGCCTCTCACCATCTGTCACCCAGGTGTCTCCAGGGCACTCCCTTGACAACAATATAAGCAACAAGGACACCGCCTTTAAGCCGAGCCCCTGAAGCCCCCCAGGCTGGGGGAGGGGTGGGATGTCCAGATGGGCAGCAAGAGGAGCCTGGGCTTCGGACCAGCGCTTGCGGGGGCTTCAGTCCCAGCTGGGTGACCTGGGAGAAGTTAGGTAACCTCCCCGAGCCTCAGCTTTACCATCTGTAAAAAGGGAGCAGTAAACACTTTTGACACACCTTCCTGGGATGTGGTAAGGACTGGACAGGACAGTAAACGATGCATTTAGCAGGGCACGGAGAGAGCGCTGGATGAACAGAGCAGGTGCGGCTATTACCCATTTGACGACCTTTCCCCACAGCTCTGGGCACCAAGTCAGGCTCTCGGGGATAAAGGAACCACAGGGAGCAAAGGGAGAGCCCTCAAGTGACCCCCAGAGAGGCCCGACCCCGCCTGAGGCAGGAGTCCCTGGCCTGAGGGAGAACGAGGCAGCAAATGTTTGAGTTGCAAGGGGGCCCCCCTAACATTCCTGTTGGGGTTTTACACGGGGTGGCCAGTTAGTTCTTGGAATGCCCAAGAAAAACAAACTGGTTATTCTGAGTGAAATTGCAGCCTGGCTAAGGCAGGTGGGTCTGCTTTAAATTTAACACAGTGTTTCTGAGATTCTTTTCATCTCCTGGCCACCGCTGGTCTATGGAGACATTACCTTACTTCACCTTCCGGCTCTGAGGCGGGGCAGCTGACAGGGAGTGGGCCTGGGTGGGGGGGATGAGATGGGGGGCTGAGAGCCCCACCCCGGGCTCCTGGGGGCCGGAGTGAGCAGGCCGCCTTCCTCCAACAACTCGGTCTACCTCTGGGGCTGGGGGTTCTGGAATTGGGGGATGCGGGGATGCTCCCATCCTTGGTATTTAGCTGAGGAATTATGGCATTTGCAAATACACTGCTTTCCCAGGAGTACTTGAAAAAAAACTCGGCTGCAGTTTTCCAAGTCCAAGGTTGGTCCCTTTCAAACATTTAGGCGCTGGGTGGCCGTGCCTGCTGGCTCCTCCCAGAATTCCAGCTGCTTTAGCTGGCAAACTGACGGAGAGGCCAGCGTCCCCGCGGGGTGCCTTGGTCAAAGGTGGAGTTCCCTTCTGGTTTTGGAAATTGCTTTTGGCCGGGCTTGCCAGCTTGCGGAGTCCTTGAAAATTCCAGAGCGTTAGAGGCAGACCCGAGTGTGTGAGTCCCTGACCTCTAGACAAAGATTGCCTGATCTGACTCAGACCTTGAATAGCCTATCTTTAAAATGGGGATGAGGGAGGACTTCCCTGGCGGTCCAGTGGTTAGGACTCCGCGCTTTCACTGCCGGGGCCTGGGTTTAGTCCCTGGTCAGGGAACTAAGATCCCGCAAGCCGCGTGGCCAAAAAAGTAGTAATAATAAAAATAAAATAAAATAGAATGGGAATAAGGGGACCTACCTTCCATCAGGGCTGTTACGTGGATTAAATGAAATCGTGTGCTCAAGGTTCCTTTGTTTCAAACGAAGCGGACCTCAAGTTCTTTGGTTGTAACACACAGAAACTTCCTCAAGCTGCTCTTTGTAAAAGGGGAATTTTTTCTATGGAATTAAGGTACTTTCATGAAAACAGGCCACCAGTCCTCTCAGAAAACTGAAACCAGGACCCTGAAAAGGGATTTGCAGTGTCCCTCATCCTGCCCTGTCTCCATGTGCTCTTGGGTGCCTGCTTCTTGGGGCCTCAACTCATCTCCTCTCCCTGCAGACCAGCTTCCAAAGAGAAAGACCCCTTCACTCACCTAAAGCCTTGGCTTTACATCATTTCCTCAAGCTAGGTCCATAGTTTGTGCTCTGTAAAGGATAGGCCAGTTTCTACTGGGTTGCTTTGATTTGTATGTCAATATTAACTTGCTGAATATTCCGTTTGTCCCTCCAGATCTGCTCCCCTTTCTCCTCCACCTTGCTCTGTCCCCAGGGGCTGACCTGTGTGAACTGTCCCTGGAGCTCCCGCCCCCCCCCCACCCCCCGTTCTGGGTTCTGGCTGACTTCAGCCCATAGTAGACACCAGCAGGAAATAGGAGGGCAGGAGGAAAGAGCCTGCAGGGCGTTGATTGTTCTAGCGCCTTGCCAGTGGGGGTGGGCTGGCAGCCGTGTGTCTGGTTCCTACACTGAAGGCCACAGCAGCTTTCCAGTGACCCCATCCTTCAGCTACAGGCCTCTCTGGGTTCTCGTAACCACTTCCTCTCCTGGTCCCTTCAAGCTGACCATGCTGATGGTTCTCCACATTACTATCCCGGAGGTGCTCTACCATCTTGGTTGGTTTCCTTTCATCTTGTCCACATCTCTGTAAAAGTCTCTACACATGGTCCATTTATTATGTTCTCTCAGGTAACAAGGCTGTAACTTTGTTGCCATCTCTCTCCTGCCGGGACTCTGGTGATTCAATGAGATCAAGGGAGAAGTTTGTCTCCCTGCTCCACCTCCCACTCTGGCTCCCGCAGGAAGTGGATAAAGAGCTAGAAGGCCATTGAGATAAAAATTATAAATAAGATACCCAGAACCGAGAAGATAGCCGGGATTCTTTTGGTAGGGAAAAATAACACATGTGCACTGCAGGGGGAGTTACTTCTCTTGAAAGAAACTCTCAATTTTCCTGGGAGAGTGTGACCCACATAAAAGAGTTGGAAATAGGAATATGCTACCAATTCAGTTAGGGCCCTCTCTCTTTCTTAGGGCACAGCTGTCTACGAGCAAGCATCATACAGGTTGTGAACAGAAGATATTTTTAAATTGTCAACTTCTCTGTATTTTTCACTCCCAAGTTCATTGGATTGGTCACCAGAATCTCTGTCTTTTCCTTTCCTTTTCCAGTTTGGCCCATGCACATCTCACTTTGGGCTTTGACCATGACCATAGCCTAGGTCAGACCTCCCTGTCTCCAGTCTCTCTTGCCCAGTCCGTTCCACAGCTCACTGTCAGATTTGCCTTGGTTTCACGAAGGCCTGTGCATGTCGTCGAATCCCACATCAGAAGCATTCCACGGCTTCCTGGTGAAACATCTGAAAGCTTCAGCCCGACGACATTCAAGGCCTCTGCAGTTGGTCCCCGACTCAACTTTCTGGCCTAACTCCCTTTCCAGGAACTTCCCGCTCCTGACGTATCAGCTTCCTCACTGACCTGCCAATCCTCCTTCCCCACCCGCTCCATCTTTTCATCAACGTGCAGCCCAGGAACTTCCCTGCTGGTCCAGTGGTAAAGAATCCGCCTTACAGCGCAGGGGACGCCGGTTTGATCCCTGGTCAGGGGACTAAGATCCCACATGCCGCGGGGCAACTAAGCCCGCGCGTGCCACAAACTACAGAGCACATGCACTCTGGAGACGGTGCACCACAACTAGAGAGAGAATTAAAAAAAAAAAAAAACCTGCACGCCACAACTAGAGAGAAGCCCGTGCTCCACAATGAAGGGCCCGCGCGCCGTAACTAAAGACCCGATGCAGCCAAAAATAACAATAATAATAATTAATAAAAATAAACGTGCAGTCCAAATCCCAGTTCCAGGTAAGGCCTGCCCTGCCCTCTCAGCCACAGGTGACTGCTCACGTTGAACTCCTACCATTCCGAAGAGGACTGCTGAGGGTCCAGGAGGAAGGGTTGAGGGAAGGATAGCTGAGTTCAGGCCAGTTAAAGAGTCTGTGCTTGCCCACTTGGATATCACTCGTGGTCCCTCAGGGGACCTTGTGTGTGCCTCCCCGTGAGCTAACTCCATCCCAGAGGAGCTGAGGGGATGACCCTTTGGTGTCATCTCCTCTTCAGGCCTCTCCATTCTCTGATTTCACTCTCTGGTTTCATCAGGTGGTGGTGCTAGTTGCTCCTCTCTTCACAGACAGTCCTGGGACCCCTGGTTGTCTCATTTAAATGCTTGGGTCAAAGGTTACATCAGAGTCTTGTGGATTCCTGGACACTGGGTTGCACTTAGCTCCCTGGGAATCTTAAGCACGTACCAGGAAGGGCTTCCCCCGGGAGGTGCATTCACGGCACATTCTGCTTATCTTCAGATGGCGTGTCCCGACCTGGCCTGTCAATGCCAGGACACCCCATGTCTTCCTAGAAAACCCAAGTCTTCTGTTGCATTTGAGGTTAAGCCCCAGTTGGTTTCAACCATCTTTGGTTACACACACACAGAGCTTTGAGGATCCATACTACTTTTGATCATTCATTCCAGACTTTGTAATGGCCTTGACTGTGGAAAAAAAGGCCGTTACAACACTGTAACAATGAATATCATGCAATTACTTTTTTGGCAATTGAGTATGCATGACTTAAGAAACCATAGATTTGTAAGTTTCGTTTATCCCTGAGCGAATGCCAGAACAATTAGCTACACATTAGATTGTCATCACTTAGAACAGGGTCTGCAGCCTGTTCGGAACCGGGCTGCACGGCGGGAGGTGAGCGGTGGGAGAGTGAGCGCAGCTTCATCTGCCGCTCCCCATGGCTCCCCATCGCTCGCATCACCGCCTGAACCAACCCCCCACCACCCCATCCGTGGAAAAATCGTCTCCCGTGAAACCGGTCCCTGGTGCCAGAAGGGTTGGTGATGGCTGACTTAGAATATAGATTGGAAACGAAAAGAATTTAAATATCGTCACTACTCGCCTATCAGAATGGCCAGAACACAGAACAAGACAATGTCAAATGCTGGTGAGGGTGTTCTATGAATGAGCAGAAGTTCTCATTCATCGCTGGTGGGAATGCAAAACCTACAACACTTTGCAAGACAAGTTGACAGTTTCTGGATTTTCGTTACAGGGAATTGCTCCATGTGTAGCTGTATATTTGGTGTGTCCACGAGAGGAGGGAAATTCAAGAGCCTCCTATGTCCTTATCCTGGTGACATTGTGCATTAGCTTTTTTTTTTAAAAAAAAACTTTGGGTTTATTTATTTATTTATTTATTTATTTATTTAGGACTGTGTTGGGTCTTCATTTCTGTGCGAGGGCTTTCTCTAGTTGCGGCGAGCAGGGGCCACTCTTCATCGCGGTGCGCGGGCCTCTCACCGTCGCGGCCTCTCCCGTTGCGGAGCCCAGGCTCCAGACGCGCAGGCTCAGCAGTTGTGGCTCACGGGCCCAGTTGCTCTGCGGCATGTGGGATCTTCCCAGACCAGGGCTTGAACCCGTGTCCCCTGCATTGGCAGGCGGATTCTCAACCACTGCGCCACCAGGAAAGCCCTGCATTCGCTTTTTTTTAAGAGCATTATGCTCATTCATTAGTGGTCTCGTGTCATCACCAGGCATTACTAATCCTAGATCTGTGATCTTCAAAATAACATATTCAGGATAAAGGTAAAAATTAAGCAGGACTAAATAATTTATATCATCAAAAAAAAAAAGAATTTAGATTGGAATATTTTTTAAGTTTAAAAAAAAAGATAGAGAAAATACTGGTCCTTGGAGCCAGTGTGAGCTTTTCTTCTTCTTTTTTTTTTTTTTTTTTTTTTTGGCCACGCACCATGTGGGATCTTTGTTCCCCTACCGGGGTTTGAACCCGCATTCCTGCATTGGAAGCATGGCATCTTAACCACCGGACCACCAGGGAAGTCCCATGAGCCAGTGTAAGTTTACTAGGAATAAATCGTGCCAAACTAATTTCATATTCTTTCTTTGTAGAGTCACCAGGCTGATAGATGAGAGAGCTACTAAAGAGATAGAGTCAAAGAATGCTAGGTGAAGTGCGTTGGTTTCCACTGGCAGATAATGAAGCCCCTCATAGTAGCTGGGATAGTCATTAGCTCTGTGCACAAAGATTCTATCTCTCCTCCTCTCACTCACATAGTGGAGCCGAATCTGACCTCTGTATCCCGACACCGAATTAAATCTCGGAGACAGAGTTTTGGGTTAAGTAGAAAAGTATAGCTTTATTGCTTTGCCAGGCAAAGGGGGCCACAGAGGGCTAGTGCCCCATTCTTCTGATTGGTTGGTGGTGACGTAAGTGGGAGTCAGCATCATCAACCTTCTGGTTCCAGCTGGTCTAGTGTCTAGTGTTTGTGGGCAGCATACCATCATTAACCTTTAACTTCTCCCACCTGGTGAGGGTTTCAGTATCTGCAAAACAGCTCAAAGATATTGTTGTCTGTATCGCTTGATGGGGAACCAGGACGTTGCCCCAAGGCTGCACTATTGTTTCTTTTGACTGTTCCTCCCCTGTCTCTGCATCCCCTCCCTTCCCTAATTAGCAACTATTTGAACCTGCTCAAGGAACTCAGGGAAGCTATGGAGGCTGAATGAAGCCTATTTCCTGTAATCAAGAAATGGGGGACACAGAAAGGCTTTTGTGCCCAGGAGCCCCACAGGGTCCTGCTCAGTATCAATAGCAGGGCTGCATTGTCTTGCCTTCTTTGAAGTTAGGTGTTGTCATGTAAACAGCTTCGGCCAATGAAACGTGAGTGGGAGGACGCTCCATGATGAGTCCTTGGATGAGCACTCACAGACAGTCGACACCTTGACTGCAGCCTTGTGGGACCTTGAGCAGACTCAGCTTAGTCACACCCAGACTCTTGACCCATGGAAACTGTGAGATTATACATGTGTGTTCTTTTAAGTTATTAAGTTTGTGATAATTTTGTTATGCAGCCAAAAGGAACTAATATATCATGCTATGGATTTAAGATCTTATCCTGTGTCCAAGGAGAATCTATGGGTTGCTTTAAGGATGGGAGTGCCAGGATCAAAAGTATATTTTTTAGAGATCACTCTGGCTGGTTCAAGAGGATGAGTGTGGGAGCAGCGAGACCATTTGGGAGGCTACTGAGGTGACATAGCAGAGGCAGGAGGTGACATAATGGCTGGGATTCCACTAATGGCAAAGAATAGAAAGAGATGGGCTGATTCAAAATATACTTGGGAAGTAGGTGATAGATTGGGAGGGTGGAGGGTAGTGAAGGAAAGATCAACAACGTCTTCCAGGCTTTGGGTGTGAGTAGCTGTGACAGGGAACCCTAGAAGGGAAAACTTGTCTGCAGGAAACACCTCCTTGGAATCCTTCCTGCAAATTCTCTGTGCTAGTCAGGAATGAAATGGCTGCTAGTGACAGAAAACCCAAATGCCTGGGCTTTAATGATAAAGATGTTTAGTTACATCACATAAAAAAGGCCTGGAGGTAGGAGTTCCAAGTTGGTTCAGGAGTTTGTGGAAACAGGAAACTATATGAGCCACATATTCTTTAATTCAGCCCAGGCTAGAAAAGTCTAATCCAAGTTCAAGGCTGCAAGCCTGAGGTTAATGAAAAAACTTGACAGAATGGAAGTCAATGACACAGCTGCCTAAGGAAGACAGGTCCTGAGCTAGCCATTATATCTCATCAGATAAAGAAAAAGCAAATATTTAAATACCTACTACCATACAATGTAAGTTAAAACTATACTTTTTTGGTATAGTTTCATCATAAAATTCAGTTTCTGTCTATTCACTTCTTAATAAAGAAGGACAGAGTTTTCCTGAAATAGTGAAAGTTTGCTAGTTCTAAGAATCATTGACTTACAAAACCTTGAGATCAGGGACTTCCCTGGTGGTCCAGTGGTTAAGAATCCTCCTTCCAACGCAGGGGACGCAGATTCGATCCCTGGCAGGGGAACTAATATCCCACATGATGCGGGGCAACTAAGCCCACGTGCCGCAACTACTGAGCGCACTCGGGCCAGAAGTTGAGAGCCCGCGCTCCTCAACAAAAGCGCCCGCGTGCTGCAACTAAGACCCGACCAGCCTAATTAATTAATTAATTAATTAAAATTAAAAAACAAAAAAACCTTGAGACCAGAATATATATATATATATATTCCAGTAACATTTACCAGGACGTTTGTTGTAGAAAACTGAGTTTGTTCACATAAAGTTGAAAATTCTATTTGAATAGGCCTTTGATCTTATCCACCGGTCCAGGTGACAGTGAACTTCCCTTGACCTCATTGATCTCATTCTCATTTACTCAACTTACATAGGAAGACTGTGCAGATTTTCTTAAAATTAGGAAAACAGTGAAAGGCATGGTCCTCTTTGTAAAATGTAAGACTGATGACAATAGATGAACTTTAAAATACAATGCAGAATTGAAATTGGTCACAGTGTTACTGAACCAAACTTGGGTCCACTTGCCCTCGTGTAGTAAAGCCAATCTACTGACACCAGGTTGTGGTGAAGGAAAGTGCAGCGTTTATTGTAAGGTGTCAAGCAAGAAGAACGGGTGGCTCATGCTCAAAAACCCTAAACTCCCTGAAGGGTTTCAGCAAAGCATTTTTAAAGGCCAAGTGAGGGAGGGGCCTCCCAGGGTCTGTGATCAGCTCGTGCACAATTCTCTGATTGGCTGATGGTGAGGTCACAGGATGGTGTCACAGGGGTTAACATTATCCACCCTTAGGCACCAGTAGGTCCGGGCCTACGTGCTCATGGTCATCAATTAGTTAATTTCTTCCATTTGACTGGAGTTTTAGCCTCTGTAAAGCAACTCTGAAAATGTGCATCAGATACTACTATCTAGGGACTTCAGAGAGGAGCTACAGTAGAGGATATGGGGGAGGGGTCTGTCCCAGGAAGGCCCAATAGGGTCCTGCTCGGTTACGACAACAGGCTCTGCCACGTCAGCCGGAAGTGGCCCTCTGGCCACTTCCCAGGGGTTCCCTGGTCTTCCCAGTGGCAGCAGGACGTCTGTCTCAGCTCTACACCCTCGCAGGACCATGCACAGCAGGAAGGGAAGGACGAGGACAGCCCTCCTCCGTATATGGAAAACATGGATCTTCCCAGAAGCCACTTACTTGTCATTGTCGGCCAGGGTCAAGAGCAAAGGGGGTGGGGTTACTCTTGGCTTAGACTAATCAGAGGCTGGGTGTACTGCAGCCTGGTTGAAAGTGGGGCTCTCTTAGTAAGGGAAGCAGGGACCGAGGGTGCACAGCCCTGGCCCCCTCCTGGGGGCCACAGTAGAAGACACAAAATGCGCAGAAAATGGCTGTGAAAAGATTCCATTTTTACAATGCAATAAACATCAAACAACTTTGCTGGGGAGTAAGGAGCCTCGTAGAGAGTGAGCCACCCAGGGTTCTTGTCACGGGACTCGGGTTTGTCCACAGGCAGGCTTCGAACAGAGACCTTCTCAAAGCGCTTCTGAGGGCGCCGAGCACTTAGCAGGGAGGTCGCTCCCCCAGAGCACAGATGCCTCACCTTCTCCCTGTGACTCCACCCCCAGGGACTCGACTGCCTTCTTGGCTGGACTTGTGGGACCTCCAGGAAGATGCTGAGGAAGTGGAAAGGCCAGCGCCCTCTGGGTGGGTCTCCTGGGAAGGCCTGTGAGGGGCCTGGGAAAAGATCACAGGCTTTATCCAGCCTTGGGAAACTCACTGGAGGCCAGGTCCTGGTTGAGAGCTGGGTCCTGGGCCCCCCTTGGGCCCTAAGCAGAGCTGGGCTTGGCTTCCTTCTCTCCCAGCAGTAACTACATGAGACAGTGGCCACGGTAAGGAGACAGAACCCGGAGTGAACCAGCTGCAGGAAGTCCTGGCTTTGTTCTCGAGGCTGTGAGGCCCAGAGAGCAGGCACTGGTGCTAGCTCTTCGCTGTCCGGTGTGGCTCCAGCAATCCCTCCTAATATGGTCTCCTCTCCTCAGCCCCGTGCTCCCCCCTTCGACTGCAGGCAAACAGGGGGATGCACTGGCCTAAACACGCCCACCCAGCCCTGTGCCTGCTCACCTGCCTTCCCCAGCCAACGAGAAGGGGGTACAGCCTCTGGCCTTGCCAACACATGGCTCAGGGTGGTCCTGCTGCTGACACGGGCCACGAGCTCCTCACGGGCTGGAGCACGTTTCACAGGGCTAAGCACGGCGCTGGCTGAGAACTAGTGCTCAGTGGGGAGAGGCCACAGCAGACAGAGCAGGAGCAGGGCCAGGGCAGTGGGTCCATCTGCAGCCCTCAAAGGGCTCAAGCACGTGGCACATGGCAGGGGCAGCACAGCTGACCCTGGGAACAGGGGTGACGGGCAGGGGAGAGGCAGCCCCCCAACACACACACACTCAGACACATGCTCACAATTACATGAGCTGCGTTCTAACAGGTATACTGGAGACTTGAATCCATTTCCCCTTTAACTGTGGCACGCTCTCCCCATCACATACACCCTTACCTGCTCTCGATTGCCTGTGTCACAGCAATGGTTAACACGTGCCCCTTGTCTCCCATCAGAAGACAAATCAATCCCTCCCTTGCTCTACCGGGCGTGGAGGCCACAGAATGTATTTGCTTCTCATTCAAAGTGACGTCAGCCAGAGGATGGGGTTGGCAGTGACGGGATAAGTGGAGGTGCAGGGTTGGTGGGGCAGAAGGAAGGGCAAAGACCTCAGCAGCTCTAGGAGACAATGGCAGCAAGAGCCACCTTGTGATCTGGACAGACCCTGGTCCAGGCATCCATGTAGCCTATAGGAAAAATGCAGCATCTCCAGTAGAGATGTAGCATCTCCAGTATGGGGTAAGAGAGAGAGGGGTGAACACTTTCAAGGAGATTTCCAAGCATTTTTGATCGTTCTGCCCTACCTCACAGTCGGCTGTGAAACTTCAATGAGATCATAGATGTAAAATGCGCTTTGAGACAACTACTCACTTGTTGATTCATTCATCGAAAATGTGTTGAGAGTCTAGAATGTGTCAGGCATTGTGCTTGAGCCAAGAGAGAGGGTAGAAAAGATAAACACATAACACAGAGAAATAAAATATACAGTACATGAGCCACCACAATCCCTCCTTTCTAAGCCCCAGGCAGACATGACTAATCAAGCATAGCTCTCTTTATCACAGAACCTGGGAAGGACCTCAGAATTCTTCTCAACACAGTTCTCTAGGCAGCTACTCCTAATCGAATGTTATGGATTGAATATTTGTTTCCTTCCCAAATTCATATGTTGAAGCCCTAACCTCCAGGGTGGCTGTATTTAGAGACTGGGCCCCTACGGAGCAATTATGATTAAATGCAATCTTAAGGGTGGGGTCCTGATCTTGTAGGATTAGTGTCCTTATACGAAGAGATGCCAGAGAGCTCACTCCCTCTCTCCCTGTCCTCACATGTGAGGACATGTGAACACATAGCAAGATGGCAGCTGCCTATAAGCCAAGAAAAGAAGCCTCAGAATGAAACCTACCTTGCAGACACCTTGATCTTGGACTTCCAGCCTCCAAAACTGTGAAAATAAATTTCTGTTGTTCAAACTACCCAGTCTGTGGTATTCTGTTATAGCAGCCTGAGCAGACCAACACACTGAGTCAACATGAAGGTTGATGTTTGTCATTCCTGGGGCAAAGACATGGAGGTATTGATAGGTGAAGTTGGTGGCAGAAACAGGGAGCAGCATGGTATGTCCAGGGCCCATGATGCTTAGAGAGGGGAGTGGACAGAGATGGGACTGGAGAGCGAGGCAGCCACCATAGCACATGTGGATGTGTAGGCCATGCCAGGGCCTTGGGACTTACCCTAAAAGCATTGGGGAATGATCTTCAGGTCCGCATTTAGAAAGATCAATCTGGGACTTCCCTGGTGGCGCAGTGGTTGGGAATCCGCCTGCCAATGCAGGGGACATGGGTTCGTTCCCTGGTCTTGGGGGTGGGTCCCACATGCCACGGAGTAGCTAAGCCCGCGAGCCACAACTACTGAGCCTGCGTGTTGCAACTACTGAAGCCCGTGTGCCTAGAGCCGGTGCTCTGCAACAAGAGAAGCCACCGCAATGAGATGCCTGTGCACCGCAACAAAGAGTACCCCCACTCGCCACAACTAGAGAAAGCCCGCGCGCAGCAACGAAGACCCAATGCAGCCAAAAATAAATAAAATAATTAATTTAAAAAAAAAAGAAATAAATCTGACGACAATCCATCTATGTGCAGGCTTGATAGCAGGCAGGCAGGGATGGAGGCGGGAGGTCAGTAGATAGCTGCCCCATGGATCAAGCCTGGGATGGACCTGAGCCATGTGAGAGGACAGGCTTGTTGACCATTTGGCTGCAGATTAAGAGGAAGAGGTGAGGTGGGTCCCGGGTTTCAGGTTTGGACAATGGGTTGGATGGATGTCCCTCCCTTTGACAGGAATGTGGTCTCCTATGGGGAGATCTCCTGTAGGCAGGCCCCAGGTTGAGAGCAGAAGTCCCTGAACCTCACTGCAGCCACATGCTATTGGTCAGAGTTAGGGTCAGGCCAGCCCAGATTCAACGTGGGTGGGGATTGCCCAAGAGTGTGAATAGAGGGAGGTGTGATTCCTTGGAGCCACTGGGTAACGATCTGCCACCACATCCAAGTAACAGGCAGGAAGGAAGGGGAAGGACAAGTCCCAAAGCCAGAGGCACCTGCCACCTGGGCCTGTGGCCTTTGACGAGCTCTCCCTGAAGCCCCACTCTGACTTCCTCTGGGCCAGAAAAGAACCAGGTCACGTGAACACGCTTAGCTGCAAGGGAGTCTGGGAAACTGAATGTTTTCACCTGAGCACATTCTCATCCCCTCAAAAACCTGAATTCTCAGTAGGGAGAAGGGGAGCACGGCTTTGAGTAGGCCACTAGCAGAGTCTTCTGTGGAAGTCTCAGGGGTGTGGGGGGGGGGGGAATAACAGCCACTGAACACCTTTACGGGAGAGAAGCCATGCTTAGCGCTTTACACAGAATTTGGTTCAGTTGGTCGAGGGTGGGGCCCAAGAATTTGCATCCCTAACCAGCTCCCAGGGGATGTCAAGGCTGCAGAAGTGAAACCACGCTTTGAGTGGCCCTGAGCTGGGTTACATTGAGGAAACAAGCAACTCTCAAATCTCAGAAGCTTAAGTGACAAAGGCTTGTTTCTTACTCATGTGACCTGTCCACTGTGAGCTGCTGGGGCTTTGCTCCCAGGGACCAGGTGGCCAGAGCAGAGGGAGAGAAGTCACGGCAAAGCACCATCTGGCTCCTTCGAGTTGCATGGTTGTGCCCGATATCAGACGTCAGACAGGGAGGAGGAGCTGCTTTGGTGAATGATCCTGTGGGCTACCACAGGCTTCATAGAAGCAGTGGGATTTGAGCTGGCTGGGCTTTGAAGGATGAACAGGAGCTTACCCTGCAGAGAAGGGGGAGAACATTCCAGGCTGAGGAAACACCATAAATTAACTACCATTGATGGAGCACTGGTTATGTGCTAGAAGCTTTCAGATCGCTTCCTTCTTAGTCCTCACAAGAACCCCAAGATAGTATTGGTCCCTTTCATGAAAGAGGAGACTGCGAGTTTGAGATGAGGTCACAGTGCCAGAACATGGGAGCCCAGGAAATTGAACCCAATGTCCAAGGCTTTCTTACCCTTGTCACCATGGTGTCAGGGAGGTGGTATGGCTGTGTAGGAGATTTGCAGAATGATCTGTGTGATGATGTTTCCTGGAACTTGGTTCCAACATCCAGAGGATTTGGGGGGTGGGGACAGTGGGACTCATTAACGGATAGCAATTTTTATTGTGGTTAAATATATATGACATGAAATTTACCATTTTTAAGTGTACAGTTCAGTGGCATTAAGTACGTTCACATTGTTGGGCACCATCACCACCATCCATCTCCAGAGCTTTCTCATCTTGCAAAACTGAAACTCTGTACCCATTAAACACTAACTCCCCAATACCCCTCCCACCAGCCTCTGGCAACCACCGTTCTACTTTCTGTCTCTATGACACTGACGACTCTATTCCATATAAGTGGAATCATACAGTATTTGTCCTTGTGTGTCTGGCTTATTTCACTTAGCATAATGTCTTCACTGTTCATCCATGTTGTACCATGTATTGAAACATCATTCCTTTTTATAGCTCAATAATATTCCATTGCATGCATGAACCCCATTTTGCTTATTCATTCATCCATTGATGGATCTTTGGGTTGTCTCCACCTTTTGGCTATTGTGACTAATGCTGCTGTGAACATGGGTATGCAAATATCTCTTGGAGTCCCTGCTCTGAATTCTTTTGTGTATATACCCAGAAGTGGGATTGCTGTGTCCAGAGGAATTTTTAACATAAAGGACTTTATATGGGTCAGAGGTGCTGGTGGGCTTCGTTGGGGTCCAGGGGAAAATGCTGCCCACCAGCAAAGTAGGAGGAGGCCCAAGACCCCCCAGGTTCCTCACTGCTCTCCCCTCCCCACCAGGATGTCCCGGTTAGGCACTCCTCACCTGCTGCGGGGGGAGGTGGGGCTGTGGGAGCCCCGACCCACCACCCAGGTGCAGAAAGTCTCTCTGCCCGGTTATTTAACTGTTTATCAGGCATAGATCTTGCCCCCACAGTAGTTGGGAATTTCTCCAGGGAGAACAGCCCTTAACCTCTCTAAGCCTCTCTTTTTCTGGCTATAAAACTGAGGTGCTGGTATTGGCCCGCCTACCTCACAGATTGTCAGGAGGTTCAAATGAACTAATGGACGTGAGGGACACGGAGATGCTGCTTCCTGCTGGAGACCCACCCCCCATTCCCGGGCTGCCCTCCACGCACCCCTCTTGGTGGGTCAAACAGGGGCACTGCTGGGGTGACGGTCTGCAAAGGCTGAGGCTGCTTCCACAAGGCCGGAAGAGCCCCCGGGGCTGAAATAGCTAAAAAGAGGACAGCTCAGTAAGATCACTTCCTCAAGACAGTTCTGGGGCAGTGGTTTGCAAATTAGAACATGACTGAGAATCCTCCAGAGGGCTTGTTAGCACAGAGAACGGACCCACCCCAGAGTTTCTGATTCAGGAAGGCTAGGGTGGGCCCCAAGAATTTGCTCTCCTGCAAGTTCTGAGGCTGCTGAGGTGATTCTGAGGCTGCTGATGTGGGGACTGCATTCTGAGAACCACGGCTCTAGAAAATGGAGGAAAAAAGATGCTTATTTTGAAGACCACGGACACATGAGTTCCCGCCATCCCTCCTTGCCTCTCCCCTCCCTTTCTTGTTTCTTTCCTTCCTCCTTTGTCCAACATTTATTATTAGAGCACAGAGTCTGGCCTGGGTTGACCAGATGATCCTTGGCTGCCCAGGGCCCGAGGCCTGTGCTGTGACCGGATGCAGAGGAGTCTGCATGAGTCAGGCTGCTGGGGGGAGGGAAAACACCATGTTCTGGGCGAGGGCCCAGGCAGCCTTCCAGGCCCTGCAAGAGCCCAGGGCACTGTGCAAGGCCGGGGCAGCCTTCCCCCAGGGTCAGGTGGTGCCCACACAGCAGGACACTGGGTGAGGAGCTGGTCTTGGGAGAGGCACCTGATATGGTGCCGTGCCAGGCCCGGCAGCCCAGCCCTAAGGCGCTTGCCAGGCTAGGTCTTCCGAGGCAGGGCTGGAGGAATCCCCTGGTGGTCCAGTGGTTAGGACTCCACGCTTCCACTGCAGGGGCACAGGTTCAATCCCTGGTTGGGGAACTAAGATCCCGCAGACTGAGGGCTGGAAAGCAGGCTGAGAAGCTCAGTGAGTAGGGGCAGAGGTCCACGGGCACTAGGGGCAGCCAGCCCTTGGCCCTTAGATGGCCAGCTTGTGACATTTTTCTTTGAAGGCTCCAGCGTCCTTGTGTCCCACCCCGCGACCCATGGTGGACCCTGCAGTCCACCTTCCCAGAGACTCATCCATCAGGCTTCCCTGGACCTTCCCTCTCCTCCCTAACGGACCAGGGTCTCATTCCTCAGGGCCCCCTTTTCTATTTTCAAAGGAGATCACAAACCAATCTGATCAATGGAACCTAATATGGTCCCCTGTGTCCATCATCAGAACCCAACAAAAGCGCCAGGAGATGAACTGCAGAGGCTCAGCTCCAAGAGGGACGCCAAACTTGGGCGTCAAATTCCCTGGAATTTGATCTGACCCCAGGGCATTGCTTTCACCTTCTCCAGACCTATTTCTTCAATCAAGAAATGGGGCCAATAGGACGAGTGCCGAAGGGCTGAGGGGATCATACCAGCTAGTATCACAGGAATCCTGGGTAACTGGTACCTCTCTCCTCTGCAGCCAAGGGCTGGCCCCCAGGTTCTGAGATTCTTTCTGGTAACACACATGACATATTTCTCAAACTCTTCAAAATTTACCTCCGCTTTGATTGGGGCCATAGGTTGCGGTTCTTAGTTCCTTAAGGCGGCTGCTTGCTGTTTATTTGTTCCGGTTTCATCTCGTGAGCTGCCAGCTCCCCAGCCAGGCAAAACACAGGACCCCCTCCCGTCACCTGGCTGTCCCATCTGTACCTCTGGAAGGCACACTCGGGAGGGGTGCTCCCTGGCCGGGGGAGACATTTGGTACCCTCCCGTCTGCCAGCCACGCTCCACATAGGCGGCCTCTGATGCGAAAACCCCTTCCCTGGGGTCTGAGCAGAGGGGGTGGGCACAGTGCGGAGACCCGGAGCCCAGGCTCTGGAGCCCGCGGTCCGGCTGCAGATCCTCGCTCGTGCCTCCACATGTTGACTGTGTCCACGCGTTCCCGGGGAAGGAGGAGTGTAACCGTATCCCCCGCTGCCCTGGGTGAGCCGCAGGGGAGGGTGGGTGTCTGCACCTGGGACCCAGCTAAGAACAGCTGTGCAGGAGCGCAGGGCTCCTCTCCGTGCTCTGCTGCTGACTTCGGGAACTTTCTGCTGTTACCACGGTCCCTGCAGCACTATGGAGATGCTGTGTGCAGACCTCCTGTTGGTCCCTCACAAGGGGGAGCTTGCTCTGTCAGTCAATCTCCGGACCTCAGAAGATGCCCAGCTGCCCTAACTAGAGTCTAGGGGTGAGCAGGGCCAGCAGCGAACCTCCTTAGCCACAGTGTGGGCTCTGCACTGAATTTTTGGCCTGTATTATCTCATTTAATTTGGGAAGGGATGGAAGTATTTAATGCGGATGACACAAGGTTATCTATATCTGAAAGAAATAAGAGCTCTTGTAAATAGAGCTGCAATGAACATTTTGGTACATGACTCTTTTTGACCTATGGTTTTCTCAGGGTATATGCCCAGTAGTGGGATTGCTGGGTCGTATGGTAGTTCTATTTGTAGTTTTTTCAGGAACCTCCATACTGTTCTCCATAGTGGCTGTATCAATTTACATTCCCACCAACAGTGCAAGAGTGTTCCCTTTCCTCCACACCCTCTCCAGCATTTATTGTTTCTAGATTTTTTGATGATGGCCATAGCCAGGACATGGAAGCAACCTAAATGTCCATCGACAGATGAATGGATAAAGAAGATGTGGCACATATATACAATGGAATATTACTCAGCCATAAAAAGAAATGAAATGGAGGTATTTGTAATGAGGTGGATGGAGTTAGAGTCTGTCATACAGAGTGAAGTAAGTCAGAAAGAGAAAAACAAATACAGTATGCTAACACATACATACGGAATCTAAGGGAAAACAAAAAACAAAAAAAAGGCCATGAAGAACCTAGTGGCAAGACGGGAATAAAGACACAGACCTACTAGAGAATGGACTTGAGGATATGGGGAGGGGGTGGGGTGAGATGTGACAGGGTAAGAGAGTGTCATGGACATATATACACTACCAAATGTAAAATAGCTAGCTAGTGGGAAGCAGCCGCATAGCACAGGGAGATCAGCTCGGTGCTTTGTGACCACCTAGAGGGGTGGGATGGGGAGGGTAGGAGGGAGGGAGATGCAAGAGGGAAGAGAAACGGGAACATATTGTATATGTATAACTGATTCACTTTGTTATAAAGCAGAAGCTAACACACTATTGTAAGGCAATTATACTTCAATAAAGATGTTTAAAAAAAAAAAAAAAAAAAAAGAAATAAGAGCCCTTAAAAATTGACAGTAAAGGTCAATAGAAACCAACCAATAGAAAATGGGCAAAGGATACAAATAGACAATTCTCGTTTAAGTGCAAATCAGACTAGCCAATACACGTCTGAAAAGAGGCTCAGAAGTATGAACAGGGAATTGCAAATTAAAGTAACAATGAGAGGCGTTGTTTACCTCTCAGAGTGGCTAAAATTTCGATGATTCCATTTTGTAAAAGAAACAATGTTCCTCCCCCCTCCCCCGGCCCCCATAGATGTGTATGTGGCAGGGTTTCTCAACTCCGGCACTACTGACATTTAGGGCCAGATAATTCTTTTTTTGTTTTTTCTTAATGAATAAGGCAGCTTATTAACCCAGCATCATTTGTCGTAACGCTTCTTGTTGGCCGCTGCCACCTGTCCAGCGATTCTGTCCAGATCTCTCTGTCCCGAACATGTCAGTTTGCAGCCCCCATCTTGGTCCTTTCCCACCACCTTCAGCCCCTCTGGGGCTCAGAGGACCCGGCGGGCCCCGCTCCTGGAGCCTGTGCTGAAATGGCTGGGCAGGACACTTTCTCTGCCGTCCCCCCAGAGATCTCGGTCATGGAGCCGCCCCAGCGCCACGCCGGAGGGACAGGTGCAGTGCTGTGGGAGCAGCTCGTGTGTAGAGCCACAGGGCGTGAGCTCTTTGTGCTTGGCCAGCTTGACTGTGTCCACCCATTCAGGGCCTTTCTCCAGTTGTGATGACCAAGGACGACACTGCCAAATGTCCAGGGGGCAACACTGTCCCCCACCTCTGCTTGAAAACCACTTGGTATATAGGTAAACATTTATAGCTGCGTATGCTTTAATGAACACTTATTTAATTTTGATCACTATTTTACAGATAAGGAAACTGAGGCACACAGAGGCCAAGTAACTGTCAGCTGAGGACCTGAGATTCCAAGAGGAGTCTGATTTCATAGCTCAGTTTCTTGCCTGAATTGCAGCCACGCTGCTCAACTACATTTTTGAGGTCCGACTGGTTGAATGTACCGGGACTTCAGATTCACGTTTCCAGGCAAGAACCACGGGTCAGGGAAGGGGAGCCCAGGCCTGTGGTGTCTGAAACTGTCACATATGAGGCCACAGCCCCAGGGCTGGCTTGGCTCCCTGAGATGACAGTGCTGGGCGGCCAGTCCAAAAAGCATCAGCCAGCAGGGCCGCCTGACCTCTGAGCAGGGCTGACCACCATTTGCAGAGAAAGGCCTAGAGGCTGAACCCCGGGGTGGGGGGGAGAAGGTGGAGGAGCTTGGATGGGGCAGGTGCAGGAGGTGGGTGCTGATGACTGGACTCCTGATTCTTTCTCATTTCCCTCCCTTCTGGCCTCTGAGCACCCAAGTGCCTCCTCACTGTCCTTCCCACACTGCCCTCTCCCCAGAGCCCCGCTACAGCCAGCTGGGTGGGCAACAGCCCTACCCGGAGCGGCAGGGGAGGTGGGCAGGTGCATGTTCACACGATGCCTGGTGGCTTCTTCAACCTGTGGCCGGGTCACAGTGGGCTGAATTTCCTGTTGGCTCGTCTGTTTGGGGCCCTAGACCATGAGCTCTGTGAAGGCAGAGCCTGGGTAGTTCTTGCATCCTTGGGGGTCTGGTGCAGTGGGCATCAAGATTGGGTGGGTGCAGGATGAGGGAAGGAGGTGGGAGAGGGGCAATTGCTCAAGGGCTGAGCAGCTCCAGTGACACCCAAGCCCAGCCCTGGTGAGCTGAGGTGCTCAGCTCTGCCCCCTGGGACTAGGTTCTGGCCTTTCCCTGGATCTGTGAACAAAGCAGAGCTGTGAGGAGTTTTCAACTGAACAGGGCTCCTGATTACCTCTCCTGGGAGGAGACAAGAGCTGCTTAAAGAACTTGAGGCATGGTCCTCATTCAGTAATTCAAGCTTAGCTTCTTAAATGGAAACTTCTCTTGGAGCTGCTTCTAGAAACACTTGCTGGTTGTGTCCCCTCCTCCTGCCCCTGCAGGTCCCACCACCTCTTTCTTTGCTGAGCCCCCAGGTAGAGCTGATCAAGGCGTCCTTTGAACCCCACTGTATTCTTGGCACCATGAGAACTTTAGCACACACACGCACTCCTGCTTTCTGAAGACAGGGATCAGACCTTAAGACCTCTGTGGAGAAACCTGGCGTCCATGACTCACTTGTCGAGAAGTCAACACACCAATAGGAGGGGATAGTGGCCGTGACTCGGCACAACTTAGGGCTTATTCTAAGTCGGTGATTCTCAACCCTGCTCACATTAGACTCATGCCCCGGGCTCGTTAAATCAGAATCTCTGGGACAGTGGTCCTGTAATCACAGGTTTTATAAGCTCTCCAGGTGTTTCCAATGCGCAGAGTTGAGGACCTCCGTTCTAAGTGGACTTTGGCAAAAGGGGGGGCTTGATGGTGTAGAAATATTGAAATTTTAGACTGTAGCTATTTTGGCGCTTGTGACTGAACTAAGAGCCCTATGTAAGCGAGGCAGGAGAAAGAAGATCACACCAGGTTTGGGATACCTGCAGAGTCCAGCAAATCCATCACCTGAACTGCGTGGCCGCAAACACGAGCGGCAACTGGTTCGCTCATGCTGTGGTCCAGCGCCACCCACTCATGAGTGGGTGAAGTCACAGAGCAGAGAAGTCGCTGATGGACGACTTGTCACCTAGCCAGCTTTTGAGGACCAGTCTTTCCTATTTCAAGAGCATTCTCTGGACTCCTACAGCCCCCAAATCAATCGTAAACTCAAAATTTTAGGGTTGGCAAGCAACAAAGAGACACTTCTTAAGTGGTTCCTAATTCTCTGTAGGTGCAGACCACCTAAGGGCCCCAACATCTTATTGGGTCCTGCAACCCAAATCAAATCCACGATGAAATGCCACCTCACACCCATCAGGATGGCCAATATATATATATATGGTATTTCATCATGGATTTTATTATGTATATAAAACAAAACAGGAAATAACAAGTATTGGCAAGGGTGTGGAGAACCCTTGCACACTGTTGGTAGGAACGTGAAACGGTTCAGTCACTGTGGAAAATAGTATGGCAGCTCTTCAAAACATTAAAATAGAACTGCTGTGTGATTCAACAATTCTACTTCTGGGTCTAAACCCAAAATAATTGAAAGCAGGTACTTCAACAGATATTTGTACACCTATGTTCATAGCAGCATCATTCATAAGAGCCAAAAGGTGGAAGCAACCCCAAAGTCCGCTGACAGGTAAACGGATAAACAAAATATGGTACATACATACAATGGAGTATTATTCAGCCTTAAAAACAGGGAAATTCTGACACATGCTACAACATAGATGAACATTGTGGATATTATGTTAAGTAAGCCAATCACAGAAGGACAAATACTGTATCATTCCACCTATATCAGGCAGTAGTCAGATTCAGAGACAGAAAGTAGGATGGTGGTTATCAAGGGCTGGTGGGAGGGAGGAATGGGGAGTTATCGTTGAATGGGTACAGTTTTAGTTTTGCGATGAAGGTAACTGTGATGGTTATGCAACAATGAAACTACTTAATGTCACTGCACTGCACACTTAAAAATGGTTAAGACAGTAAATTTTATGTTATTTTTACCAAAGTTAAAAAAAAAAAAACAAAAAAAAACCCACAGCCTAGTTCTGGGGTGGGCACACATGAAGGAGCCCACATTTTCACCAGAAGTTGTTTATCAGAGTAATGGCCTGTACCAGCTCTGAAAGGCCCAGGGAGGCCCAGGGGAACCTACATGTACTTTGGCACCTGTATTTTGGGGGAAGGGGACAGACTGGGAATGGGACAGGGGGCTTTATCCATTCCTTGGTTTTCTTCTCGATTCAGGTAGAAAATGTCTCAAAGACTCACTGGGGTACCTGTGGGAATGCTGGTAGTGTTTTTGATGAGGATCTAGAGTGGGGAGATTTTTAAAAAATTTAAGTGTTGTTAGAAGCAAGCAAGTAGGTAGGAATTGATACACAAAGGGGCGGGGTGGGGAGGGCATCCAGGAGCAGTGTCTGGTCTAGCACCTTGGGGTTCTGCAAGAACTCGTAGCTTCTGTGGAGTTTGGGAACCCCGCCAATCACAATCCATTCCACTTTGATTAAAAAAAAAAAAAAAAAAAAAGATCATTCAGGGGAATTCCCTGGCGGGCCAGTGGTTAGGACTCCGTGCTTTCACTGCTGAGGGTGTGGGTGCAATCCCCGGGTGTGAAACTAGGATCCCATAAGCTGCGTGGCACAGCCAAAATAATAAAAAAAATTAAAAAATAATAAAGAAATGAAGTTGGTAAATATTAAAAAAAAAAAAATCATGCAGCTTGATCTATTCTCTTCATCAGATTTGACTTGGACCTACTTGTGGCTCTCTCCAAAAATCAACTTTGCCCTCAGAGAGGAGCCTTTACAATACTGAAAATATTCCAAAGGACACGCCATCTTAAATGGCAAAGGAGGCCACCCCCAGAGGCTCTGAACAAAGAGTGGCACTGAAGTGAGCGTGTAAATCCCATAGGGGAGAAAGGGAGTCCTGGTCTGCCAAGATGTGCAAGCCTGGAACGTCTGCTTACAAACCAGAGGTAGGTCTCCCAGGAGAGAAACACGCATAGAACGGAGCTGCCCAGGACATGCATGGATGGTCGGGCAGGAAGGGCAGGGGGCCGTCACCCACCTCCCAACGCAGGTCAGGGGTCTGATTTCAGCAAGCACGTCGGCCCTGCCCACATCTGGGGCTCGCTTCTTCACCTCCGCACCCTCAGTTCCCAGGTGGGGCTGAGCCATGACACTCAAGTGCTTACGCCGAGCCCTAGGGCCAGGTAACCACATGCTTATTTGTCCAACGGGTACCTCGTGACCTCCTCTGAAGACCCTCTCCCACAGTCCAGTATGAGTGGAAATCATCAGGTTATACATTGGTCCTTTAACACCCCGAGTGCACATCTTCACCTGTGGTGCGGATTCCATCCTGACCCTGCTTCCTGCGCCCCTCAGAAGCTGTCCATAATCCTCTGTCCCCAAGCCCTGGTTGAACCCTATTTCTTCTTTTTTCTTTTTCTTGGCCACGTTGTGCAGCACGCTGTATCTTAGTTCCCCAACCAGGGATCGAACCCGTGCCCCCTGCAGTGGAAGCGCGGAGTCCTAACCACTGGACCACCAGGGAATTCCCAGGTGAACCTTGTTTCTGCCAGGTTTTCTCCAGTGTGGGCACAGGACACACAGGCTGGGTCCCGTCGTCACGTACCTGGAGGGAGCTGCATGGTGACTCTCCCCAGGCGAGGCCTCCCTTCCCAGCCCAGACACACATAGCTAGCTCCTTCCCACTGGCTTCTGCTCTCCTGGCCTCAGGGCCAGAAGCTGGCTGTGGAAGGGGGACACCACAGGGCCAGGCTGGGGTCAGAGTGGGAGGTTGCCAGGGCTGAGCTCTCTCCCTCCACGTCCTCTGCCAAAAAAACAGGAAGAGGGATCCGAGATGTGACTGCGCTGAGTAATTCCAGTCCCAGGCTCTCAAGTCACAGGCGTAGAAACCACAAACCAAAGAGTAAAGAACAAAACCAAAAAGCCCGCAGTCTTGTAGATTTTTTTCCTCCCAACAGCTAGTTCCAGTGATGTTTATTACTCAGCCTGAGTTGGAATAACATCAGACAAAAATAGAAACAGCCTCTGGTTTTACAAAGCCTCGGTACAAGTCCTCTGACTTTTCTGTCCATGCCAAGGCCCCTTGCTGCGGGTACCAGAGGTCAAGGGAGCCCGGATGACCCCGGATGGGGCAGAGCCTGCACAGGGACGCAGGCCTCAGTGCTGGCTTGAGAGCAGAGCTAGGGAAAGACAGCCGGGCAACTTGCTCAAGCGGTACAGCCCGGCTGGGGATCCAGGGTTTTTATGTCTGGGGGTGAGCTGCTGGGGCCCCGAAGAGACCAGCCCCGGACTCAGGGCTGATCCGGTTCAGAAGGACACGCAGCCACATGCCAGCAGGGCCAGGGCTCTGCCCCAGGCACAGAAGCTGGGTGGGTGGAGGTCTCCACCATCCTGTGCTTGTTCCAGAGAAAGAGCCTTAGCGGGGGACTCTTTGGGGACTCTGTCCCCAGGGGCTGGCGTAGCCAGAAGGAGCAGGTCACGGAGCAGCAGGAAGCCTGCCTGCAGTCACTGGCTGCTCGCAGCACTGAGACCTCGCGCCCCTACCCTGGGGGCGCCAGGGGTTCCACCTCCAAGGCCTCCTGCAGCACAGGGGGAGGTCCGGCCGCCTCGGAGGGGCTCGGGGGACTTGGTGAACCTCGTGCGCATCCTGAGATGGGAGGGGCGAGGATGAGCAATGTGGCCACTTTCCAGGTGAAGCCGGTCCAGCCCAGAGGCCGGCTGCTTTTTGGACCCCCCAGAGTCACAGCCGGGCTCTGCACTGTCACCACGAACCGCCCGGGACTCCGGTCTCCCGGTCCTCTCCTGTGACGGGCAGGCCAGGTGGCCAGTGCGCAGGGGCTGCTATCTCAGGGGCTGCTTGAGCTCGAAGAGGCCTGTCCCGCCCTTGACGACCTTCCCGACCACGAGGCAGGCTGACGGGGACCTCAGCTCATCGCGGGATCCTGGGAGAGACACAAGAGTGCTCGTTAGGTGGCTGAGGGAGAAGTCGGGGGTGGTGGAAGGTGATGGGGGGCGGCACTCAACACTGAGGCTGGGCGGGTGGGGCACCTCCGAGGCCACGAGGGGTGGTGCTGAGGCTCGGGGGCTGACGGGAATGAGGCCGCGCTGCTCCTGCGTTTCAAAGAGAGGAAGACCCTCTCCCTCTCCTCCAAAAGGCAGAGGCAGCTCTCCCATCTGCTGCCCGCCCCTGCCAGCTGCTTCCCGCAGTGAGATGCCAAGATCTCCCCTGCATGCGAGGCGTGTGGAGAGGTGCCTGAGGGACGAGCCCGTCTGCCCAGAGCAGACTCAGGAGAGGGGGGGCCAAGGGCACGTGCCCACGACTGACCCATCATGGTGGCCTGCTTCAGAAACTGGAAGCTGGTCTCAAACGTCATCTGCTGCAGCGGGGAGGAGTTCGACCGGATCCCAAAGCGGTTCAGTGGCTTGTAAACACCCTCGAAGCACATGTAGTCAGCGACCAGGGAGAGATGGCGGGGGTCGACGGCGATGCCTGTCACACGGGCGGCGACCGAAGGGAGGGTTAAGCAGTGACGAGGGGACGGTGGGAACAGCACCACCCGATACAAGGGTGCCCCCTCCAGCTCCGTCACCTGCTCACTCAGCTCCCCAACCCCTGACCTCGGCGGGCAGCCCTCCCTCCCCGGTCTCCAGTACTACGTCTCTCTCCACTTCCATCCGGCAGCGCGGGAAGCAGCCTCGCAGGACACGAGACCCTAGAGCACTGTTTGCACTTGGGAATTGAAACCCTGAAGGCAGGATGAGGAAGCAGACTCTCCCTCAGAGGCCAGCAGACGAGAAACACGCTAGGAGGCCTCGGGGACGGGACAAGACTGACCCACAAGGGACTCCCTCTGCACGGTGGCGCTGAGGATCCCCTACGGGCTCCACGCTCACCGTGTCCCTATTTCAGTTCCCTGCGGAGCGGGATTGACACCCCGGGACCTCCCGAGCGCCGCCCACAGCCCCTCTTACCGTACACGGCGAACACATCCTTGATCTCCTTCTCGATCACCCTCAGCGCGGCCTCGATGCCGTACGTGCTGGCCATGGCATGGATGTCATTGGAATAGAGGCGGCGCAAATCCAGGACCTGGGGGAGGCGGGAGGGGTTGGTTAGGAGGGCCTGGCCTTCTGCCCCTTCCTGTGGACACATCCTGCCCAGGCCGCCCTCCCTCCTTGGCTGGCACTCAAGCGCAGCTGATGACAAAGTGGTCGCGAGGTGGCCCAGGACTAGCGAAAGGAAACAGTGTAGGCAGAACTGCCAACAAGCATGCTGGCAGGGCCCCAAGGTCTGTCTCATCATCACCAGGGCCAGAGGAAGACTTGGTACCCGCTTTAGAGTCAACAGGAAGAAAGGTGTTTGTTTATTTAACAGAGAGACCTGTTTCCTAGGATGGAGGCTTCCCCTGGTAGGCGAGGCCAAGTTCCCCAGCAGAGACCCAAACGCCTCCCCCAGGCACGGGGAGCAGGGCTGGGCCCGCTGCATGGGGGTCAGCCGGGCCCCATCAGGGGCCTGGGGCTCCAGGTCGGCTGCCCCGGGGGGGGCCCACGGTGGCTCTGCACTGTGGCAGGTCACCCCCAGAGGCAACAGCAGAGACCCTGGCGGCCTGCCTGGCCTCGTCTGGACAAATCCCACGAGCACGACGCGGAGCTTGGCCTGTCAGTGGCCGGCTCTCGGGAGGCCTGAGCCCTGCCTGCTCCGTCCTCTGGGAAAGCAGCCTGTGAGAGGCTCCAGGGCAGAAGGGGGCCTTTGTGGGGCAGTGCTGTGCGGGGTGGGGGGTGGGGTGGGCATGTGAGGCCGGAGAGCCTCGCCAGCTTGGTGCGCGCGGACTAGGGAAGAGTGAGCTGGTCCTGGCAACTCAGAATTCTGTGGGGAAAACTCGCGCCCACGGGTCGAGAGCACCTCGGAAGGTTCTGGGAGGCTCAGTGAAGCGGGCGGGGGGAAGCAGGAGAGAGCCCAGAGGAGAGGTGGGTGAGCTGGTGGAGCAGGCGGAACAGGGCGCACAGGCCTCTGCCGGGCGTGGGAGGCGGGGCGGGGCCCCCTCTGCACCCAGGGCCTCCTTCACCCGGTAAAGTGAGCAGCCCCCAGGCCAGCGACTCAGAAAACTACTTCTTACAGGTCTACTTCGGGAAGGTTTTAATTTCAAGGAGAAGAAACTGTACTCAAAGTAATTTGGGAAACTCTGGGTTCCGTAAAATTAAGCAGGTTCTGTACTGCAAGCCTTACCAGGCTCACGTGCATCGGGGATCCCTGAGAGGTGGGCCGGGAGATGCAGGCTCGGTTTGGGGACCCTGGGCTAGGAGCGCAAATGGCCCAGGAGGGAGCCTGAGCCGGCGTGAGGACCCGGAGGGGCCAGCAGACGACCCGGAGGGGCCACGCACCTCGGCGTACTTGAACAGCTCCGGGAGGTTGATGCCTTCTGTATTTAAGATGAGCTCCTTCTCGTTCTTGCTGTTGGTGGTTTCGTTCAGGAGGCACCTCGTGATGCCCTTGGTCGCGTAGACGACGGCGTCTTGGGCCAGGGACACTACCAGGGAGCTCATGTCAAAGTTGACCTTGATGAGAGGGAGTTTCACCATCACCTGCAAGAGGAGGGAGAGCTGGGGCGGGGGAGAGGGCCGCCCCAGACCCACCGCCCGGGCTCCCCGGGAGACGCCTCTGGAGCCCCACTAGGGAACACCGCGGCCCTGCTGGGGCGAGCGGGTGGCGGGCCGGGCCTGTGAACGCTGCGGGCCTTCGTGGCCACACAGCAGCCATTTCCAGTCACACAGGCTGAGGTGAAAACAGCAGAGCAACGTTTTCACGGATGTCGGTGAGAACGGTGAAAATCACATCCACTCACATCACCCTTGATATCCTTTCAATTACCACAAAGCATAACACGTGTCCTTTCATGTGTGTAATCCCGGTCAAGGCTTCGTACCCACACTACCATTTAGGAACCAATGAAATCGGATCAAAGGAAAGGACTAAAAAGCCAGTCTGTGTGTAGACGTCCAGGCATCCAAGCCACCGAGCCTCTCAGGGAACACTGCAATGCTGAAGTTGGGGACCAGGAACAAAGACGGTGTGAGGAGTGAAGTGTCTCTGCTGGTCTCTACGACAACTGATACACGTTAACGCACATGTTGTACCGAGGCCTGAAGTACAACGTGAAAGCACCCGTAGGGTCTGGTGGCTCAGATCCCCGCGCAGCGAGAGGACTGGCCCACAAGGGTGTGAAAAGTCGAATGTGCGAGGCCATGACCGGGGGCAGCAGGTGCGCAGCTGTCACCAGCCTCTTTAAGGGACCTGGGGTTGAGACGAGAGCAGCCGGCGGCCGCCCCGGCACTGACCTGGCACCACAGGCCGCCCTGGGTGTCGTACTGGTAGTCCTCTATGAACGGGTGGCACTCGCGCACCGCCCGCACCCGGCGCTCCACCGCCTCGGCGCCCTGGGGCTCCCGGCTGCGGGCGGGCCTCCACGGCTGCGTCAGGCGGGCAGCGGGGAGCGAGTCCTCCTCGGGGCCTGAGCCCCCCTCCTCCTCCTGCGCCGGGGCCTGGGGAACGCCTTCCCCGAGGACGGTCCCTTCCTCCTGCAGGTCGTCGTCGTCCTTGTCCTCCTCCTCCTCCTCCTCCTCACTCTCGTAATCGACCTGGAGGGGGGCGGAGCGCAGGCCGTGTCACTCGGGCCCCACCAGCCGTTTGGACCTGGCCTGCACAACAGGCACCCCTGCAGAGGCCTCAGCCGCTGGCTGACCCCGGCCCCGCCTGCTCCGTCGGCCCGGCCGCCGTCCTCGCCTCTTCCCCGGGGATGCCAGCCCCTCAGTCCCAGGGCCCCCTCCTCTGAGCTGAACCCCGCCCCCCCGCCTCTAGCTCTCTCACCCGTGAACCCGCTCAGCCCTGCCTCACCGCCCTCTGTCCTGGCAGCAATCGTGGCAGTGGAAGACCAGTAACGGGGAGGAGAAGGAGGTATTTTCATGGCAAAGACAGGACGCGGCGGCCTGACTTCCTCTCCCTGCCCAAGGCCTCTGGGTCCTCGAATCTGATTCAGACGCAGGGACAGCCAGCCCTTGCCCACTCGCCACCCCATGAACAGCGCCTTGTCAATCGAGTGGTGCGCTGGGCAGACTGCCTTGCTTCAAGGCTCCTGATGATTCCAGCACGACACAGAGGTGTGGCCTTATGCACCAGGGGGTGAGCCCTCATCTGTGACGAAAGTGTCACCTCAGAGTCCCCTCACCTCCTCCTCTTGTTTCTCCTTGCGTTTGGCGTCCGAGGCATCAGCGTCTCCCTCCTCAGCTTCGGCGTCCACAATGTGCCCCTCCTCTTCCTCATCTCCTTCCTGCTCTCCCTGGGGTTTGGGGACAAGAAAGAGAAAGATGAGCTCTAATACCCAGTGCTTGGTGAATCCATCTCTCCACCCCCCACACTTGCCCATCCACCTGCCTTTCTCCTTACTCACCCAGCCACCCACCTGCCCACCCACCCATCCACTCATCGTTCAGCCACCTATCACCTTCCCAACTATCCATCGACCTACCTTCCACCCCCCTACCCACCCCTGGATTCCACGCTTCCTTCTCTGCAGCCTAAATCTTTACACGTACCACCCGCAAAATCTTGCATTTAAAAAAAAAAAAAAAGAAAGAAAGTGCCAAGGCTTTTCAAGTCATTAAAAGAAGATGGTGCTAGTGTCATTCCAAGTATTTTTGTTATGGGTGGAGATGAAGAGAAAGAGTTGTCTTGGTATTTTAAAAACCAAATATTTATACCTTTCTCCTGGCCTTGGCTCTTAGTTCCTTATCGTCTCCTTCTGGGTGATTTGAGAATTAAGACTGGGCAGCCTTTCAAAGACATCCTGTGCCCATTTGCGCTTGAGTTAGCCAACTGGTAGACCCCGGGGCAGGAGACCTGGCACTCTCTCTGTCTAGGTAGGCCAGGCCCTCATTTTAGGGATGAGGAGACAGGCCCAGAGAGAGGAGGTGACATAGCTGAGGTCACCGAGCCGGGAAGGGACAGGACCAGTCTTCGTTGTGGCCCTGTCCAGGCACAGCACAGCCCTACCAACTGCCGGCTCAGATGACACCCAGGGACCTGCCCCACACTGCTCCCGGGCCTCTTGGCAGATGAGGTACCATCATTCCTGGACTGTTTTGCCTCCAATGGTTTTTCCCTGGCTCTATCCTTTTTCGTCACTGTAGCCCAACTTCCCTGCTTCAAAATGCCTCTCTGGTCCTTTCCTAGTACTCTGTGGGCCTCAATTCATCTGGCCTAGGGAAGTCAAAGGCAGACTGAACAAGACCAGGAAAAGAACTTCCAAGACCTCGGTGGGTACCATTACTTTGAGTCTAACCTCAGGATAAAAAGAGTCACTGACAGAGGGGTCCCTGAGAGCAGAGAGGTGGATGACCTGGGGCCCTCACCCAGGGCCAGGCAGACTATGCTGCCCGACATGGCCTGCCACACTCAAGGAGAAGAAAATGTTGCTTTTCGGCTCTCTCAGAACAGTGGATAAATGCTAAGGTAAGCGGAGAGATGGGCCAACAGCAGGAAGGGGCTCGAGGAGCACCGAGGATAGTCACAGAGCCGTCCTAGGAGAACTGACTCAGTGAGCCGCCACCCGATGTGCTTCCCAGCCCTGGACCCTCCCCCAAGGGGCCCTCAGGGGACTCGCTCACCCGACTCCTCTCCAACTCGCCTGCGTTGTCTAGATCCCGCTGGGTGGCTCTCCGCGTGTTTACGCTTCTGAAAGCGGATGCTTTACTACTCTTCTTTCTGATGGATTCCATCAGAATCTTAAAGAATCTGAAACGAGAAGAAAGCCACGCAGCCCCGTTCAGCACCAGCACCTCCATTCTCCCCTCCCTGTGGGGACAGGATGCTGTAAGGATCTCACAGCCCCGAAGGTGATGTCGGGGATTTCTACAGGAGACGGAGACCCTGCCTCTCCCTTCAGCTCACTTTTCCCCCTCCTGCTGTTTCTGGGTGGTATACGGCGCATCAGAAGGAACACTGCTCCACGCCCAACAGGCCCGGACTGAACACGTGGCCTGCCACTCCCAGGGTGCGTGGCCTCGATCACCACAGATGGTCTCCTGAGCTTTACCTCTGTCTTCCGGAAGACGCGGGTATTAATAGATACCATGCAGTCTTGCTTTAGGGATTAGAAACAACACCACATCCGATACCTGTCATGGGGCCTGGCAGGCTGGCTGCTCAGCAAGTGACAGTTGTTGGTGCTGTGTGGTGGTGGTGGCCGTCTAACTCCGGTGGCAGGGCCTAGCAGCGGGAGAGGGGAGGCCAGGCCGGGACGAGGGCCGCCCCCAGCCCGCCGCCTACCGCATCTCCAGGAAGTGGCACTGCTCAGGGCTGGCAACTCCTGTCTCCTCGGTGTGGGACCCCCGACAATTTGATGAGAGACATAAGATGTGGAAGAGCTTATCGGGATCTCCAAGGCGGTGACAACTTACTTCGTGGCGGTAAATCATGGCGACGGGTTAGAACGAAAGCAATTTAAAAGGACCAACTTGAGGCAGAGCCCAGAGGACCTTTCCTGGCCCCTGGGTCCTTCCTCCTGAGTTATCTATTTAATGCTTCCTCTGGGCCTCACCCTGTCTCCCGCCCCCTGCTCCTTTCTTCATATGACGTCTTGCCTGTCTTCTGCATCAGGCCACAGCAGCACACCAGACAGCCTTCTTTTAATTATATAAAGCATCAGTTCCTCATCTGCCCAGCCAGCCATCCTGTGTTCTCCGAGCGCCTATGACGGGCCCACCGTGTGCCAGCCCTGAGGGCAAAGCAAGGCTGAAAAGACAGGCACTTAAGAGCTTTAACTGGAGAAACAGGCAGGTCAGATGTTTACTATTTTGTTCATTAAAAACAAAAGACTGCTACTCTCCCTCCCTACCATTTTTTTTTTTTTTCCCCAACTTTTTAAAGTTGTACAGGGTTTTGGCTGAGTTTCCGCCCTTGGCAGAAAAAAGCCTCCTCACCACCGATCCAAGGAAGAGCCTGGTCACCAGGTGCTGTGGACAGGGACCAGAGGGCCAGACAGGGGGGAAGCCTGGCTTGACTTTAGAAAGACACAGTCCACCCGGGAGGAGGGGGCGGAAGAGATGTTTCCGAAAGGACAGGCTCTGGTTCAAGTCTCTGTTCTGCCAGAGTCTGGAGACAGAGACAGACGAGGGCCTTGACCCCGTCTGGAAGTCTTGGGACCGCCCCTGCCCCATGCCTGAGCCTGCAGCGCAGACTGCAGGGCGTGAAATGACACGGACGGGGTGTGAAGCTGGGCCGCCCCGCACACACAAGCTGCTTGTCGCCTCCCTCTGCTGTGGGGCTGCCGCCCTGGCCTGTCCCTTCAGGTGACATCACCCCTCTGAGGCTCCCCCACCAGCACTTCAATCCCCGCAACTGGCCTCAACCCGTCACCCACCTGCTCTCACCCCCTGCACGTGCATCGCTGGGCTTCTGTTCGGGCCATGTGCACCACCATCAATTTCCCCAGCCTCCCATCGACCTGTTGGAGCCGCGCCCACGCCCACGGTGGGGTCTAAGCGCAGATGGAACCCCCCAAGAGACCTTCCCTAACCCCCCCGGTGCAAATCCTTTCTACCCTGCCTGCCTCTTCTGGTGAACCGGACCAGTGCAGAACGTGACAGAAGGTGAGAAAGGAGAATAACACCCTGAACGGTAAGTGGCAGGCATGTCACCTGTGTGCCAGAAGTCCTCCCGGGGGTACAAAGAGTCTGCCCTTCTGTGATTTTGCCCAGAGCCAGGAAACCGGAGGCCCACGGTGACTGCTCTGTGAAGGTCGTGCTGTTTGTCAGAATGTGGCAACTGAGGGGGAACTGGAGGGGGGCAGCTGCAGAGAAACCTCCGTCCCACATAAATAATTACCAACAGGGAACATGACCCTCGGCTGTTTCCGAAAGTGCCTGCCAACAGCTCCACCACCTGCTGTTTGCAGAGTCAGACTCACAGAAGCTCTCGCTGCAGACTGCCGACTCGGTGGTACACGGCTGGGGACCGGAGGCCGGAACTCACACCCCTGCCTCCTAGCTCAGTACTCCTGCCACCTCACCACCCCGGCCCACCTTCCAGATCATTTACACACATATCCAAAGGGATGGGCACCAGGGCAGATATTTAGGGGAGCTTCACGGCTTATACACCTCCATCTAGGGAAGTGCCTCTGTGTCTCTGTTTTTTTTTTTTTCTCCAATCTGTGTCAAAAGAGTCTCAAGATCCCACAGCTGGGAAAGAAGAAGGGAAGAAAGGGAGGGAAAGGGGGAAGAGAGAGAAAAGGGGGTGGAGATGAGAGAGGAGAGAGGGGAAAAGGAAGGGAGAAAGGAAAAAGAAAACGCTCCCGGTGGGGGGGGTCCCCTCTTCTGAAGGCACACCCCCATCCCCGTGCGGTCTCCAGGGGGCCTGCGTGAGGCTGCTTCACTGCCCAGGCCTGGCAAAGGCAGCCCAACCACAACCCCTTCCACGAGCTGCTCCCTCTCTGGCCCCCCTGCCCAAGTCACAGGGCAGCTCCACCAAGCGCGACTGCACATGGCTTTGTTCATCACAGCTTTTCAAGTGCACAAGCCAAATACAAAGAAGGAGTTGACTAAGTCTTTCACCACTGGGAAAAAGCCAGGGCTCTTCCTTACCAAGAAGACATTTTTAAAAAGTGATGAACTCTCAGTTCCCCAAGGCAATGTAAAGAGGAAGAACTCTGAGCACAGCCTGGGGCACGCCTCATGCGACCTACCTGCTTGGCAGGCCCACACCTGAGATACATAGAAATGGGGCAGATCGCCGACCCCGCCTGCTCTCGGTAATTCTCAGGAGGCCACATGATCCGAATTCCTATTTCTCAGAAAAGGGCCGCCTGGCCAGCACAAACAGCGGCACGCTTGGGAGTGACGTTCCTCCCGGTTAATTAATGAGCCGGCAGCTGGGGCACAGACAGGTCTCCTGCGACGTGACCCAGCACCCCGACAGCACTGGGCCTGCCTGATAAAACGAGCCTCCTCCACCCGGGCGAAGAGCGACATAGGTGCTTCCGAGGCCCAGCAAGCTCCCCCGTCCAAAGGGCTGAGTTCACGTCCAAGCTCATCTACCACAGCACCCGCCATCCTACGTGCCACCTGCTTAGGGGGCCAGGCTGCAGCCAGTCCACATCTTCAGGTGAGGGCAGGACAGTCACTCCCTCCCAGCCACACTGCCCTGGGGCCCAGCCTGTCAGTGGGCATCACTCAGTAAATATTTATGGGATGACTGAGTGCGCGGACGTCCTGCCTCGACTCTGCCATCACTTCTCTACTTCCAAGCAGCTCCGGAAGACCTGAGGGCTGTTCTAGACTGAAGACAGTGGTTGGTGGTCCGTGGCCAAATCCTGCTGACATATGGGATCTATTTCAGCCTCACCAGGCTTTTCTTTTTTTTTTTTTTTAATTAATTAATTTAGTTAGTTAGTTTTTTGGCTGTGCTGCATCGCAGTTAGTTAGTTATTTAGTTAGTTTTTTGGCTGTGCTGTGTGGCATGTGGGATCTTAGTTCCCTGACCAGGGATCGAACCTGTGCCCCCTGCATTGGAAGCGGAGAGTCTTAACCACTGGACCACCAGGAAGTCCCCTCACCAGGCTTTTAAAAAGATATGAATTAGTTGCCAATGTTTACAAATTAGAGATTTATCTATAAAAAGTAAAAGCAAGCAAACAGCCAAAGAAAGAAAAAAGAGAGGCGGTTTTCTTCTTCTTATTTATCTGAATCAGAAGGTCTGGCCACCCTGGCCCACACCCCTGCCCGCTTGAGGCCAGTGGCGTGCTCTCCAGCCGGACGGGGGCCCCCAACCTGCCTCACCGGCCTTCTCACCTGCCGGCCCCGCAGCCATCTGAGTCTGTGCACCATGATCCAGGGTCACGTGGCCAGTCAGAAGTGCTTCGCTGGCTCTTCCTGGCTTCCCCAGCCCCAGTATGACCACCCTTCTACTCCTGTGCACTCAGCACTGTGGGCCGTGCTTTCCAATGTCCAACAGTGACTTGAACTGGAGAGAAAATGGATGTTCCTTCTCCCCACCAGAAGGGAACCCGAATTTCTCTAAGCAGCTGAAGGTAACCCCAGTTATAGACCTGTGTTTAAGAGCAGCATGCTGGCAGTACACTGCTCCTTCCTCACAGAATATAAACGAATCAGGAACCACATCATGACAGAAATTAACACCACGTGCTGGTCTGACGTCACAGCAGCACCACCGCGACAGAGCACTGTTCTCTTTATGGTACATGAACTCCTCCATCTCAAAGCCTACAAACCCGAGTACACGAGACTCATGGGCCAGAGAGAAGCATAGGGGGCAGAGATGGGAATGTAGTTAATGCAGTCATACCCACAAGCCAGATTAGGCTGCAGGACCTGTTCTTCTTCTAAACACCTCCTTTGAAGGAATCATTTGGGCAAAAGCAACCAGTCTCTGGGAGTCCTGTGGCCAGAAGCCCTCAAGGTCCATGACAAAGTCAAGCAATAAGCATGGCCTGAGTCCTGACCTTGTTTCCATGAAACGCAGGATATCCTCGGGTCTCAGGCACTTTTCCTGCTGGTAGTACGCGTGTGGCAGGAACTGAAACCGCAGCTGGTACACGCGGAACTTGTTCTGTCTCTCCCCCATAGAGAAGGACTCCTGGACATCAATTTTCTCCAACACCTAGAACCAGATTGACAGACAGAAACTAATTTTGCCCAAAGCCTGGGACTGAGCATTACAAGTGGGTTACGGGAAAACAGAGTTTGCAGGGACAGGGGCTGGGACCACAGGCCAAAATCCCAAAGAAACTCCAACAAGCTCTGCTGGTGTAGATCCCTCGGGGGGTGGGGAGAGAGACCCCCCCCACCCTGTAGGCACACCTCCAGAGAACGGCCTGAGGCTGTAGGGCGCAGTCTCCAGCGGGGCTGGTAAGCTGACCCAGAAAGTGCCCTTATTCTTAAGGCACGTTAGAATGCTGCAGACCAGTGATTACCTTTAAAGCTTCCTGATCCATCCCTGCTTAGCAGCTGCAGAGAAAGCCTCCCTCTCACTGGGTGGAGTTGAGCAGGGTCTGAACAGCTGGCAAAGGCTGTTCTGCCCGGATGGGAGGACAGGTGGGAGGATGGGTGGGAGGATGCAGGAAAACGCCTGCAGCCAGCCTGCACTGGGTCCCAGGGAGACAATTACCTCCCCGAGGCACACCCTGGTGAGCTGCTTCTTCAGGCTTTTCACTTTCTTCAGCGCTTTCTTGGTGCTGAATACAGGCACGCTCATCATGGGCGTCTTGATGTTGGCGCTGGCCACCATGAGAATCTCCCTCAGCCTGTCACAGAACAAGGGCGCATCTGATCGTGAGGCACCCGGATTCTGTATTGTTGCGAGGCCTTTCTCATAAAGATGTCACACTTCTTTCAGGATCTGCCAGAGACCACAGGATCTCGTGGGGGAGATATGCTGATCAGGGAGTCCCAGCTCTGGCCCCGCGTGTGACAGCAAGGGACTCTTCTGTCAGCTTCCTCCACCGGAACACGAGCTCCTCAAGGACAGGGCTGTGTCTTCTTCCTGTTTCCTACCACCTGTGCCTCACATTACAGCATGGGTGCTTACTGAACCAATGAGAGATGCAGGGAAGGGAAGCAGCGTCTGCAGCGCTCCCACTGGGCACAGGGACCACGGCTAGACCTCGGCCATGGCTCAGTCAGCCTGCAGGGCCCGACTGCACGGTGCTCCCCGCCCTCCTCCCTCCCACAGGAAGCTGAGGTGCCTGAGTCACTCTGCTAGAAAGTAGCCGGGCCAGGCAGGTGAGCCTGATCTCTGTTCTTTCCCCTCGCCCAGCGGCCATCGTCCTGCAAGGTGCATACTTTTACCTGAAGGGCCAGGGCCCCTTTGGGTCATGTTCTAGGTGAGTGGTGCCCCCGAAGTTGCGCAACCAGACGGCCTGACCCCAGGAGTATGTAGTTTCACAAGCATCCCGGGTAACTTGGATACAGGAGTTGGTGGAGAGGTAAATGGAGATGCTAAGAGGCCTGGGCATGGATCCAACCACAGAAGCCACTGGGCTCTGGAGATTCCAACCCTGACCCCCGCTTTGATGAGACCCTGCCTCTCTCTCTCTCTCTCTCTCTCACACACACACACACACACACACACACACACACACACACACACACACACACACTCTCTCTCTCTCTCTCTCTCTAATGAAATGACCTCATCCCCAGGAGCAGGCTAGGACACCCCGCCCCTGCCCCCTCGCAGTCCCCCACCTGGGAATGCCCAGGGTGACATTCATCTCGCCTCTGCCGGCGAAGTGGAAGGTGTTCAGGGTCATCTGTGTGGAGGGCTCCCCGATGCTCTGTGCGGCCAGCAGGCCCACGGCCTCTCCCGGGTCACACAGCGAGCGCTGCCACTTCAGCTGCAGAAGAGTCCTCAGCCTGGAGATGGGGCAGGGGACAGCAGGAGTCAGGGGCACAGACACTACCTGCCCGTCAGGAGCTGTCGATGCCACCCGCAAGCAGGGTACATGGACCTGTTACCTCTTCCTCTTTCTGGGCTTGTTTTTTCCTAAGCAAATGGTCCTTCTAAGCCTTAAATTCCAGCCAGTGACCCTGAAATGTCCTAAATGACACAGCACAGAGCCCAGCTGGGTAGCTGAAGCTCTAGATGTCCATGCTCGGACTGTTCACGTTCACCCTGAGAACGTCATGGAACTAGTGAGCTCACTATTCACGTTTCCCTTTGTTAATTCTTTTTTGCCCACTAGTTGTGACAGCTTGGAGAGGGCTTACACCTCCCTCTGTACAAACTAGGAAGAGGTTCACTGAGCACTTATGGGGATATTGGGGGGGAGGCGGGAAGGGGTGCTTACTTTCTTAATTAGTGCAAATGGCTACAGGCCACATTGGAAATGTGCGCACTCTACAATTCCGTAATGTACTAACCCTTCTTCCTATGAATGCCGGCCCTTTTAGAACAGTCAAGGAACACTGTATTACCCCGGAACATAGGACAAGGAAGCGGCTCAACAAACAGAGACTAAACGGGACATTACGTTTGAACACAGAGAAAGGTAATAAAACTACGTTTCTATGCAAGTTCTTTTCAAAAGTCAGACTTTCTGCGGCCCTGATGTGTCTTCTCTCCTTATTACTTCAAACCAGTGAGGTTTGACTGCCTATCAGTATTCCCGACAGGAAAAACCTTTAAATACTTCCAGAACTTTGGAGTTGCACCCAGAGCTTGCTGCTTGCTAACAGGTCCCCTGTGAGAGCCACTGCAGCATACGCTGCCTCCCTATCTCGGCCCTCTGAACCCAAGTGATGCTCCCCAGGGCCAAGCTTGCCCCACTCCGGATGCAGCACAGCTGGAGGGAGGACCCACATGGTCCTTCTGAAGGTAAAGGGCAGCATCCTGAGCTGTAGGGAGGCAGGCGAAGGGGGCTGGGGAGCAGGGTCTTGCTCTTTCAGGGAAAGCCCGGCTGGTAGCTCAATCACAACCCGGCATGATTTACTCCATCTTCGGATCTCTGAGGCCTGGCTGGAGAAAGTACTTCAAAGGATAAAAAGTAAGAGCCCTGTCTCTGCCCTCCAGGTCCTCCACCCAAGTGTTCTTCTTTGCTCATCCCCCTGCTGCAGTCCTACTCCCTGGACCCTCAGCCTCTCCGTGCACCTGGCTGGGTTCCACCGGGTGCAGCACAAGCAGCCAGGCTATAGCGGATGATCTCAGGCTTCCGGCTCTGCAGGCCAGGCTTAGTGAGTGGAGTGGGAAGGATCCCTGGATGACTGCTCTGAGACCGACGCCCCAGCAGGCATTCCCTGGGGGCAGTTTTGATGTTTTAACTCACTGTGGCTCAGTGCAGGTCCATGCCTGGCTTCCCACTTGCCAAGGCCACGAGATTTCTTTTTCCTGTTTTATTTCTTTGTGAATAAGTCTAAGCTCAGGACTCCATGGGGTCCTTCTTCCTTGAGGCTTTGAAACCCAAAACTCAAAGGATCGCTGGAATATTCAGACCAAACTCCTTAGGAAAGGCTAGATTGTGGTGTCACGGGGGAGAGAGTGGTCTGTCCCGGGTCACAGGGTTGGCAGCTGCTGACCAGATTCCCCGATTCTCACATAACCATGCCCACCACACCACACTCAAGAGAGGGGCCACGTGTGCAGGGTTCTGTCCCCGCAGAGCGCTCTTCTCTGTTGTGGCCCAGATGGGGGGTGCACTCCTGCCTACCTGCTCTCATCCGTCCCACAGGCCTCAGGGCCTGCAAGGTGCCCTCTGTTTCACTTCCCTCCTTCTTGCTGGAGTCTTGAACCCAGGAGGCTGCCAGAGTGGGCAGGGAAGGGCCTGAGAAGCAGATTCTCCCTCTGCCTGTGCTGTGCAATAAATCAATGTCATTACCTGTCCAGAGAGAGCTCCGATTTCTCGTAACTCTTCTCTGCTTGAGCTGCCCACTCGCGACTGTAGCCATCCACCTTCTTTTCAAACGTTTCTGACACTGATGCAAGGTAGATGTCTGGGCGCCAGACAGACAGACTGGGGTCAGGACAAGGAGCCGCCTTCTTCTGGTATTTCCTCCGGCTTTGCTCGTCTAACTCAGCCCACATCCTCAACATCTGAAAGGAAGGATGGGCCTCAGCTACGCTGGAGGACACCAGGAATAGGCTTCTCTTCCTGGGAGGTCCAGTAGGATAAGGAGGATCAAAGGCACTGGCTTCAAATGAGAATAGGGGAAAGAGACAGAAACCTGACGGCAATGAGAAAGCCATCTCGACATCTGAAACACGGAGAAACCGAACCCATCCCAGGGCGGACTGCGTGACCATGACTCTACAAGTGATTCGTCCTGGCCCTTCAAGCACAGGCAGGGTGACCACGTAAGTTACTGTCCAAACTGAGTGTCTTCTAGCGTAAAATGGGGCACTATTAATAATAATACTGGGATGAGAGGCAAAGCCAGGGCTGTCTCAGGTCAACAAGGACACAGTCACCACAAGCCAGGTGACTGTGCCGGATCCCTGTTTGTCCCCCACCCAGGCTTTCACACGCTCGATGCCCCAAAGCTGTCCCACAGCAACTGCTTCAAAGCGCTCCCCTGCCTCCCGGCTCCCAGCTGTGCTTGGCTGATGGGAGGTCCCAGAAGCAGAAGGGCATGTGGGAGGAGAGTGAGGCTGGGCATTCATCCCCCGCCCTCTCTAACGGACCTCGGAGCCCAGAACTCTTTGCTGAGGGCTCCTGTCAGCTGGCCTCTGCCCACGGCCACCCTCTCCACTCCTGGTGACTGTTCATGCCTGTGGGGGGCGGGTGGGGACCCAACTTACCAGCCCTAGTTCGTTTCCTGGAACCCTGTCCACACCTCTGTAAAGATTCCCTTCCTTAAATCCCTATTTGAGTGCCGTGTTTCCTGACCAGCACCGAACGAAGCCAGATTTCATGACTGCACCTTCCACCGGGAAAACAACTCCTCATCCCCTCAACCCCTGACTGATCGCCCACCCCCACCCCACCCCCCCGCCCCAACCCCAGCACTACCTGGTGAGTCTCAGGGCTGCGGCCGTTCTGGTTTGTGCCCTCGAGGTTCAAGGCTTTCACAGCTGCTTGAATTTTCTGGGAATAATTCAAGAAGGCGCCTTTTCTCAGCAGGGTGTTGGAATGCTTGCTTTGCCATTTTTTGATGGCTTTGAAGTGGCGGAGAGCTTTCTGGGGATCTGCTCTGGATAAAACTTCATGGAGGTGCTTCGACTTCATTAGCACCTAAACAAACAGACCACACAGACAAAACCGAAGAGATGAGGGCGTAACACAAGGGCCATGTCACACAACTTCACAGGACGGAGGTGGCCCGTGTGGAGCCCTCACGATGCCCCTGGGGGGTCTGAGCACCCAGTGCTAACCAGGGCCCTCACTCTGTGCCAGTCAGACTTGGCAGCTGGCGGTCTCAGGAGCTGAGGTCACGAGGGAGAGACCGTGACACTCAGAGTCCCTCCCGAACATGGCGCCAGGATGGAAAGGAGCCAACCCCAGAGCACAACCTTCAATTCGACCACCTGCTTCATGACCTTGGACAGGCCATGTCAGTGTCAGTTTCCCAATCTGCAAAACAGGGTGACTGCTGAGCCAACGGTGACAATCGCTCTCGGGGCAGTAAGGTGTGGTATGAAAACCGCGGGCTTGCGTGTCAGAGGGCCTGGGTGCAGACACAAGCCCTGCCACTCACCAGCTCGTCACTTAAACCCTGACACTCAGCTGCCTTGGCTGTAAAATGCGCAGAGGGCCACCTGTGTCCCCAGGCTGCAGGGAGGAGGAAGGGAGACAGCAGCCATGGTGCGCTCTAGTTTAGGGCCCAGCACAAGGCAAATGCCCCACGGTGCAGTTTTTCTAGACGTATGCGTGCCTCTCTGCCATCTCACGGGATGAAGCACACAGAGGGAGGGGCTCTGACATTGTCAGGCGTTCCAAGGCATCGCCTGGTGCTTTTGCACTCTTCCCACTCTAGTTTTCAGCGGCCACTCTGAGTGGCAAGGCTCAGGGCGGGAGGCCCACCGCACGGCCCCCGCCCCACGACCCACAGGCGCCAGGGGCCGGCACGCTACCTCATAGTTGCTAGCGAGGAAGGGGAACTGCTTGGGCTGCAGGAACTGTGTCTTGGGGATGTCCAGGCCGTCCTCCCCGTACAGGAACTGCACCACGCTGCCATCGCTGTCGCGGACCGTCAGGTCGTACTGGACGACCAGCCCCTCCAGGTGCTTGATGATGCACCTGTACAGAGACCACTGGCTCAGCGCCCACCGCGCTTACCACCTCCCAGGGCAGCCTCTGATGGAGCGGATGGAGGGCAGAAAAGGGGACTGCTGTTCTGCAGCCAGGCAAGCCCCCAGCACAGGCTGGCTGCCATGCCCAGGCTCTGAGCTACAGCACCTCGAGGCCAGGGGCTGCAGCCACGTGTCTGAGGAGGCTGGCTGCCCCGCTCCACCCTGGCTCCCATCTCCAGCCCCAGCTGCTGGGACCACTGCCTGCTTTGTCGCTCCCTGGCATGGCAGAGCTCCCCAGGGACCAGTGTCCTTAGACCCAGGAGGCAGGCAAAGCAGCGGGGCTGTCTCCCCATCCAATGCTTCTCTCATGCCATTAGTCCAGAGACTGTCAGGGACAAAGGGGACCTTAGGAACTACATGCTGATGTGATAGCCCTAACCCGGTGCCTTTTTTCCTCAGTGCTCCCAGCAGTCAGCTGCCTCCCTCAACCTGCCCCCTCTGCTGCCTTGGTGTTGGCCTTAGCTTACTTCTCTGGCCACCCTGCCTTGGTTTCTCCTCCTGCCACCTTCAGAGGGGGTTTCCTAGGAGCCACTGTTCCCCTGAGCTCCAAGGACTGAGCTCGGCACTATCTTCTTGGCACCCACCCCAGGGCCTGGCAAGGCTGGAGCTGAGCACCCACGTCCCTTTGCTGAAGATGCTGAAGTGCCACTCACCTCACAGGGCTGCAGCTCTCAGCACCAGCCACGGCCCCGGAGGCTGCATCTCCAGGCCTCTCCCGAGCTTCAGGCCCCCTCCCTGGAACGTGTCCCCTTGATTATCCTGCCGCTGCCCCCTCACGCCAGCCACACTTTCTCTCTCCCCTCTGCAGCGTCTTTCTTTCTGTCCACCGTGCCACTGTGCTGCCTGCCACTCAGGCCTGACGCCTCCTGCCTCTTGTGCATTTCAGCAGGTTGCCCCACGTCTTCGCCGCGTCGGCTTCTCCCTTTCCGTCGCCACCCACAAGAGGCAGCCTTCCATCCAGCCTACAGCCCCTGCTGTCTGAAGGAAGGCACGCGCCCTTTCTGCCATGACCCTCCACGGGCAGAGGGGTCCTGCGGACCTTTGTGCCCTTTGCCCCAGCGGCTGCCGCTCTTCACTCCAGCCGGGATCCCTGACACCCTCCTCTTCCCTGCCCTGCATTCAGATGGCTCCACACAGATTCCCCCACCCCAAGACTTGCGTGATCACTCGTTTCCTAGCTTTTTCTACACTCCACAGGTATCCTTGAATGATTTAAGAGGATGGAGGTGGCGTGTAACCCCTGCTCACAGGTGGATCTGGCCCTGTAATCCATGCCGGATGCAGGAACTCAGGGCGCCCCAGCCCAGACCTGCTTGTTTAATCTCCTCTCTGGGAGGAAAGGGAACACGTAGCTTCTCTGACTGAACTGTTTGGGCAGGTGGGAGGTTGAAGCTTAAAACTGAGACCGGCCTGGCTCTGAGTGCCAGACTCAGGGGGCCTGGAATCCTCTCTGCCCCAACCGCAGAGCCCTCCCGGGGGGGGGGACCAACTCATCACCACCCAGGACCTTTCCCCCCGGGGAAAGGCGCACACGCCGACTCACGGGCCCTTCCTATAAACCTCTGAGCTCACACTTTACCAGTTCTCTAGGAGGGGAAGAATATCTGCTATTTTCTGTCTTGGGCCACCCATGGGCATTTTTTTCTAGCAGTTTTTTCATCCAAAGGGATCTTAAGTGAATTGTCAATGAAAATGTGAAAAAAATGACAGAGGTGAATGGACCTGCGACGCTGATGCCACCTAAAGGTGGCAGAGCAGGTGCTCTTTACCTTTGGAGGTAGCCGGAGCGGCTGGTCTTCACAGCGGTGTCCACCAGACCCTCTCGCCCGGCCATGCAGTGGAAGAAGAACTCCTGTGGGAGAAGCGGGGACCCAGGTCCCAGTGGTGGCAGTGAGGACAGTGTGCTTCCTAAAGGGTGGCTCAAGCCAGTGCCCCTGGCAGCTGTGACGTCTCCCACGGCCCCAGGGACTTCTGCCATCTCCTGGGGTTGCCTCTGTCTTATTCTGCCCGAGCGCAGAGGGACAAGTGGAACAGAAGTGCCAGCTCCCATTCCCAGGAGTCCGTCCTCAGTGCCATGTCCCACACCCCACACGCACCCCACTTTCCAAACAGAAACGGCACTGGTGCCTCATCATGTAGTAGTGTTTTCCAAAATTCCACGAGAAATGGGTTTATCACAGTAATCAGCAAACACGTACATACATACACACACGTGCCGATAAAGATAACATGACTCGAGCTAAAACTCTACGAAATGACCCCATCCCTCACTCTGATGCTTTCTTTACCACCCTACTCTGTTTCATTCTATGAAGTCAGTCACTACCTATTACAATGATTTCATGATTCACTAAGGGGTCGCAACCAGAGTTCAGAACTCTCTGGTCTACGCCAGCTCTCCACCACCCTCTGCCAGAGGCCACGGATGACCACTGGAGGGTCCGCGTGGGACTGAGGGAGGAGCCCTGGGAGCAGCTGGTGGCCCTGACACGAAGGGTCGGTCCCGTTCACAACCTGGACTTAGTTGTCTGACCACAAGAGGCGTCCTTGCAGAGACGCACTAGACCAGGGAACAGGAGGTACTAACAGTCGAAAAGCCATTTCTGCCAAGTGTGAGGAGAAAACCTTTCTCTTAAGAGAGAGTTTTGTTGCTGACTGAGGAAAAACTAGACATTTGCTACAGCTGGTCAATTTTCCCAAGGTCAGGGAGGAGCCAGGGAGCCAGCTTCTCTTAGGGAAGCTTTGTGAAGTAAATCTCTGTGATGCTCCTTTTGGCAACAGAGAGCACCCTGGTGAGGGGCCTCCCCGTCCCCAGCTGCCCTCAGATGCAGGGAAGAACCGGTTGAGAAAGGGCACACAGCAGGAAGAGGCAGAGCTGGGATTGATCTTATTCATCTTCCCATTCATCAGCAATCCTTCCCGAGCACCCACGATGTGCCAGGCACCGTGCTGGGCTCTGGCATTATGATGGTAAACATGACATGGCTGCATCCTTCTGGTCCTTGCAGGCCCCAGGGTCTAGTGGGTAAGCAGGGATAGCCTGGCACTTATTACTTGGCTGTCTTTGCTTAAAGCTGCTGGTGAAGGTCATAGGCCTCTTACTGTTGAGCCTAAGAGATGAGGAGAACAGCCCTAAGGAAAAACCAAAATACATACAGGAGGCTTGATGCCGGTGAGGAATCTGCCAGTGACGAAGCCGCCAGCCCTGGGGGTGAACTCATAAGGCTCGAAGCAGGGCAGTGACTTGCCAGATGCCATCAGCGGGGGTCTCCGGCCTTCCAGTTCGATCTGGCCCAGCAGGCACGAGATCTGGGAGAAAGGAAACCCAAAGGCAACTGAAGACCCACATGCTCGTTAAATGATGCTCTGTCCCAGCAGGGGATGGGGGGCCTGCTCTTCCAGAAAAACTGCATGGGATCCAAGTTCCTGAAGGCCAACCCAGATTGCTAAACGAGCCAAGAAAGCTGACCATTCAGGAAGATAACTATGTCTTCCTTTCCATGACGGCAATTTTCGCATTTGGACTCAGTTGAAATGGACGGTGTTTGTAAAAGTAGCCATGTTTCAGAAGCATCACGTGTTATACTTGGACGGGACCCCCAGGTCCTAACAGGGAAACTGAGACTAGCAGAAAAAGTAGTTTACTGTGATCTTTAACATTCTCAGGTCAAAAGAGAATAAAACCGCCTATTAATGTTCTTGGGGGGAAAAGAGCAGCGGGTCTGGATTTTACTTAGTCAAAAGGGCTTCCTGATGGCCTCCAGCCTTCTAAGCCCATTCCTATTGCTCTCTACTCACCAGAGAATGAGATGGTCCTTAAGACCCTCTCAAGGTCATCAAGATTTTTTTTAAAAGTTGCTAAAATTTGTGAAAATGCTGTGATAGCACTGCAGTAATTGGAGGAGATAATGAGCCAAAAATTAAAGGTTAAGAAACCTCTACGACAATCCCTATAATGTAATACTAAATGAAAAAAGCAGATCATGCAAAATTTCAGGATCTCAGCTAAGATTATAAATACACACACACCGTGTTTATATATAGTGTGACTGTATAATAATACAGTATGTAAGTTTACAATATGTATCTGTTTGATACACATCAGTATCTGTATACTAATATCGGTATCTGCCTATAACACTTAACAGTGGTTAGCACCTGCACTGATTTCTACATACTTTTGTATTTTTCATTACTTGCCACATTTTGTACGGAATGTGGATCCTTTTAAAAATAGAAACAAATCTGGAAAGTGCCTCCTGCAACTACCTCACCCTTCTGCAAACCAGCCAGCACCCGCCTTTGCTCACACCTGCATGGTATTCACAGTTGAACCTTTGGCTCCAGACTGTACCATCATCTGCAAGTTGTTCTCTGGGAACTGTCTGTGCAGGCCGAAAGGCATGCATGCCTGCGGATAGAACACACGCACTGGTCAGTGACTCACCCTCTTGGGAATCCCAGGTTCAGAAGGTAAATCCAGGATGCAGGAGCCAACACAGACTATTTATCTAGAGAGAAGCGCCAGATCCCACGCGAGGTAAGAAATCTCATCCGGCATCAACCCTTTGGCTAGAAGCCCTAGAGAGAAGTCTAAAGGATGGCCCAGTACAGCAGAAACTTACACATTTTAAATCAACTATACTCCAATAAAAACTAAAAAAAAGAAAAAAAAGAAAAAAAAAAAAAAAAAGAGGATGGCCCAGGGCGCTGCGTTCTCTTGACACCTCTGCCAGGAAGCCGGAAAGGAGATGCAGAGGGGCCAGCATCTCCAGTTCGTGATTCTGAAAAGCAGCTGGTTAAAAATAAAACCTAAAGTGGTGCCCTTGGGAACCTGTCCAGCAGACCATGGCCTGGCCCTGGACAGTAGCCATGATGACCAATGTCTGTGTCACATTCACGTTTCCCAACATGCTGCCCAAGTACCAAGCAGGAGGCTCACCTTGGCTCCTGGGCCAGCGGAAGCGGGCAAAGCCCCCAGGGGGACCAGGGAGATGCTGAGGTGGGGGGAGCTCTGAGTCTATCTAAGCTTCTGTGTAGGGTTGCAGAGACCCAGCCCCACACAGGAGAGGCAGAGTGGATGGGAAGAGATGGAGGAACAAGAAATAATCCTAAGATGCTTCTGAGACAACGCCCCACCCAGTATCCCCACGCAGCACCCGCAGTCAGCCCTAGAAGCTGAGCCTCCTGGTTTTCATGCGGTGCTGGAGGGCTCCTCTGAACCACGCCTCTCAAGGACGGAACTGTACCAACAGGGTCTGCATTCTTGGCAGCTGAGGGGATGCTGACAGCCAGTCAGAGGGCTCCACGAGCAAACACTGACTTCTGCTGGGCACTGGCCACGCCTCCCTTTCTCCTCCTCAGGTGGGGCCTCAAGGCCCAGGAGGCAGGGTGAGGGCCAGGTGGGCTCCTTCAAGCCGCAGGATTGGGAGCCCCAGCTCTGGGCTGAGAAGGCCAGAGAACCGGGCTGCCATCCTGGCTTGTGCGGGGACGTCCCTCTCCTTTCTCAGCTGCGCAGGAAGGGGCTTTGGAGGACTGGCAGGGCGCTCACCTCACCCAGGGCACTGTGCAGATTAGCTCCTGAATCCTCCCTGCAAGCCCACGAGGCCGGTGCTCTTCCCATCCCCACGCCCCTGGGGGAGGACACCTGGCTCAGACCGCTCACATCACACAAGGCCCGAGATCTCAGAGCAAGTCCGCGACAGAGCCGGGATTCGAGCCCAGGCCTTCACCCTTGGGTCCCCCATACAAGCAGCACTGGTGGTTTTGATCCTTCATTCTGCCCCTCCACCCTGCAGTGGCCCCTGGCAAAGATTTTCTTCCATCCCCTTTAATGTAGTTACCCCAAAATAAAAACATTTAAAATGAAAAATAGTGGGGAATTCCCCGGCGGTCCAGTAGTTAGGACTCGGTGTTTTCACTGCCAAGGACCTGGGTTCAATCCCTGGTCGGGGAACTAAGATCCTACAAGCTGTGTGTGGTCAAAAAAAAACAAAAAAGGAAAAAAGAAAAATAGTGCAATGCCTTCTTTCTCAGCATTAATCAAAGACCTTTCCAGACCCCAACGGGTTGAGGGAATGAAGCCCTTGGCTTTTCAAAACGATCAATTCTGCTCGCCCCACCTCACGTCTCACCTAGTCAGCTATTAAACAGCCAAATTGCTCCAAAGGGCCCAGAGTGAGAATCAAAATGTAATTTTTTAAAAAACCAGCATTCAAAATGGTGGTGGTAAGTGCACACACTGCTGGACTAACCTTGTTAATTTCGTTGCTGTAATGGTTCACTTCCTCCTTGAACTTCAGATCAATCATGTTAAAATCCCTCTGGTCTTTGCCCAGATGGGCATCCTGCCACTTCCCTCGGACCTCATCACACGATGCCGCTTCTGGAAGGTTTAACGCAGCCCTGACAGCCTAGAATGAGAAAAGGAAAAAGTCGGAGGCTGCAGCCAAGTGAGGAGGGTGTGGGCTTCATCTCGCTGGAGCCCGGCCAACCCTCTGCGGCAGGCAGTAGCCACCCAGGCCCTCCTCACCCGGGGCCCACAGTGGGTGGACTCTTCAATGATCCTGTGTCTCCTGACATCTGCCTTCGGCTTGACCAAAATGTCTTCCACGCCTGTGAAGTGAAATAGACAAGCTTGGATGTGACTGGGCCTGACTTCTCACCAGGCCGTGAACTTGGTGAGGTCAGGGCACGGAGCACGGTGCCACGCATGCAGGGAGCACCTGAACAATGATGGTGACATTCGTAGCACCATTAAGAGACTGCTACCATCTCTTAAGGGCTTACCATTTTACAAATGACAAAACTAAGGCTCAAACTTGAGCCCAGAGTCACAGAGGCAGAAAGTAAATCCAAGCCCACGTCCCAAACTTGTGCTCTTAGCCACCAGCTATACTCCCTCTGTTCAATAAAAACATGTTGGATGGATGGGCTAGAGGTGAAGATGACGTTTTGGGTGAAAAACTGAGTTTGAGGAAAGAAGAGAGGGAGGGAGAGGACATCCTAGTTTTGACTCCCAGAAGTCACACGTCGTAGGGACCAGCCTATATGGTTGTGAGAATGCGTGTGCAGGCACACACACAGACATGCTCAAGCCTGGGCGACAGGGACCACCACCGCAAGGTCCCCTTCATTGCCCTGGAAGGAGGAAAGCCTCGGTCACTTCAGTTAAGCCTGTCCTTCTGGCTTCAAAGGGCTGAGGAATTCCTCACCTTGGGCAAGAAGTCTTCCCACTTTCTCTTTCAATGAACTATTTTCTGTCTACATCTGAGAGCTACTGGACTCCAAAGTCCCTCGGCCAAGGTCTGAGTGGGAAGGGAGACAAAGGTTGCACTGTTCCAAAGCTGGGCTAAGATGGCTGGGACTCCCACATGCAATGTCCTGGAAGCTTGAGAGCCTCTAAAGAACTTGTGTGAGCAGGAGGGGAAAGAAACTGTCCCTCTGTGAGGAAGCCACAACCATGAAAGTGGGCCCTTCCACGGGGTCAGCTCCAGACCGCCTTGCTGTCCCTCCAGTGACCTCCAGCTGCAAGGGCTAGAAGGCACCATGGCTAGCCCGGCCTTCCGTCCGAGCTCGACACCCAGCTTGGCCCTGCGCCCTCTCAGTCTCTCGGCACCAGATGGTCTTTGCACTTTGGCCAATTTCTCCTCGTACCATGTGCTAAGCAGAGCTGATTGTTCGGTTTGGTCCTCGTCACTGTCTGGGTGTGGGATCTTCCTCTACTTTTCGTTTTTAAAGATATTTGTTCAAGGGTGTTCATCCCAGCAATATCGCGAAAACCAGGAAAGAGCTTAAATGTCTAATAACAGGAACTGGTTAAATAAGCTACGGTACATCTACACAAGTAGAAGAGTCTGTAGCCACAGACCTGAGGATGTCGGTTTATATTTGCTCACCCAAGAGGACATTTATAAAACACATCTGCAAATGGAGGGAGGAGAGATTACAAAACACTAGGTAGTGTAGGATCCCCTTTTTTCTGAATGTGTTTGCACTTGGAAAGTCTAGAAAGACACACATCAAATCGACATTGCTGGTTATCTCTGGCAGTGGAATGCTGGGTGATTTTAAATTATTTTCACACCTGTACTACATTATTTTGACTTTTCCGCAGTTAATATAAATTATACAGTTATGCAGACCCTGCTGCAGGCCGACGAGCAAACTCCAGCTGCGGCAGGCCCACCAGCCCTGTGTCTGCACGCCAGCCAGACCATGGACACACAGTCTCAGTCCCACCGCTGCTGGTCTTGTCGGCTGGACGATTCCCACGCTCACTGGGGCCCCTGCTCAGCACGCAGCCCGTCACCCATTCCTCACAGGGAACTGCCGAAGGGCTCGGACTCCGCTCTGCGCACCTGGAGACGCGCTGCCCTGAATGAGCTCAGGGCACGGAAAGTATCTGCACACTTGTTTCCTTTACCAAAGCCAACTTCCTAAAACAGCGGGCTCTCATTTCCAGGGAGGAAACCAGAGAGTTCCTCCTTCTATCTTAGGATCACCTGACAGGTCGGCCCCAACATGGTGTTTCCAACCTCACCTGCTGCGTCGGGAGGTGTAGGCACTTCTGACAACAGGGAGGACCCTAGATGGAGTGCGGAGTGCCTGGAGGATTCTGCAAGGGCACTTGCAAGAGAGAATGGAGGTGAGTGTGAGTGTGAGAACATCGGTCTCAGGGACCGAAAACCAGGAAGGGTGGGGCTGAGAAAGGGACAGAATGGAAATGGAGATGAAGGTGCAGGGGGGTGTCATTCTGTGCTGTGTGAAGAAACAGGGGGTTGGGGGGTGGGGGGAAGCACTGAGAAGGAGCAAGGCTGTGAAATGTCGCTGGTGGCCGAGTGAGGCTGCCTTTGTAGAAGGAGCCCGCTGTTCCCCTGGAGGCTGCTAGTAGAGCCGGGGAGACATGCCGGTGGGCGTGCTGGCCAGGGGAGGGGGCCCCAGGGCCACCTGCCCACACTCACCCAAAGTGAAGCCTCTGTAGAGCTGCAGGTAGGCGGTGAAGAGGCGGGCCAGGCAGGTGAGAACCTTGCCGCTGGTCTCCCCGCCGTAGATCTCGTAGCAGCAGTGGACCAGGCCGTAGGCGGAGCTCCCGTAATGCGCCTTGTCCAGCACCCCGCAGAGCAGCTCCCCTTCCCTGATGATCACCTGCAGAGGGACGGCCACCAACGCTGGGCTGGAGGCAACGCCTCCTGTGTGAGGCCCCCAACCCCACCCCATCTCGTGTCTTGTTAACCTTATTGTAACCTGCCTCAAGCCCTTGATGCAAAGAAGACTACACACACACACACACAAACACACACAGATATTTCAGTGTGTTCTTCTGCCCCCCTGCTCCCTCCACCTATCCGTACTGACTTAAAGTCAAGGATCCTTGACAAAAGCCTTGTGACTGGAAATGAGAACACCTAGCGTCTAAACTTCATAACCGTGACCTTGGCCTAGGTACTCCCTTCCTTGTACCCTGGGAATAAGAAAAACACAACCTTTTTAATATCATTTAAGGCCTGAATTTGTACTTCCATAAAGTTGGGTTCAAGCATTAGAAGCTAATTCAAGGAAGGACTTCCAGTTGCACAGTGCCACACACATTAAGCATATAATCTATGAAGGGAAAGAAGAGGGGCAGCTTGGGTTCCAAATGCAATGTGTGTTAGACCCTGTGACAAAGCACTTGTGAGCTGGGGCCTTGGGGATACTCCCCCACCAAGAGCACACAGAGGCCTTGGCAATCTTCAGTGTGTCGCTCTCCTGCAGCAGCACTGTGCCCCCCGGGTTTGGCTGCCCTGGGGCTGCCCCCGAGGCCTGGTTCCTAAGCACAGAGCTGGGGGGTGTGAAACCTCACAGCAGCGTAATGATCTTCAGCCTCTCAGGGGTCTCAGGGGAAAACACAGGGTCTGCATTTCCAAGCTCTGCTGAGTCAAGTTCAGAGGCCTTCTGCCAGAGAAGCCTTTCCGTGCTGGTTATGAGTTTTATACTGGGAGTCAAATGCTACTGGTCAACTCTTACTCTTTCCAAAACCGAAGTCGACACAGTTTGGGTACAACTCCTTCCCTTCAGGCACGACTCCTCTTTCTGTGCACGTGTCTCCATCTCTCTGTCCTGGTTTTAAATCAAGCTGCCTAAACCCAGCACTAGAAGGTCTCCAACCCGCACAGCTGGGCAGCCACACCTGGGACTCGCACATGGAGTCGGGGTTAAAGCCGGGAACGGGCCGAGGAGACTCCTTCACCCAGGCCTTCCCGCCAATCTTCGCCTTTCCTGACAAGTTCAGTGGGACGTGATCCTCTGGGATTATGTTGATGAGCAGCGTGGACACAACCTGGAAAGAAAAAGAAGACAAAGCGGATGGCGGGAAGGGAAGCTGAGACGTTCCCTTTTAGGACCTCCTGTCCCTGTTCATCCTGAAACGCAGACAACTCCATTCTGACGAGCTGGAGGTGAAGCAGAAAACAACGAACAAAAAAAAACCACCACCACCAAAAAAGGGACAGTTTCTTGTCTGTGGGACAAGATCTCAGTTTTTACTTTTCTGCTTACATGACTTAGGAGGCGGTTTAGGATTGGAAACAAACACATACCACTAAGAACTTCACTTCTTCTTAGAGTGAACAATCCCCTAGACTTGAAATTAAGTTCTTGAATAGACCAAAGGAAGAAAAGGAAAATAAATTGCTGTGGGATCACAGGAGAGGAAGATTTAAATTTGTATGTGGTTTAAAAAAAAAAAAAAAAGGAAAACAAAGACAGCAGGGTTGAGAGAGATGGCGGGGCTCATAACACTGCCCAGGGAAAGGCAGCCCTGATGCGTGAACCCCAGGACTGAGGCAAAGCGTGAGCCCCAGGACTGAGGCAAAGGTCCAGGAACACTTGTCAGAGGCATCCTTCTCTCATTTTCAGGCCACATCAAAACAGATGACAATTATCACATACAGTTAGTAATGTCCTCCCACAGAGCAGTGCTGACTTTCTGGTGGGGCCCCAAGGAGGAAAAGATGTACAGACTAAGAATCCAGTGTTTTCCCTCTGAAGAGCTTCACAGAGGAGGCCCGAGGTATGTGACCGAGAAGCGGGCTGCAGTGAAGCTTCGGGGATAAGGGGGTGCCCCAGGGTCCACTCCATCACTGACTGGTCGTGGGCTGTGGGGCAAAGGGTTATGTTCTCTTAGCCTTAGCATTGCTCATGTGTAGCATACAGATGAGATCCGTTCATTCATTCAGCAATTATATACCGAGTGCTTACTTTGAGCCAGGCGCTGGGGGAGTCATGAATAGAACAGTCTCTGCCCTCAGTGGAGCCTCCAATCCCAAGGGGATCCACGCTTTGGAGGAAAATAAAGCGGGGAAGGAGGACCCAGAGTAGAGCAGGGGGAGAGAGTATCTGGGATTTTACATAAGATAGGCAGGGAAAGGCTCACCACGAAGGAGAAGGGAGCCCTGCAGAGATCAGATCATGCGTTTTGGGCAGAAGGCTTTTCATTTGAGTGAGAAGGAAAGGTAATTGGAAAGTTGTGATCAAAGGAGTCAGTGACAGGCTCGGATTTAACTTTTAGCAGGATCACTTGTTCCAAATACATTCCTGGTCTGGACTTTGAAGCTAAATAAATGCTGCAAAGAATAAGCCTCCCAAGTGACACTGACAAGAAGGACTGGCACTTCAGAAGCAGTTATTAAGGCGTCCTGAGTGGGGAGCACGTGGGACGCTGTCTCTGTGTGAGGTCTATCACAGGGCGCGCCGGGGATGTGATTGCTCGGCCACCCAACGGCTCCCACACAATTCACTTTTACATAGCTAATACCAGAAATAAATGTATTTGACTGGGATTAATTATGGCTACTGGAAGGCTGGGGAGTCCTTCCCCTGCCCAACTGGGCCCATCAGTATGGCCATCCACTCAATACACGGCTGCCAGCAGGAGGCCAAGAGAGGCGATTTCACAAACAGCTGCTCCACAGAGAAGCCACATGGGGGCAGCCATACCTGGGGACGACCACGGGTCAGCTCCACAGAGGCCAAGAGCATGCATTCCCAAAGACACGGCAGGCTGGGGGCAGGCAGACCGGTCTGACAGGCCCAGGGCTGAGGAGGGGCTGGGAGCCATCAGCTGGCATCAACAGCTCTTTGTGTGCCTGTGCCCCACAAAGAAGCATCTGTATGTGCACAACGGGGTCGGGGCAGCTACGAGAGCAGCTGTCTTTTCACGCAAGTGCTCCGGGAACCAGGGACAACTGGCAACAGCATCGTTAAAGAGAGCAGACAATAGTCCTTGTCATCCCTCAGAAAATGACCAGGAAGGTCACGGCCCCCGTTCTTCACAAGGCTGGCACCGCCAGGAGAGGGGGTGAGGAGTGCAGGCAGGAGGGTGACTTCCCCGGGATGCTGACCACAAGCTGCACTTCAGCCACAGTGCCACATGCCCAGTGGGGACCGCCAGCTGGGCACAGTCAGGGTGGGAAGTCTGAGAGAAAGGTAACATACGTATCCAACCATCTAAGGACAGGGAGATGTGACCCGCCACCTCATCCGTAAAATCAAGGGCGCAGTAAAAGCATTTGACAATCTCAATACCCCTTCATGATAAAAACACTCAACAGACTAGGAATAGGAAGGAACATCATCAACCTAATAAAGGGGAGGCATCAATGAAAAACCTACATCTACCATTCTCAGTGAGCAAAGACGACGCTTTCTGCCTAAGATCAGGAACAAGAAAAGAATGTGTGCTCTTGTCACTCTGTTCAACAATGTTCTAGAGGTTCTAGCCAGGGCAGTCAGGCATGGAAAGAATAAAGCTGCTTTCAGATTGGAGAGTAAGAATGAAAACTACCTCTAATTGCAGATGACATAACCTTATGTAGAGAGAACCCGAAGGAATCCACAAAAAATTATTAGAGCTACTAAATGACTTCAGCAAAGCTAAAGGATATAAGATCAACATTCAAAAATCAACCGTAGGGCTTCTCTGGTGGTGCAGTGGTTAAGAATCCGCCTGCCAATGCAGGGGACATGAGTTCGAGCCCTGGTCCGGGAAGATCCCACATGCCGCAGAGCAACTAAGCCGGTGTGCCACAACTACTGAACCTGCGCTCTAGAACCCGCGAGCCACAACTACTGAGCCTGCGTGCCACAACTACTGAAGCCTGCATGCTTAGAGCCCGTGCTCTGCAACAAGAGAAGCCACTGCAATGCGAAGCCCGCGCACCGCAACGAAGAGTAGCCCCCGCTTGCTGCAACTAGAGGAAGCCCGTGCACAGCAACAAAGACCCAACTCAGCCATAAATAAATAAACAAATAAATTTGTTTTTAAAAAAATCAACCATATTTCTACACATTAACAATGAACAATCTGAAAATGAAATTAGGAAAACAATTCCATGTACAATAACATCACGAAGAATAAAATACTCAGGAATAAATTTAACCAAAGAAGTCTAAAACTTGTAAGTGGAAAACAATAACATACTATTTAAAGAAATTAAAGAAGATCTAAGTAAATGGAGAGACATCATGGATTGGAAGACTTCACATTGTTAAGATGGCAACACTCCCCAAACTGATTTACAGATTCAATGCAATCCCTATTAAAATTCCAACTGCCAGTTTTACATAAGTGACAAGCTGACCCTACAATTCATGTGGAAATGCAAGGAACCCCAAATAGCCAAAACAATCTTGAAAAAGAACAAAGCTGGAGGACTCACATTTCCAGATTTTAAAACTTATTTCAGGGGGCTTCCCTGGTGGCACAGTGGTTGAGAGTCTGCCTGCCAATGCAGAGGACACGGGTTCGAGCCCTGGTCTGGGAAGATCCCACGTGCCGTGGAGCAATTGGGCCCGTGAGCCACAACTACTGAGCCTGCGCATCTGGAGCCTGTGCCCTGCAACAGGAGAGGCCGCGATGGTGAAAGGCCCGCGCACCGCGATGAAGAGTGGCCCCCGCTCGCCGCAACTAGAGAAAGTCCTCGCACAGAAACGAAGACCCAACACAGCCAAAAATAAATAAATAAATAAATTTTTAAAAAAAACAACTTATTTCAAAGCTACAGTAATTAGGACATGATACTGGCATAAAAATAGACATATTGATTAATAGACTAGAAATGAGAGTCTAAAAATAAACCCCTACATCTGTGGTTAACTGATTTTTAACAAGGGTGCTAAGAATATTCAATGGAGAAAGAATAGTCTTGTCAACAAATGGTGCTGAGACAACTGCATATCTACTGGCAAAAGAATGAAGCTGGACCCCTACCTCACACCACATAGAAAAATTAACTCAAAATGGATCAAAGACCTACATGTAAGGGCTAAAACCATAAAACTTTTAGATGGAAACACAGCTGTAAATCTGTGTACCCTTGGATTAGGCAACAGATTCTCAGATGTGACACCAAAAGCACAGGCAATGAAAGAAAAAGTCAATAAATAGGACTTCATCAAAATTAATATTTGTGTGTTAAAGAGCACTATCAAGAAAGTGAAAAAACAACCCATACAATGGTATAAAATATTTGTGTGTCATATATGTGATACAGATCTAATAGCCACAATATATAAAGAACTGTTAGAACCCAACAATTAAAAAGACGAACAACCCAATTAATAAATGGGCAGAGGGCTTGAATAGACATATCTCCAAAGAAGATATTATAAATGGCCAGTAAGCATATGAAAAGATGCTCAATATTATTAATCATTAGGGAAAGGCAAATGAAAACCACAACGAAACACCACTTTGCACCCACTAAGATGGTTATTTAAAAAACAAAAGACAAATAAGTGTTAGTGTGGATGTGGAGAAATTGGAACCCTCGTACATTGCTGGTGGAAATGTAAAATTGTATAGCTGCTTTGGAAAAATGTTTGGTAGTTCCTCAAAAAAGTTAAACATAGAATTACCATATGACCCAGCAATTTCACTCTTAGCTATATATTCAAGAGAATTCAAAGTACACATTCACATAAAAACTGGTGCACGAATACTCAATGCAGCCTTATTTATAACAGCCGAGAAGTGGAAACGAGCCAAATGTTCCATTTATCAACTGACAAATGAATAAACAAAATGTGGTATAACCATACAATGGAATATTATTCAGCCATGAAAAGGAATGAGGTACTTGATGAGGTTGAGTATAATTTTTGTGACTTTCTGTCTGAATTAAAAAAAAAAAAAATCCCCCAAAAAAAAAAAAAAAAAGAAAAGGAATGAGGTACTGTTCATGCTACGACACGGATGAATCTTGAAGACATTATGTTAAATAAAAGTAACAAGCCACAAAAGCGTACCTAACTTGTATGATACCATGTATATGAAATGTCCAAAATAGGCAAATCAATAGAGACAGAAAGTGATTGCCAGGGAATGGGGGAAGGAGGAATCAGGGCTGACTGCCAATAGGTACTGAGTTTCTTTTGGGGGTTATGGAAATGTTCTGGAATTAGTGGTGATGATTGTACAACATAAAGAATACACCGAAAAAAAATCACTGAATTATATACTTACCAAAAATGGTAACTTTTCTGGTAAGTATGAATTACATTTCAATAAAAAAAACAAGGATGCCAGACAAGATGATTTGAGGTCCTTACCTACAGTAATATTCTAGAAGTGCATAATTTACTTTCTGGTCATAAACTATGCTAGGAAGGAAAGATCATACCTGCAACATTCTTTTAAACTGTGAAGGGAGGCAAAATCTACAAGAATTATAATTATTTATTATTTAAATTATTTATATGAAGCCTGTATTGAACTTTAAAAAATGCTCTAAAAATTAAATGGACTTCTTTTTTAAAAATGTTTTGAAATGTGTATACCCTTCAAGCCAGCAATCACAATTCTAGGAATTCATTTAAAATATATACCAATGAAAAGTACACTAGTATAGATATAAGTGGGTGTCCACCACAGCACTGTTCAGAATAGTAAAAAAACAGGTAACAATCTACATGTCTGCCAATAGGAAATTCCCTGGCAGTCCAGAGGTTAGGACTCAGCGCTCTCACTGCCGGGGCCCTGGATTCGATCCCTGGTCAGGGAACTAAGATCCCACAAGCCACTCAGCGTGGCCAAAAACAAAACAAAACAAAAAAACCACAACAACAAAAAAACTGGACACTCATTAAATGTCTGCCAATAGAGAGACAGTTAAATCAATTATATATATCCATGTTATTGGGTACAACACAGAATGGGTTAAGAAGAATGAAGTCAATCTACACATACAGACACAGAATGGACCCCATGATACAGCATTAAGTGAACTAAATATGTCACAAAGCAATTACAAGAAAGGTTCTGTCAACCTAGCACATGAAAACAGTTAAATAAACTTCATGCTATATTTGGAGTGTGTTAGGGTGGTTCAAATTAAAAATACAAACTGCCTGAAATAATGGGATTCCCTTTGGAGGACCTGGTGGCTCAATTAAAGTAAGCCGTCTTACAGACCAGTTAAAACTGAGGTCGACGTGCCTGAGGATGAGGTAAGTGCATGCCTCAGGCACCAGAATATCATGGATAAAGAAGTGGTCTTAAATACAAGCTCAAAATTGAATGTCAAATTTAATCATGGTTCACACCTCCCCTGAGTAGGTATAATATGATTCCATTTTTATTTCTTTTCTATGAGAGTATGCACATACATGAAGAATGGGATTGGACAGAGAGGAAATTTTTCCTTTTTCCTTTCATATTACTGTCTCTTTATTTATTTATTTTTATAAATTTATTTATTTTATTTATTTATTATTTTTAGTTGCATTGGGTCTTCGTTGCTGCCGCGGGCTTTCTCTGGTTGCGGAGAGCGGGGGCTACCCTTTGTTGCGGCGTGCGGGCTTCTCATTGCAGTGGCTTCTCTTGTTGCGGAGCACAGGCTCTAGGCGCGTGGGCTTCAGTAGCTGTGGCTCGCGGGCTCTAGAGCGCAGGCTCAGTAGTTGTGGCAAACAGGCTTAGCTGCTCCGCGGCATGTGGCATCTTCCCGGACCAGGGCTCGAAGCCGTGTCCCCTGCATTGGCAGGTGGATTCTTAACCACTACGCCACCAAGGAAGCCCTACTGTCTCTTTATTTAACGAAAAACTTACGTTACTTCTATAGTTAAAAATAATTTAAAGGGCAGAGATCTAATAAATGAAATCAGCAAGGTTGCTGAATCAAGGACAATATACAAAAATTAATTGTATTTCTATATACCAACCATAAACAATTAGGAAATTTAAAACATAATATCATCTATAATAGCAATACCTAGGAATGAATCTAATGAAAGAGGAACAAGACTTTTATGTCATTGAAAGACATACTGTGTTCATAATTTGGAAGATTCAACACTGGAATGTAATCCCAAAAAAACTCCTTGCAGGTACTTTTTTTGCAGAAATATACAAGATGACTTTGAAATTTATATGGAAATTCACAGGGCCAAGAATATTCAAGATAGTCATGAAGAAGAACAAGGCTGGAAACTTTTACTATCGAAAATCAAAACTTACTATAAAGCTACAATAATTAAGACAGTGTGGTATTGGTGCAGTGGAATCAAACTAATCAATGGAAGTGAAATGAGTCCAGGAGTAGACCTACACACATACAATTAGTTGATTTACAACACAGGAGATACTAAAGAGCAGAGGAAAAACAATGGTCTTTTCATCAATGATGTTGTATCAACTGGATAGTCCTATGGGAAGGAAATGAATCCTGACCCCTTCCTCACATCAACAACATCCACAAAATTCAACTCCAGGCAGACAGTAGACCTAAGCATGAATGGGGAAACAATAAAGCTGCTTAACAATGATACAGGGAAATACCTTAATGACCTTGGGGCAGCCAAGTAATTTTTATACAGGACTAGCCATAAAAGGCAAAGCCTGGTGAATTATATTACATAAGGAACTTCTGATCATTATAAAACAGCATTAAGTGAAAGGGCAAAAAGGCCAGCCATCAAGTAGAAGGTATTTGTAATACATATATCTGTAAATGGACTTACACTAGAATATATTTCTAAAACTCTTACCTATTAATAAGAGAATGGCATAGACTAAAAAAAAGGCAAATGACTTGAACAGGCACTTCACAAAAGATGAGATCCCAGTGGCCATAAGCATATGAAGAGGTGCTCAACCTCACTTGTCATTAAGGAAATGTAAATTAAAACCACAATAAGACACCACTACACACCCATTTCAATGGCTAAATTTACACAGATGGGGGAAAAAACAAAAAATAAAAAACACCCAAACGAAATGGGACAATAATATGAAGTTCTGCTGAGAATAAGGAGTAACTGGAACTCTCATGCCCTGCTGGTGGAGGTGTAAATTGCTACAAGCACTTTGGAAAACTGTTTATTAAACTATTTATTAGAGTTGAAGGTAGATCTTATGATTCAGCAATTTGATTGCTTGGCATTTACCCATCAAAATGCATACATATGCTCAACAAAAGACATGTACAAGAATGTCATAGTAGCCCTATTTGTAATAGCCAAATGAAGACGATCGAAGACAACCCAAATGTCCATCAACGGTAAAATGGACAAATATATAATGGTATATTCATATAATATAATACCACACATCAACAAAAGTGAATAAACTACCACCATATGTGATGACATGAGTGACTCACACAAAGATATGATTTACTCTATGATCCTATTTATGTAAAGTTCAAGAAAAGACAAAACTTACCTATAGTGTTAGAAGTCAGGTGAGTGGCTACTTTTGGGGAGGAGCAGAAATTGAGGGGGGCCTGGAAGGGTCTTCTGGGGGTGTTGGTGATATTCTACTTTCTGATCTAGGTGACGACTTATGTATTCACTTTGTGAACACTCATTGAGCTATATGCTCGAGATCTGCAGTGACGGGCAAATCTTCTTCCTTTGCATGCTCTCTCATTTTCAACAAATGGTGAGAGACCTCCGATTCTTAGGTGGAAAGAAAACCACTCAAGAGGCTGTATAAAATGCCCTGGAGAAATAGCCTAAGACTTAATTTTCTAGGGCAGTACAAATAAATTTCCCAAGCTAAGTTCCTTATTTCCTGATTCAAAACATGGCTTTTCTCTGTAGAATCACACTGAGTCACTAACAAATTCTTGCGCAGTGCAGTCACTCTTCCCCTTTTCATCTATTTGCAAAGAAATACCAGCCTGTACCAATCTCTCAAAAAACACTGAAAAATCTCAACTGCAACAGAAATAAAACCTGGGCCTATTTTCCAATTCTATTTCATTATAAAATAAGCATAGCCCAGAAATGTTAAACAGTGAAAAAGAAATTATTCCTAACACAAACCAAATTACTCTCTCATTTTGATCTTTTTTATGTCAAAGTTTTTGCTCATATACGTTTTTAACATGTTCCAACTGTGATTACACATAGAACTGTGTAGTCTGTTTCTTCTTTCAACATTATGTCAGAGAATTTTCCAGACTGTTACATAACCTTTTAAAACCACTATTTTAAACAACTACATAATATCTTAGCAAATGGATGTCCCACAATTTACTTAGCCCCAGTGCTGAGTATCTAGGTTTTTCTAATTTCCACCACTATAAACCACGATGTCATGGACTGCTTTTTTCAAGTATCTTTTACTATACTTCAGATGATTTCCTTAGGCTGGATTCTCAGATTGAAGGGAATGAACATATTTGTAGCTCTAGATATACAGTCTTTGTCCACTACTTGGTTCTATTTTGAACTCACTGCTTATGTTTAAACAAAATCCTAATAAATTCTGGACACTTACTTAAGAATTAAAATCCCTTTATGTCCAAGATAACTTGAGATGACTTACAAAATAAAGACATAAAAAAGAAATAATAAAAAGAATATAAATAGGAATAATAAGTGGACAAATACATATAACCAGCTAAACTGGGGGCTAGCAAACTACAGCCTATAGGCCAAATCTGGCCCACCATCTGTTTTTGTAAATAAAGTTAAACTGAATCGCAGTCATGCTCATTCATTTAAGCCTTGTCTATGTCTGCTTTCATGTTACAATGGCAGAGCTGAGTAGTTCTAACTCAGAGACTGTATGACCAACAAAACGTAAAATATTTTCTATCTGGATTTTACAGAAAAAGCTCACCAATCCCTGAACTAAACTTAACTGCAAAATTCCCCATCTATTCTGTTAAATCAACTTCTGTTTCTGGCCAGGATAGAACAATGGTGATCTGATTTCACATCCACTAGAAACAAAACAATAACGACAAAAGCAGACATGAACATGAAACATGAATATAAAACAAAGGTTTTCAATACAGACCTTAGGAAATGAAGGAAAGGGATCAGCAAGGATATAGTACACTTGAACTATCTATCACCTGAACCTAACTGACATTTACAGAGCACTCCATCCAACAACAGCGGAATACATATTATTTTTAAGAACACACAGATCATTTACCAAGACAGACTGTATTTGAAGTCACAAAACAAATCTCAATAAATTGAAAAGGATTCAAGTTATCCAAGGTATGTTCTCTGGCCACAGTGGAATTAAATTTGCAATCAGTAATACAGATATCTGGAAAACCCCTAAATATTTGGAAACTAAATCATATACTTCTAAATAACTCAGGGGTCAAAAAAAGAGAAATTAGCAAGTATTCTGAAGTGAATGTAAATGAAACTACAACACGCTTAGGGGAAATTTTATATATAAAATGCCAATATTAAAAAAGGAAAAAAGTTTCAAATCAGTGACTTCTGTTTCAACCTTAAGTAACTAGAAAAAGAAAAGCAAATCAAACCCAAAGTAAACAGAAGGAAATAAAAAAGATCAAAGTGAAATCAATGAAACAGAAAACAGAAAAATAGAGAAAGTCAATAAAAGCTGGTTCTCTGTGAACAATAAAACTGACAGACCTCTAAGCAAACTGAGCAGGAAAAAGAGAGAAGACACAAATTACCACTATCAGAAATGAGACAGGGGACCCACCTTCAGATTCTACAAATAGAAAAGGAAAGTAAAGGAATATGATGAATAACTTTACGCCTATAAATTCAATAAGTTAGATGAAATTCCTTGAAAAACCAAAGCAGTACCTCCAAGAAGAAAGAGATAACCTAAATAGCCCAATATGTATTAGAGAAATAAAAATTTTAGTTAAACAAACCTTCCTAAAGAGAAAACTCCAGGTCCAGATGGCTTCACTGGTGAATTCCACCAAACATTTAAGGAAAAAATAATATCAATACTACACAAACTCTGGGGACTTCCCTGGTGGCACAGTGGTTAAGAATCCACCTGCCAATGTAGGGAACACGGGTTCGAGCCCTGGTCCGGGAAGGTCCCACATGCCATGAAGCAACTAAGCCTGCAAGCCACAACTACTGAGCCTGCACTCTAGAGCCCGCGAGCCACAACTACTGAGCCTACGTGCCACAACTACTGAAGCCCGCGTGCCTAGAGCCTGTGCTCCACAGCAAGAGAAGCCACTGCAATGAGAAGTCCGCACGCTGCAATGAAGAGTAGCCCTCGATCGCCGCAACTAGAGAAAGCCCGTGCGCAGCAATGAAGACCCAACGCAGCCAAAAATAAATAAATTAAAAAAAAAAATACTATACAAACTCTTACAGAAAACTGAAGAAGAGTAAATACTTCCCAACTCATCCTATGAAGCCAATGTTACCCTGATACCAAAACCAGGCAAACATATGACAAGAAAAGAAAACCACCGATCAAAATCCCTCATGTACACAGATACAAAAAATTCTACACAAAAGTTTAGCAAATACTACCTCATAACCAAGTAAGGTTTATCTCAGGAATACAAGTTGGCTTAGTAACTAAAAAGCAGTCAAGTCCCAGGTCCACAGATTTAAAGAACTGCAGAGCTGGGAGAGACCTTAGAGCTCATCAACCTGAACCCTTTCGTTTTATAAATGAAGAACTGAGGCTGACAGAGCCAAGATCACATAACTGATTAAGTATAGTAGGATGGTCTGGGTGTTAGAAAGTCCCGGGTTTGAATCCCAGCTCTGTCTCCTATGGACGTGGGCATGTAACAGTTTCTCCAAACTTCATTACCCTCATCTGCTAAATGGTGGTAATGATGGTTTCTGCATCGCAGGTTGGTTGTGAGGGTTAAGTAAGATAACATATTTGAAGCACTCCCAACAAACCTTAACTACTGCTACCATCAGCACCACTGCCTATTACCACCATATCTGGATTATGAGGACACTGAGTTTAAGTCAGAAGCAAAGGACAGAAACCATGCAGATTACGCTTAGCAGACACTCCCTTGAAACCATCTACACCCAAAAACCCCAGCAAAGAGAGAGTCAGACTATTGTTTGATTTGCCATTTCTGTTTCTGGCCTGGGCTCTCCTGGGAACAAAAACCTCTTTACTGAGCGGCCGGTTTCCTTTTTTTATAGCCACCATTTGTTTTCTCCCAATTACCTGCTTTCCTGTCCACAGCGGACAGGGCTTCAGGATGGCAGGAGGAAAGAGCCTCACGCGCCCCACTCTGTCGGTGAGTCCTCGGTACACCAGCTCCATATACTGCTCCCGGCTGAAAAAGCAGCCTCGAATAGTCATGTTTGCACCCGAAACCATGTGATCTTGGATCAGCCCTGCCAACGGCTGGCCATCCTACAAACCAAAACAGATAAGAGAAGAGCAAAGAAAAAACTGAAGTGGCATTCTAATTCCTAACCCTGTGCTTGGGAGCTGCCCGCTAGCAACAGCCCTCCTTTACATCCCCGTACTGTCCTGTCTCTGAGCCGCACCAGGCCGGTGCTTGGGCTTCCCATCTTGAGAGCAAACTGCCTACCAGAGCACATGACCAGGGCTTCCTGACCAGCTCCCACCTTTGCCTTTTGCCCACTGTTCTGTATCAAAACTGCTGCAAATTCATCCAGGCCCCCTAGCCTTCTCTCCAAAATCCTATCTGTTTCTAGTTACTCCAGCATATTTCTGGCACTTATGCATAAATTTGGTCTGGCTGCTGTTAGCTGTGTCCTTGTTCTTATATTTTGGTTTTACGCTTTGGTATTTTTCACACATTTCTGGCCTGGTTCTCCTCTAAATCAGTCATCCATTCAACAAATATTTATTGAGAGCCTACTGTATGCCTAGGCACTGGGTTAGACCTTCAATCTACTCCAGTGGCCCAAGCAGACACGATCCTTCATGATGAGAAAGAGCTAGACAGTAAACAAATGATTGGACAGATACATTACCACAAAGAGTTTTAAATACTGGAGGAAAATAACAGGATGGGTCACCACATAGATTTGGGGTGGGGAGGATGGTCAGGAATGGTCTCTCTGAGGGGCAGTACTGCATCTTGGCCTGAGGAGTGACTTGGAGTGGGCCAGCGCAGGGAGGGTGGGGTTTGGGCAGAGGTTCCTCAAGAGGGTTGTGGAGGGCTTTCACGTGTGTGACTGCAGAAGGAAAGAATGCCTGCTGTCAGCGTCTCTTCATAATGGAGCACGTATTCATGGTAGGCTGTTATTTACCAGATGTCAAAACAAGGGCCTTTATACAAGCCCCAGTTGGGTGGGTACATTCATCTTTCCACAGCCTTTCTGATCCCCAGTCTCCTGAACCCTACCTGCAGGTCTGCATTCACGGCAACATAAGGCACACCAAAGTAAAAATAGCTGTGCCCGCTGACATTCTCTAAGAAGCAGTTTTTGCAGCCTTTTCAATGGGTATGGGAACTTGAGAAAAATCTGTGCCTTGGATCTACAGATTGTTATCATTTGCTTATTTGTTAAATACTGTCCAATATCATGGCCATGTTTCATAACTAAGGAACTCACAAATGCAGCCATGGAGAAGCGCCAGGAATTTAACCACATACACTAATTCAAAGGCTAAAAAGGATGCTTGTCAAACAGTCTCAATACTGTGGCAACGGGCTTTACGTAAACTCAAAGATAATTATTACAGATGAGCTGAATAGGTGGTGCAGATGGAAGGCAAGATCAGATGGGGCACGCAGCCCTTCTTACGAAGGCTCTGAGTTATGAACATGAATAAAAAATTACACTCTGTGTCTTATTCCAAAGACAAGGTTTTATTTTGCTTAGAGGAAAAACCCAAAACAGTATTAGGCATTTGACTCATCCCACAGTCTTTGGGGGCAGATATAGATTTTCCCTTTTGTCTTTTTCTTTTAAAGAACATAATTATAAGTTACGGGATCTAGTCAGTGCCTTCTCTCTCCATCCAGATTTTTCCATGACTAGAAAATTACCTTAATGGCTAAATTGCTTTCAATGCAATAATCATGAATTCTAGGGAGGAATACTGATTAAAGCAATTTACTAAGGGTCTACTTACAATTCTGAATTTCCTAAATCTGCTTAGGATCAGAAAGACCATCTCTGAATCAAAAACCCAGATAATTGTCAGCTATCCTATTCCACTTAATATCACAGCAAAATGACACTACAATTGATGTCTTTGGTCAGGATGCTTTGAGAATTAGGGTATTCTGTGACTTGAATTTCGCAGCTAAGTCAAAGTCTGGAAACTATGTCTCAAGCTTTGTTAAAAAAACTTCCATGAAGCAATGGCCCTCAATAGATACAACAAACAGAAGAAAAAAAAAGAATCCACAAAGAAACATGTAAATGAAAAGTGTAACTGTTTTCTTGGAAAAGAAACAGCTAAAGTTCCATTCATCTCCTATTTTAAGTAAGAAGACAACCTCCAACCCTATTAAACACATATAACCAACAATAAAATGAACTTAAATCGGGTACTATGGTTAGTCAAGGAAGAGAACCTAGAAATAGAGAAGAAATAGAATAATGAACAAAGGGAAACAGAAACAAAGGGAAATAAAGACACACCAAGAAAAATTACCCAAAAATGGCTTAGGGAAACCAGCTCTTGTCCTTTTAGGACTTTGCCACCAAAGTACATGTTTCATTTTTATAATGATTAGCAAAAAAATAACGAGTCCACCTCTCGGCAATTGCACTGAGGACTAAACAAAATTTATCAAGAATCAAAAGCTCTTTACCTCTGACAAAAGAAATTGTCTGAGGGAATTCCCTGGCGGTCCAGTGGTTAGGACTCTGCATTTTCACTGCTGAGGACGTGGGTTCAATCCCTGGTTGGGGAACTGAGATCCCAACAAACTGCGCAGGGTGGCCAAAAAAAAAAAAAATCTGTCTGAAAGTAAAGTGAACCCTCAGGTCATCCCCTAGAAGTGGTTTTTTTTGTTGTTTTTTGTTTTTACTTTTTAAGAATTCAGTTTATTGATGTAAGCTTATTTATCTGTGTTCTCCCTGTCTCTGGACCTGAAACTCATAGGCAGGTGAGCATATGATGAGGCACATCTGGATTTTAAATAGTCCAGCCCTTCGCAGGACATGCTGTAAGCAATGAGGTCCCCTATGCTACCTTATTCAATCAAAATCAAGTATAGCACATTCAAATTCACTGGCCTGAGAACTTCGGAGCACCCCCAACTCCCCATACAGCTGAAGTCCAGAGGTCACTCTGCCGGCAAAAAATGAACCACCTGCTGCTCGCTGGTAGTATCCCCCGGGGTGAAATGTGACACTCCCTTTAGAGAGCCAGGCGGCCGGTTCAGTCCTGGGAGCCACTCACTGCCACGTGCCCTCACCCAGGCCCAGCCTCGCCTGTCAACGGGGTTGATCACACACGACGCTGAGCACACAGGCTTGGGGGTCAACGGCGCTGGGTTCAAGTCCCAGCTTTGTCACTGGCTGGCAAGTCACTCACCGGTGTTTCCTCATCTGAAAATTGCACCCACCTCCTAAGGCTGTTGTGAGGACTAAGAATGTTTGCAAACTGCTCAGAGCAGTGCCTGAGGCACAGGGAGCGCTCAGCAGACGGTGGCTTTTATTGCCACCACCATCAGAGCTACCACGGATATTATTTACTTAAAAAGACAAAAAGCCAATTTTCAAATTAGGCTAATTACTTCTTCTTTTTCTTCTAATTATTAGCAAAATTATTACTAATTACTAGTAACATTATTAGTAAAAATTAATCAAATTATTTCTTCTAATTTCTGGGGGACCTGAGTGGGCCCTTAAACCCCTCCTGCCTATTGTCAGCCCCTTCACTAATCAACAGCCAGCTAAGGTGGGTGGAGAAGGGAAAGAAAGTTATATTCAAATAACTGCGTCCAGGACGAAGCCACAGTGGTGTGTCTGGTAGGCAACGAGGCTGGGACGCTAGGACCCTGGCCACGTGCCTGACTCCCCAGGTGGGACTGACGGGGGAAGAGAAGTTCCCAGGAGGAGAGGTTACTAATCGATGAGGGACATGTCCGAGCAGCCTCTGGTGCTTCCTGGGTGCGGAGGTCTCCCTCTCTTCTGTGGCAGGGCAGCAGGGCCCGCACAGCGGAAAAGAACAAGCCACAAGGATCTGCGAGCTCCTGGCCCTTCCTCCTCCTCCTCAGCTCTGTGTCCTTCGGTAAGTTACACCATTTTTTTTTTTTTTTTTTTTTTTTTGCTGCGCCGCAGTGCATGTGGGATCTTAGTTCCCCGACCAGAGATGCAACCTGCACCTGTTGCAGTGGAAGCAAGGAGTCTTCACCACTGGACCGACAGGGAATTCCCTACACCGTTTCTTCATGTGTAAATGTGGACGTTAGTACTACCTACCCCAAGGACTGTGGGGAGGAAGAAAGGAGAGGCCTCCAACGTGCTTTGTAGTGTCTGACACTGAAAAAGTGTTTGGCAAACGGTAGCCATAGTTCTTTATTATTATTACTACTCCACACTGCAGCCCAAATGAATGATGTGTCATTGTGAATCACTGTGACGCAAACGGCTTATAAAGGAAGGGATTCACAGAGGAGATTGCTCATGGGCTGGAGGGGGATTTCATCTGGACCCTTGGGGTTAAGTTGTCTCTTAAAACTCCTGCTTGTCCAGACTCAAAGGATCAGAGTCATCTGTGGACCTTGGGGACCCTCACAGCTGGGATGCTAATGCTTGCCAGAGGCTAATAAGTTGTAGAATCCAAACAGACTGGAAGACAAGACCTGTTATGTAGCTACTAAACTCAGCGTTCTGGGATGACTGTTACAACTTCTCTCCTGCCACCTTAAGGGGCAGCAAGAGAGAACCCTTTCCCTGCCTCTAGCCACTAGAGAGCTGAAGACCCCACCCGGAAGAAGCCAAGACCTTCTGTTCCACATGCCCCTGCCCTAGAGCCACCCACTGACTCCAGGAGCTGGCAAGGGCCCGGACCTGGACTGCCAAGTTGTGCTGGCGATGACCATGGAACGGCCTCAAGGTCAGACCTACCTTGGGAACAAGGTACTGCTGATCCGTGCAGGCCAGGACGTAGGCCTCGGCCCGGCCCAGTTCACTCTGAGGGAAGTGGGCGTTCATCTCGTCTCCATCAAAGTCGGCGTTGTAGGCCTTGCAGTTGGCATAGTGGAGCCGCAGGACCTTCTCCTCGGGCAGGATGCGGGCGCGATGCGCCTGGATGGAGGGCCTGTGCAGGGTGGGCTGCCGGTTCAGGAGGAGAATGTCCCCATTCTTCACGTGCCGGCATACCTGGGGGCAGAGGAGAGAACAGGGTGAGCGGTGGCAACTTCGGCAACGTCGCTACTATTCCAAGGGCTCACCTTGGCCTGGGCTGAGTGTGCCTTCTGTCTGTCTCAGGTTTTATTCAACTAAATAAAAGGAGAACTTTTAGTCTGGAGTGAAACCCTAGAAATCTTTGAGAAATAGCTACTAAGCCCCTCTGGTACTCTGAGAAATAGCTGCTAGCCCAGCATAGTCGTGTCCTGGCTCTGGGCACAGAGGCATAAGCCAATGAGGCTACAGGCCCCTGTCCAGTAATCTCTGTCTTCTTCAGAGATGCATGACCTTTCCGGAGTTTGAATTCCTCTGCGAATTAATCTGAAGAAAGAAATAGACACATCTGAAGACAGCATATCTACATATAACCACAAAACTCCTGGTCTGCCAGATCTAGAAAGATCTGGCAGACCTCTAGAATCCCCGCCATGGCCACATCTGAGTACGTTATTCGAAATGTGAATTCCACGTTTTAGAAATACTTGCCCAACCTCATCCAGCAGAGCCAGGACTGAAACACAGGGTTCCTGATTCCCAGTTCAATGCTCTCTGCAAATGTTTTATTGCACTTAAAAATTAATAATAAGTTTAAATTGCATGGTCTTCTGGGAAAGCAATTTCACAATAGATTTTAAAACATTTAAAACTCATTTCCTTTTGGCCTTTCAGAACAGAACAGGTGTCAACGCGAGGTTCTAAGAACGTGTATGTTTATGCAGCAGTGTTAACAGTGGCAAGAACTGGGAAAAACCTGGCTGCCCCACAGAAGGGGCATTGGTGGCTAAATCATGGTATGTACTACGGAATACTATGTAATGATGAAAAAGGATGACTCAACCCTATTAACAGCCCTGAAGTGATGGCAATAATGTATTCCAGTAAAAGAAAAACAATCCAGGTGCCATCTAAGGTGACAGGATGAGGCAATTTAAAACCCAACCCAGGGGACTCCACTGGCGGTCCAGTGGTTAAAAGACTCCAGGCTTCCACTGCAGGGTGCGTGGGTTCTTAGGGAACTAAGATCCCACATGCCACGCAGCACGGCCAAAAAATAAAAAATAAATAAATAAAACCCAACCCAACTCTACGGGTTTATATACACAAGGGAAAAGGGTACTTAGATCCTCACTGAGCTGTTTCTATGCTCTCCTTGAGGCAGGGACACAGGGGAGGAAGAGTAAGGCACAGATCATCACCTTTATCTTTATACGTCTTAGTGACGTTCATGTTACGACAAGCGTGTATTACTTCTATGAAATTTCTTTAAAAGATCTTCGACTGTTTCTAAAGAAAGCAAGAAAAACTGCACAAGTGATGCTTACTGTGGGGGAAAATACAGAAAATACAGACAAACTTAAAGAAGAGAATGAAAACCACAAGTAACTTTACTCCTTTAAAGACAACCAACGCTCACGCTTTCTCGTTCCTTACCAATATCAACATGCCACTGGTCACGTCCTCCTGACAGAACACCTCCGCCCACAAAGCTGACTTTAGTATAAGGCCCTGAATCTTACGCTATATTAATTACTGGGCTTCCCAAATGATGAACAGAGACGCCACTTTAAAAAACAAATGCATGGGAATTCCCTGGCGGTCCAGTGGTTAGGACTCTGCGCTCTCACTGCGGGGGTCTGGGTTCAATCTCTGGTCAGGGAACTAAGACCCCACAAGCCTTGCAGCACGGCCAAAAAATTTTTTTAAATAATAAAATAAAAATAAATAAATAAAAATAAAAAAACAAATGCATGAGGCAACTGCTACCCCAATCATTCTGCAGGCTGCCCTTAGCAGCCCAGAGGAATTATGGAGACTCAGTGAGGCCTCCCCCCACCCCAAGTCTCCCCTAAATTATCCAGCAGATAACGGGTTGGGGGGAAACAAATTACTCCAGGTCTAGTTTCTTCTTATGTCGTCCACATTATGAAGTTGTATCAGAAAGCTGGCTACAGAAAGAGGCTAGAGGTCAACAAGAGATGCTCCCCACCCACCTCCCCCCATCCCTGTTTGGCTGGGCTGAAAGTGTCCTCCAACTCAGGGAAGCAGGGAGCAAACCCCTCAAATTCTAAAAGGCAGTCCTAAAAGCAGCTAGCGGGGAGGCAGTCTTTCTGTTCCCCAAGGAATTCAAACCCGTCCTCCCCCCACCCCCATGTCTGTGTTTCCAAGGAGACCTGGATTCTGAGGATTCCCATGAGTGGCTGCCTAGGGCACGTCACGAAGCCTGAACTGACTTTCAAGGTCTATTTCTTTAGCTTCTCAAGGAAGAAACTGCCGGGACCTGTGGCTTGGGTCCCAAACCCCGGGCTCGCCTCGGGTCTGAGTCTCGAAAATTCGAGACATCCTCCGGCGTAAGCAAACCCCACAGCTGGGAAGGCTCGCAGGCCCAGCCAGCAGGCACCAGCCAATCCAAACAGAAGCCCTGGAGCACAGCGTGCTCCCCTCGCCAACCCAAACCTGAGGCCCTTCCTTTCTCTTGTCTCTAAATAAATACCGCAGCGAAAATTAGTGTGCCCCAGTGCCCGGGTCAGAGTTCCCAGAGGCAGAGCCGGAGCCAAAGAGCTGCTCCTGGCTGACTGCGGGGCCGGGAAATGAGGCCTGGCCGTCCTGGCCACTTCCTACTCCATTTACAAGGCCCAGGAGAAGGGGCAGAGACTTCACCGCTCCCAGGGGAAATGGCTTCTTCCACTCACCCCCTCCCCCTTCTCATCTAACCTGCAGTTCGTCCCTTCCTGGACCTGGGTCTCTCCCTCTCAGTCACGTCACCCATCCCTTTGGCCCAGGTCCTGATCTATACGGAACACATTAACCAAAAAATTACTTTACAAATTACAAATGAATTGTAAATGCACACGTATCTGACTACATATATAAACATTACATATGACATCACCGAGATTTTGGAAACTAAAGATAATCACCTTTAGGCCCCAGGTCCCGATATAAGGACCACTTTTGTCTCATAAGTGCCCTTCCTGTCTCTGCCCCAGGGCCACATCCTCAGGTCACATGTGGCCCTCACACCTCAGAGCCTCCTGCACCTCATCCTGGACCGGTCCAGTCCACAGGGGTTTCCCGAGCGCCTCCTACATGCTGGGTGCTGGGGAGGGTGGAGGGCCGAACACCCTGCCCTGTCCTCACGGGGTTTAGGAACTCGAGGTCAGACAGATGGGGGTACCTGGAGTGACAACATAATGCAATGCGGGTGGGGGGGTAAGGTGGGACACACGGGGGGGACCCCATTCGTGTTGTAAAAGTGGCAAACTGCAGGCCACCTGCTTTTGTAACTAGAGTTTTTTGGAACACGGCCGTACTCATTCACTTTGTACTGCCGTGGCGGCTTTCACACTACATAGGCGGGGCTGAGCAGCTGCAACAGAGACCGTGTGGCCCGCAAAGCCTAAGATATTTACTATCTGGCCCTTGGCTGAAAAAGGCTGTGGACCCCTGCCCTAGAGGAACGAAGGCTTTGCAGAAGGACGAGTGGGCCACGGCTGGGGAGTGTCAGGGAGGACAGAGTATCCCCGGCAGGGACAGCAAGTTCAAGGCCTGACGGGGAGAAAGAGGCCCATATCGATGGGACGCCGAGAGGTGGGGCTGGGAGACAAGGCAGGGACAGCGTGCTCGGGATGTGAACTTAGGCTGGGGGACAGGCGACTGGGCCAACCTCACTCAGTCTCCCGGCTGCTGAGAACTCATTTCCGTCGCTTCCCACGAGCTGACCTGAGTGTGCAGTGAGGCCAACCTGCCCTCTCCTAAGCCCACCCCCAGCCCCACAGACGTAACAAGGCCACGGGAAGGAAGCTCCCCTGCGCGTCTGCCCACCCTCACTCCCCAATAATGTCAGAAACCCCATATCCTTTTGCTTTTGCTCCAGAAGCTACTGCTTCGCTGCCTCACCACAAAGGCCCTGAAGCCCAGCTCCCCCCACTTCATTCAAACGGCTCTCCTGGGTCACACGTGACCTTCATGTGGACAAATCTGCATCTTCCTTCCCTTTCCTCACTCTTCTTAAACTTCATATTTAACTCCACAAACACCTACTAAGTGCCTCTGGGAGAAGCAAAGATACTCTGGGGCTGGTCCTGACCGGGAAGAACCCCCCCCCCCAGCGCAGGTGGGAGACAGATGCAGACACCGAGAGCGAGCCCGGCCGGCCCTCTCTCCCTCGGCGTCCTTCCCTACCTGCCTCCTGCTTCCACAGGTCGCCCCCACCCCCCCGCCGCATTTTCTCTCTGTTGTACTTTGTGCTCAAAGAGTTTAACTCTGATAATTTCATTTCTTTTTTTTTTTTTTGGCTGCGCCACGTGACTTGCAGGATCTTAGTTTCCCGACCAGGGATGGAACCCGTGCCCCGCCGCAGTAGAAGCTCAGGGTCCTAACCACTGGACTGGCAGGGAATTCCTGATAATTTCATTTCTTAACTCTATGCCCCCTAACCTAAGTGCCACATTTCTACCTTTTACGGGAGACTAGCTAGCCCTTAGATTCTCCACCATGACCTCAGTTCAGAAGGGTCCAGACACACCTCCTTCCAGGGCAATGGAAACCACGCTTCTTTCTCACCTTCGCTCTTTTACAGCCCTGACACCCAGCCTACAGCCAAGCCCCCCTACTTCAAGGTCCCCTTGAAACATACCCTGCTTTCACCTTCGGTTCCCCTGCAGCCCCCAGGCTGGCCCTCAACTGCCTCCTGATGACTCCAAACTCGCCCTGCACGCCCACCCTGCCCACAGCCCTCTTTTCTTCTCCAGCTTCATGTGGGTAAAGTCACCGTCCCCCGTCGCTGTTCCCTTGTGTCCACCACGCCACTCAGCAGTGGTGACACATTTATGGTCTCATTCCCTGGGGGTGCCCCTACCAGGCCGTCCACCCCGAGACAGCAGGATCTCATCCACGGTGCCTGGCAAAGTGGAGCATGGCACCACCTGACCCCACTCTGCTCTCTTCTCTCAATTTTCTTCTCAAAATGTCCTACTGTGAGACTGTTTCACATGCTCGACTTGAGTTAGTATGAAGATTACCAGTGTTTGCCTTGCTTCACCGTAAGTTATGAAAAACACACCTTGATTTCTCCTGCATCTTTCTCACAGCTCCTAGCAAAACACTAGGCACTTAAAAATGGCAGAATAATCCCATGAGCCTGAACACAAACCTCACTTAATGCACGAGGAAAAAAACAAAACAGGTGACTAGATTTGTGTCTGCATGTGCCCCCTGCCACCAAAGCAGAAAACGCATGGCCTGTTACTGCTTGACCTCGGGACGGCGGTGAGATGGAGAGGAAGCAAGAGGACAGGCCGCGGTGAAGAGCAGTGGGGACCAATGGTCACCGTGACAAGGCTTCCTCTCCCCGTCTGTCCTCCAACCAAAGTTCCTTCAAGGACCAATGGTCCTCTGTAGAGCTCAAACCCACTAAAAAGAAGACCTAGCCGGCCACCGGGTCTGGATGTGTCAGAGGGCAAGAGGAGGTCTAACGAATGTGCAAGTGGGTGCGGAAGACACACTCAGTCATCCCCTGACTCTGGGCAGTCACCACAAATTAATCCCAAATCTAGTCCATTTCACTCTAGCAACTTCCGCCACTGTTGCCTGGTTAGGCGTTATTTGCTATACCCCTCCCAGCAGGAATGGTTATTATTTGACACAGACACAAGTGATGTCACCCACCCATCTGTCCTCAGCAGACATTGCTAATCGATCATGTACTCTTTCCGGTGAAGCCCAGATAAAGCCTCAGGATCCCTTAACACAGTACTACAGGCAAGAACTAGCAGTCCCCCGAAAGTGAAGTATCACATGAAACCTGTCAGTTTGCAGTTACCAGACACAGAATGTTCCCTTCCTTTAGGGCAGTTCTCAAACTTTAGCACGCAGAGGAACCCTCTGCAGAGCTTATTAATATACAGATTCCTAGGTTCCATTCCCAGAGAGACTAATTCAGGGGTGGGGGCAGGGAGAGGGGAAGGAACGAATGTGCATTTCCTACCAGCTCCAGGGACGCTGCTGCTCTGAGGACCACCCTGTGAGCAGCCCTGTTCAGGGGCAGCAAACCACAACGGAGTTATAATTAAAGAGCGTTCTTCAAGCCCCGACATGTACCCAGAATTGCGCTGCATGCGTGGGATGGCCAAATGAAGTTTTATTCACGGTGTTCAGGCCCTAGGGAACACCCACGTCTGGGGGCAGCTTCCTCTGGGCGGGGGGCGGGGAGAGGGAAGGGGAGGCAGGAACTGCTCTCACAGCATTCCTGCATCGGCACTCACTGAAGCCACAGCCGACAGCCGGCAGCCACGGGGAGCCAACAGGAGCTGGCCGAGCCCCTGACCAAATCTGCCCATTACTCACAATTTTTGTCCCCTGAGGCTTAGGTGCCCCCATGGCTGGTGTCAGGAGCTGTTTGGCCACGGCTTCCCGCTGGGTTAGGTTCGAGGCGCTCAGGGCCGTGCGGCTGCCATCCTCGTTGATGACCATGGAGGCTCCTGGGTGCACACTGGGGCCGTTGATGACTGCCTGCCTCAGTTCCTGAACGTTCCAGGGGGTGACTGGCTGAGGGTAGGTCAGCTTTGTGGCAAACACCTGGAAACAAGGAGTGGATGTGAAAATTCAGGGGGGGCAGAAAGGTTACATGGACCCCCAGATCCGACTCAACAGGCTGTGTTACTTTTTCCCTAAGATGCAGAGGTTCTCTCTGAGCCAAGAAGGTCGTCCTTCAGCAAGTAAAGCAGCATCCTCCCTGTCTTTTCCACATTTTTCCAGACTCGCTCCCTTAAGGAAAGAGACTGGGTCTTCTTTTCTAGCAGAGTCTGCTCAAAGAGAGTAATCTGAGTGTTGCAGTTTATACAGTAGAATTTTTTTTAACCCATTTAAAAATTTCACCATTTCCTGGTCTGCCAATACACTCATTTAGTCCCAAAAGACGGAAAATAGCATGGAACCCTAGCTTGAGAGAGACAGCAGATACCCGCCCTCAAGTACCACCTTCTCCCGCCAACACTTCCCCCACGCCCCCAGCAGCCATCACTAATTGATGGTGGCCCATGCCCTGAGACCAGACATGCCACCCAAATCTCTTTACCTGGCCTGAGATGAAACTGATTTGGTCTCCTGATACATGAGAAAACTCAGGGCTCCATTTGACACACAAGACCTGCACCACACTCCAAGAAAAATGAATTCCCTGGTTAAGCGAGTTCTGAGCTACTGAATATTAAAACCCTTTGATGCTTCCAGAGGCACGTATAACTACATTAGCGACTCTGAGAAGTCCCAGGTAAAGAAACTTGCTAAATGCTGGCCAGGTCTCGACGTGAGTGGCTCTGTGTGAGAGGCCCTCCCCGCCCCGTGGCCCACTCCACTTCTGCCAATGCACTGGCCACTGCCTGACAGAGTGTATATGTACAGACAGTGCCCGACTTAGGATTCTGGGGGCTTTACGATGGTGCAAAAGCAATACGTGTTCAGTAGAAACTGTACTCCCCATTTTGAATGTAGATCTCTTCCTGGGCTACTGAAACGTTGTACGATACTCTCCTGAAGCAGGGCGGGGCAGCAAGCTGCAGCTGGCAGTCAGCCCTGTGATCACGAGGGTTAATAACCCATATACTCAGAGCCGTCCTGTTGTTCACTTCCAGGACAGTATTCAATAACTTAACAAGAGATATTCAACACTTCCTTATAAAATAGGCTTTGAATTAGATGATTTTGCCCAACTGTAGGCTCACATAAGCGTTCTGAGCACATTTAAGGTAGGTTAGACCTAAGCTGTGCTGCTCAGTAGGTTAGGTCCGCTAAATGCATTTTCGACCCACGGCATTTTCAACTTACGATAGGTTTACAGGGATATAACCCCATCATAAGTCGAGGAAGATCTATACTTGTGTATCTGTTGATGCGTCTCCACTGCTGGAATGTAAGCCTCGCAGGGGCCATGTAAGCCTCGCAGGGGACATGCTAAGTCTGTCTGGTTCCCTGCTGGGTCTCTAGCTTATTTCCCAGACTTCACCTCCTCTGCTTCTGTTAACACCTGTCCACAATGCTAGACGGGAAGGGCGTGCCACAAGGGACCAAGAGGCAGCTTCACACACCCTGCTCCTCACAGCTATCCTGCGAGTAACACCCCAGGCCACCATGGCCCTGAGGCTTGGGGCAGGCTGGAGATAGGCAGAGGGGGAAATTCAGAGTCCCTCCATTACCACATGAACCCGGATCCAAGAAAGAGAGGACCTTTGAAGGTGGAAAGAGGAGCAACTCTAAAGGTCTCTCCCACAGCCGGGGACCCTGGAGGCACCATGAGGCCAAAGCCAAAAGGGGCAGCCTCTGCCCTCTGTCCAAAGAGAGCAACAAACAGGTCTCCTCCCAGGGCCTCGGACTCTGGAACTTCCCAATGCCTTTCCCTGACACCCGACCCAGCTTCCAGATGCAAAGACCCCTGGTTCCCAGGAGGCCATGGGCATCGGACTGGGCGTTCTCTGACTCTTGTCCCCTCACACAAGAGCCCTTGCCCAGGAAGCCCATGTGTGCCCGAGGGAGGAGGCGGCAGCAGGTGGGAGGCCATCGGAACACTTGAGCTCTGCTCTCTGCTCCTCCCCAGTCCTCCCCAGAGAGCGGCAGGGGGACCGTGCACAGGGAAATGAGCCTCTCCGTGGAGGGAATTAAACCATCTTCTATTACGGACCTCAAGGCCCATGAAGGAGGAAGCCGATTAAGGGGCCGCTGCTAACGAGCACCACAGCTTGACGTGGTGGGGGAGTGAGACAAGGAGGCTGGCTCCTGGAGGAAACACTAATGGGCGGATGGGGCAAACCGCCTACCCCTGCGGATCTGGGAGGATGGGCGATGCCCGCTCTCTGGGGCTCCTCCACGGCCTGACTCCTGATGCCGGCAGGTACACGGGACAGAGAACCCCCCTTCCCTCCTCCTCATCTCTGTCATGTATTCAATCTCACTAGGAAGGCTTAAAGCTTAGGCCTAGACAGGCAGGAAGAAGCTAGGCGGGAGGGATGTGCACCCTGGTGGCCCGGGAGGTGGGTCTTCCCTGTGGGTAGAGGGTATCTGGAGACCTGGCAGGGAGTGAGAGCAACGCTACCCCAGGGCCTCAGGGTCCCCGCCGAACAGCTGGTCCGGGAAGAGGCAGAGGCTGTCCCCACCCAAGCCACTGCAGTCGGCCACATGCCTTCTCCCCAGCCCTCCTCGCCACTCCCATCCGCCACCTAACAGCACACACCATGGGAATTCCAATTTCATTGGTGTTGATGTACATGTCGGGGCAGATGACTGAGCGGGCTGCGTAGTCTACTCGCTTTCCCATCATGTGCTTCCGGAATAAACCATCCTTCTTCTCCAGGATCTTTATGGGGAAAAAAGTCCACAGAAAGCATTAAAAAAAATCAAGTATGTTTATCATTTTCTTCCTTCAAGACAAACATGTTTCTTATTTAACCCCTTTGGCTAGCAATGGGGATCCAACTTACTGCTCACCTGTCTAATGCCAGGGTACTTTTCCATCATTAGTTTGTCCATCTCACTATCAAACACAATATTGACGTGGCTCTGAAGGCGAATCCAAATGTTGTAAAGTTTGTCTGTGAGGGACTGGCCTGGAAGTAGACTCAAAAAGGACCGGTCCATAGCGATCGAAAGGTCTTTTTCCTGGCCAAGACACAAGCAAGAAAACAGGTGTGATGGAAGAACCTCAAAAAGGCCAGGCCTGGTTCCATTTTTCTTTCTTACTAGAGCTCTGACAAATGATGAGCTCTGGAGTCTGCCTTTATGTCTTTTGAACTTGACAGATCAGCGACAAAAGTGCTCCTAAATCTATCTTGTCCATATACAATCTATCTTGTCCAAAACATCAGCCCCACTACCTATTTACCAGCCCGTCTCTTTCTGGGAGTAAAATGAACTCAAATTTCTAAGAAGTCTCCTTTCTTTCCTTTTAAATTGACACACAATTATTATCTCACAGTTTCTGAGAGTCAGGAATCTGGGTACAGCTTAACTGGGTTCTCTGCTTCAGTCTCCCCCGGGTCACAATAAAGGAGTCAGCCAGGGCTAGGGTCTCATCTGAAGGTTCAACTGGGGGAGGACCCACTTCTAAGCTGACATGGCTGTTGGCAGGATTCAGTTCCTTGAGGACTACTGGACCAAGGGCCTCAGTTTCTAGTTGGTTGTTGGCCAGAAGCCACCTTCAATTATTTGCTGCATGGGCTTCTCCAACATGGTAGCTTATTCCCTCAAAGTGTGCAAGCCAAGAAGGTAATGGATGTATCTGCTAGGAGCAGCTGAAGTCCCTTAGTATCTAATTCTTAAGGCAACCCTAGAAATTATTCCCATATCAATACTCTTCTTATGTAGCTCTGTTATCCTGCAAGATAACTGATTCTAATATGGAGTTTCGGCTTTATTTATGTTTTGGAAAAACTTAATCCAAAGCACTCATAAAAATGCAGGTGAAGTAATTTCTTAAAAGGAAAAATGTTTACCTTATGATTTCCTGTGCCATCAATTAAGATCAAGGCTATGTCAAGTTACTGGCTGATCTCCAGGCCTCACTGAAATATTTAACCAATCCTTTCAATATTTCTGTCCCTGGCTCTGCCTCTTCCTCTTCTCCCACACCTGCCCAGGTGACAGGCCTTAAGGCAGTAAGCTGCCCTAGAGCACCACCTACTGACACTGTCTGGTCTCATGGGGCTGGGTATGACACAGGAGAGAGACATATGGTCCTTTGTCCCAGTGCGGGTCAGATGAGAGAAGAAAGCTGCCAGCACTGAGGGGAGGGAAAGCGGAGGGTGGGGGAGACCCAGTAAATGAGAATGTCTTGGAACCCATTAGTGATAAAGTGGGCTTGTCCTCAATCCTGAGGAATAGAAGGGTCTTCTCAGTTACAGAGAGGACAGGTATATTTTCTGTTCTGGCAGAGGGAGCCTCACAGGGAGAGATGGTCACCTACATGATGACAGAGGCCCTGTCAGACTAACTCACTTCTCATGGCAGCACCTGACTCAGGGCCGTGTGACTACTTGCGAAATGAGTGAGACCCTGTCTCACTTGTACATTCTCAGTGCCTGGAGCGGCGCTAGCCCACCCACACAAGGCATTCACGATTCGTGAGAGGGCCGCCATGGGAATGGGATGTTGGGAGCAAGCGTGGGAAGAAACAACACACCCTATTAATCAGATGGAAAGAGGGCACTGTGACTTCAGGTAGTAAGGACCTCAGGAATCAGAGAGGATACTGTTCATTTCTGCAGAGATTTAGCTTTTTCTCTTGGACAAAAGGCTGCCCTAGTTTCAAGGGATATCAACGTAAAATCCTCAGCCCTGGTCACTGCAGCCGTCTATCCTAAGGCCTTCCCTCCGAAACTGAACTAGGACCTGCAGATGGCAGATTTCTCTAATACTGAGGATTTTTCAAAGCACATTTGCCCCAGCAGATCAGAAAACTTAAGCAAAACCAAAGAAACCCCAAGCAGAAAGGCCGAGTAACCCAGAGCATGGGTGTCCAGGACAGACAGTGGCGCCACCTGGTGACGGGCCTGTCCCAGCAGGGGAAGGGAGCCTGGAAGCCCTGACTATCTACTCAAGGCTGAGATGGTCCTTCCTATTTACATCCAGAGAGCATCTTAGAGCTGGGAAGGATGTCAGTGATCTCAGCAAACTTCCTGAGTGCCTGACTCATCTTTATACCCACCGAGGACCTGGCCCACTGAAGGGGCTCGGGAAATGTCTGCTGAAACAGGAAAACTGATTTCAGTTCCACCATTTACTGGAGAGTAAGCTGAGGCCCCAAATCTGACAGTCCTATTCTGGGAAATTCCTACAAATGACAACACTGTCTTCCTGACCCCAATGTTGGAGACCTTCCTGAGCCAAAACCAGAGCTGGGTGGCATGGGCTCTGGTACCATAACCCAGGAGGGACATTCTTAGAGCTGAGGGCAGCAGACTGGTGTTTCTAGAGCTGCCAGGGAGAGCAGGTGGCCCAGAACACACCACATATAAAATCCCACCACAGACCACATGCATTTTATAGTGGAGACGACCAAGAAGTTAAAGCAACTCAACCAAGGTCACCCCGGGCATGATCGCGGGGGCCACGCTCAGACTCACGCGTTCCCCCAGACATCGCCTGGTCCTCCCAAACCCACGGCTCACACACAGCTGTACAGAACTGCTAACAGGCATCTCCCAGGACCCAGAGCGTAGGGAGTCAGAACTACGACATCAGCTCCAAGGCGGCCCTGACCTCATCTGCGGCAGGTGCTGCCACCTCACTTGGCAGCTCCTGTTCTTGGGCCATCAACGCCAGAAGCTTTCGGATCAGAACCACATCCTTCATGACAGCCTGCAGGTTCACCGTCTGGCCGTTGGTAAACATCTGGTCCCCGAGGCGGCTGACGGGGCGATACCTGTAGGAGGACGCGTGGCATCAGTGGATGCTTAGCATGAAGGGCGTGTTCCTCAGCCTCCCGCCGGCCCCTATTCCACCCCCACGCTCAGAAAGAAACCCACATCCCTCCTGCACGCAGGAAGAACGGAAAGGAAAATGCTCCTACCACCTGCCACCTGGGAGTGGAACAGATGTGCTACTTCTCAGTGCCCTTGACCCTTCCATCATCCTCTCCCAGAGGTCATTATTCAATTGGTCCAGAAACCTTTGTCAGGTGAAATAAAGCCAATGAAAGGGCATTACCTTGAGGGTGGCACCACCAAGAAATCCAGAAAGAACATACTGGGATTGAATCTGGACTCCATGCCAACATCTTCCAGTCCCAGAAAAAGGTAATTCAGAAAGAATCCTGTGTTTGAAATAAACCAAAAGGATCATTTAAATCTATATGTAAGAGCATGGAAGGATGACCACAGAAATTTTACTGAGCGGGGAAAAAAAAAAAATCCCAGAACGTAGGACAATATGTAGAGTAAGATTACATTTGTCTTTATAAAAACTAATGAGCAAAAAAACATTCTCTGGGTGCTGTGAGCCTACACACAGGGGAGATGATGGGTTTAAAGACGGGTGCTACAGGGATGACAGTGCTCAGCCCAGGGGCTGAGATGGGCAAGGATGGGAAACAAAAACTTTCACGTGCTTCTGGTTACCTTCCTGGATCATTAGACTCACACGCGCACGTGCACACACACACTTATTACTCTGGTATTTATAAGAAAACGTATTTGAAATAAACAAACAAAAATCAAATCAAAAAATAGTTAGCCTTCTTAAGATGGGTGGGATGGGGAGGGAGGTCCAAGAGGGAGGGGATATATGTACACATATAGCTGTTTCAATTCATTGTACAGCAGAAACTAACACAACATTGTAAAGCAACTATACCCCAATTAAAACAACAACAACAACAACAACAACAACAAAAGGAAACAAAATAAAAAACCCTCCACATAGATGCTACCAAGATCGTCTATGGATCAAAGCTGTGTTTCAAGTGTCTGGTAACCTAAAAAAAAGCTACAGAGAGAATGAATAAAACATGTCAGGGCCAACAACACTCATACTAACTTGAGTGCTATTTTTTTTCTGACATCACTTATCCCTTTAGCGAGATTTTCATTTTTAAGTGCTTGTCATTACACAGCAGTTACATTCAGTGTTCCAGAACACACTCTCAGAGGGTGGGTGATATGTGGGCTTTTCTTATAAACTCAAAGACTAATGGAAGACTTTCCTATTTGTAGGGAATTAAAATGTATGAAAATCCTAATTTAAAAAAAACAGAGTTCATTTTTTGATTCACAGAAGGAATTCCCATAGACACCTTAAAAAAAAAAACCCCAACTTTTATTTATGGGCATTTAAAATAAAGTGAGTTACACTGCACCTTCGAGACTTATGTCAAACTGTATTAAGCGATGCCCACCTGCAGCTGTCATTTAACGACCAGGCTCAGTTACAGTAACTGTCAAGTTCATGCCTTCCCCACATTACAAGGCGTCAGCAACAATGTACCCTGAAGCCTGCCCCAAACCTACTGTTCGATTTCAGGAGACATCTACAAGAATCACAATTTTGAGAACATAAAAATAAAAAGGCAGGGTAAAGGAGTCCAGGAAAGCAAAGGGCTATTTCTTTAGGCTGGTACAGCACCTTCATTTTTCCAAAGAGCCGTGAGATGTTCTTGAGCGCTGGTGGGTGTCAAGTATCCTCGTTTTCCCATCTGAGCGTCCTCAATTCCTGGAGCCGAAGAGGGGAATCAGAACACAGTAAGTTAATTACAGGCACTCCCTCCTTAATGGGATTTATCAATTCTTTTCCCCACCCTGCCAAGCCTGCAATCTGACCACAAAAATCAATCTCTAGGACAGCATACTCTCTGCTCTGAATTTTTCCCCCTTAATCTAATTTCTAAAGTAATGAAAACCATGTAACTAGTGTATGAAATCTAAAAAAGTAGAGCCAAAAGAAAAAAAAAAATCACCCACGATTTCATCATGTTAACACTATTACCACTTTTATATATTCTTTTCTGGTCCTTCGGTTTATACAGTTTTAGATCATTATAATCTCAGGTGTGGATTTATTTTGTACTACTTTGCTCATTTAGTGTCATATTGTGAGCATTTCTGCATGTTGCCCCCTATAGCTTTTGTCTCACCCTCATTTTTTTTTTTTTTTTTTTACCCAGACTGAAACCTAGTCCTTTATCTGTATTTTGTCTGTTTTCCCAAGAGATGTCACTGTTCCAGAAAATAACTTAAATATTCTTGGAGTGGAGGCAGTCTCTCTCTTCCTAGTGGGATGTCTTCTTGGCTTCTTTTCCCAAACTTGGCATCGAGACCGAGACCCAAGAACACAAGCACAGTGCCCACCCACCGCATGGGGCTGATGGGGTTGGCGAAGAGGATAACGGAGGCCAAAATGGTGAAGAACTTTCGAGTTGTGGTGATCATGGAGCAGGTCAGGGGACCAAAATACACAACTGTCATGAAGATGAAGCTCTGACCCAGGGCACTGGTCAGGCCAATCACCATCATTTTTAATGGCTGCATGATATTCCTCTGAGAGGATGTTTCCTGAGTAACTGAACCACACTGTAATAGTTGGATATATGAGCTGATCCCAATCTTTTTACTATTATTATAAGTTACACTGTGATACACAGCTTTATGCACATGGCTTTTACCAGAAAGTTTCACAGCAGAGTTATGGAGAAATGAGGATGAACATTTTTATGGGTAAACGTATATTCAATTTCTTCTTACAAATATCTTGCTGGTGTGTCAGAAGTAGATTGATTTTGGTTTCTCAGATTAAGCAAGATGACTCTGGGATACTGTTTATCAGCTATACCCGGAGTAAGACAGAAAAATCACACTTGGGGCTGCCATTCAGGAGGTGTGGCCCCAAGCACTTAGATGATTAACAAAGATAAGTAAGCAATGTGACACTCTACGTTCAAAACTATCAACTTCTTTTGGAATACATTCACTGAAATTAAATATTGCTTGGGAATTCCCTGGAGGTCCAGTGGTTAGGACTCTGCACTCTCACTGCTGAGGGCCCAGGTTCGATCCCTGGTCAGGGAACTAAGATCCCACAACCTGCACGGGGTGGCCAAAAAAATTTTTTTTAATTGCTCAGTATTCTTTTTTAATGTACTTATCAGGGCAGGAACTGTGTCTTGTCTGTGTTCCTAACACCTAACAGTATCTAGGACCCAGCAGATACTAAATTTTCACTGGCTTGAACACACATGTTCGAAATATCGTAAGATAATCTATATTTAAAAAACCCTACTCTTCTGCTTTTTTCCACATTTGTAAAATCCAGCTTCATTCCACCTCCAATTCTCTAGTTGGTTTCTTTACCAACTGCAGAAGACACGTCACTGAAAGTTTTTAGAGAAATCTGTAACTTGGATAACAATTAATAGATGTACCATAATTTAATTACTTCTATTAACAGGCACTGTAGTCATTTCCAATTTTAAACAACTTCATACTGTGGGCATGCCTAGTTCTTAGGATAAAATCATTAAAGTGGAATTGCTCGGTCAAGATGTTACACGTCTAAAATTTTGATTCCTATAAAAGCAAAACATTTCAACCAATTAATGCAATTGAAGGAAGTGTGGGGAATGCAATGAAGAGAGGCTCTGACCTTCAGGGATAAACCACAGAGTTAGAAAGCTACATGCGTTCAGTGGGGAGAAAAGACCCCATTAACCTAAAGAACCACTTTGCGGGCACTTCTGGAAAGAACCTCTCTCTTACTAAACTGGCTTGATGCGCTGAGGCAGATGAGTTGCATCTGGCAGTGCTCTCCAGCCCCCGACCCAGGGCTGCCAGTGCAGAAAGTGACCCCACCACAGTTTAGTCACAGACTAAAGCAGACCGGGGCTGTTCACTCACTGGGTTTGAGTCAGAAGAGACCTGTGGGATGACACCTCCTCACATGGACTGCACCCTTCCTAACGGGACACTTTTGTAGCCTGCAAAAAATGAAATCTGGGGCTTCCCTGGTGGAGCAGTGGTTGAGAATCTGCCTGCCAATGCAGGAGACACGGGTTCAAGCCCCGGTCTGGGAGGATCCCACGTGCCGCGGAGCAACTAGGCCCGTGAGCCACAACTACTGAGCCTGCGCGTCGGGAGCCTGTGCTCCGCAACAAGAGAGGCCGTGATGGTGAGAGGCCCGCGCACCACGATGAAGAGTGGCCCCCACTTGCCGCAACTGGAGAAAGCCCTAGCACAGAAACGAAGACCCAACACAGCCAAAAATAAATAAATAAATAAACCCAAAGTTTAAAAAAAAAAAAAAAATGAAATCTGCCTCGATGGGACCTCAGAACAGCCCTAATGTGTGTTTCGTTTAGCTCTAAGAGCTGCCATGTCGAAAACAAATGTCAGGAAGTCAAATAACTTGGGGAAGACTAGATCACAGTGGGTGGAGCACCTCGGCTTTAAGAATTCTCATTTGAAAATGCTAGCATCGTGGGGCTTGAGGAACACTCTGGAGTGAACGTGAATTTCACGAGCTTATGGTGCCCCTCGTGGGATCACCAGTACGTGGGGATCACTGAGGCACCGGCCTCACTGCCTGGCCCCCTTTGATACCAGGAACGTGGCCAGATCCTTGCTCCTAATGCTCACCTGCCTCCACATCACCTCCCCCTGGAGTTACTGACCTGCGTCACCCACAGCCTCCCCCAAGAGCAGAGGCCACTAGGTCAGGTCTCCACTTTGGCACTGGACTCGGCCAGAGGCAGGGTCCTGGGCACAAGGCTGAGTGCCCAACAGGTAAATGTCTGCTAAATACTAAAAACCCAATCCAAAAACTATGGAAGACTACGGCTGACTTGTTTCTAATGCACAGAATTTTGGGTGGCACCATCATATTCTCATAGCTGCAGTGAAGATTACTTCAAAGAATGGATTTGACAAAGGCACTGAAAGGCTACCTAACTTTTAGATATTTGCCCCAAAGAAATAGTTATCCTCTAGATTTCTGACCATCTTTGTTCTCAATCTATGAACATTTTCTAAGGTGCCCTAAGGGCTAGAGCAGCAATTTCCAACCTTAAAAATTATTTTAAGGGCTATATATAGTGTAGAAAAATCCACCCTTGTGGTTGTTTACGGTTAACCCTTAAACAGGCTTTCTAAATGCACTGTGGTATACTGGATTGGATCCTGGAACATAAAAAGGGCATTACTGGATAAACTGGTGAAATTCAAATAAAGTCTGTAGTTCAGTTAATAGTGTACCAATGTTAATTTCTTAGTTTTGACAAATGCACCATGGTCATCTGAGATGTTACATTAGGGCAAACTGAGTGAAGAGTACACAGTAACTCTCTGTACCATGTCTGCAACCCTTCTATACGTCTAAAATTAGTCTAAAATAGAAGGTTTATTTAAAAAGTAATAATAAACACGTTTGCTATTGCTGTGGTCTCAATGTTTGTATTCCCTCAAGTTTCATGTGTTGAGATCCTAACCCCCCAAATGGTGGTGTGTTAGGAGGTCGGACCTTTGGGAGGTGATTAGGTCATGAAGGTGGAAGTCTCGTGACTGGGACTGGTGCCCTTATGAAGAGACCCCAATAGAGCTCCCTTGCCTCTTTCCACCATGTGAGGTTACAGGGAGTAGTTGGCTGTCATTGAGGAAGTGGGCCCTCACCAGACACCGAATGTGCCAGCACCACAACCCTGGACTTCCCAGCCTCCAGAACTGTGAGAAATAAATGTCTGTTGTTTATAAATGCCACTCGGTTTATGGTACTTTTGTTACAGTGGCCCAAACGGGTAAGGCAGTTACTTACTCCAGGCCTTGCCATAGTCCTCAGTGCAAAAGACAGATTATGCAACTCCAGGAAGAGAACTTATTTCCTTGCCTATTCTATGGTTCTTAACTCTGGAATAAGGTTTAGAGACAATATACTACAGACTTTCGCACATGAAATTTCCTCAACTCTGGGCCAAAAGTTCTGTTGCTGCCACTATATAGAGATGGAAACCTAAGGTCCAAGAAGTGACCTTCTCTAAGCCCCTCAGAATAAGAAGCAGAATGAGGTGTCCATCACAGGTGATGCTTTTCCCGCCCTGGTACACTGACTGTATAACAAAAAACAAACGGTCAATATCTACAGAGCACATAAGACATAGCAGGCACTGGTCTCAGTACTTCAAATGGAACACCTTATTTAATCTTCACTTCAAAAGAAAAAACAAAAAGCACCTTTAAACAAACTTACAACTACAAAAATGAAAAAGCAGGAGTACCAAGTCTCGCAAATTTCTTCCCAGGTACCCCCAAGGGCAGAGCAGAGTTACTCCAGGGATCTGAGAGGTCAGGAGCAGCCTGCAGGAGGCGCTAACAGTCTTTGGCTGCTCACAGTTTTTCTTTAAATTCACCTACATTTTACTTCAAAATAAATCCACACTTGTTTGACAACAAAATGGTGTGAAATGTTTTCCAGGTAAATTTCTTAACTTCTTCCTCAAAAATCTTTCAGAAAACCAACCACCTGTGGCAAGAGGTGCGTCATTCAGCGTGTGAGGGGCTGCCTCGCCCTGCAGCCCAGCCGTCAGTTCTGCGCCAGAGGCCGGGGCTGGGAGCTCGCCAGGATGCCCACTGGCCCTAAGAGCCTGGACACCTGCCATCTGCTGGCCCACCACAAATGTGCAGCTGAGAAACACGTGGTGCGGAGGACCAGGGATCCCCAAGGCTCGGGACACGTCTGATGGCCACACATGAAAGACAAGCCGAGGGCCTCCTAGGGCCCGGCCTGCTTACCCTGGGGCTTAGTGTCCTTCTGGTCAGCTTTCCTGTGCACCATGGCCGGATACGTGATTGTCAGTTTGCTGTTGTGCTCCTTTCGGACAACTGACCGCCCGGTTCTAGACACGAGGACAGTTTGGAGGAGAGAAAAAAAACCGAACAATGTGAAATCTAAAATATGACACATATGAACATATCTATGAAACAGAAACAGACTCACAGATATAGAGAACAGGCTTGTGGTTGCCAAGGAGAATGGCAGGTGGGGGAGGGAAGGATTGGGAGTTTGGGATTAGCAGATGCAAACTATTATATATAAGATGGGTAAACAGCACAGGGAACTATATTCAATATCCTGTGATAAACCATAATGGAAAAAATATGAAAAGGAATATATATATATATATATGTATAACTGAATCACTCTGCTATGTAGCAGAAGTTTATATAACATTGTAAATCAACCATACTTTAATAAAATTTAAAAAAACAACAGAGGGGAAGGCACTCACTTGCAGTGGGGACATCGCTTAGAAGTCATATGTGTCTTCCAGAAGAAAGCAATGAGCTTGCTCCTGCTCTCACAGACATTTTTTACCTATTAAAAAAAGGCAAGGAAACTCAAGAGTGGCATTCTGAAGAGAATCCAGTAGGTATTCATTTTGTGGTTTTCACCTTTTTTTGAAAAACCAGAGGAAGCCACCCCTTTCTTAAAATTTCCCACAGAACCCTAATACAGCCAAACGCTACCAATCACCGAGCGACTTCTTTCCTTAAGTTCCCTCATTCATAATATGGGAATGAGAATAATAACCACCTTACCAAGCTGTTACTAAGATAAAGACATCATGACTGCAGTGGGGGGGTTTGGAATACAGCAAGGATCAATAAATGCTACCTTAATTTAAAAACAAACCTGGACTTCCCTGGTGACGCAGTGGTTGGGAATCTGCCTGCCAGTGCAGGGGACACAGGTTCGAGCCCTGGTCCGGGAGGATCCCGCATGCCGCGGAGCAACTAAGCCCGTGCACCACAACTGCTGAGCCCGCGCTCTAGAGCCCGCAAGCCACAACTACTGAGCCCGCATGCCACAACTGCTGAAGCCCGCGTGCCTGGAGCCCATGCTCTGCAGCACGAGAAGCCACCACAATGAGAAGCCCGCGCACCGCAACGAAGAGTGGCCCTCACTCGCCACAACTGGAGGGGGCCCACGCGCAGCAACGAAGACCCAATGCAGCCAAAAATAAATAAATAAATAAATTTAAAATAAATAAATAAATAAAACAAACCTCTCTGGGGACTTCCCTGGTGGTCCAGTGGCTAAGGTTCCATGCTCCCAATGCAGGGGGCCCGGGTTTGATTCCTGGTCAGGGATCTAGATCCCACATGCCGTGACTAAGAGTTTGCATGCCACAACTAAGAGTCCACATGCCACAACTAAGGATCCCGCATGCCACTACGATGATCCCACGTGCCGCAACTAAGACCCGGCGCAGCCAAATAAATACATAAATACTAAAAAAAAAAAAAAAAGAAACCTCTCTGGATGCAGCTGCTGCCTCCCTTGAATGGACCTCAAAGTTCCAAGGGAAGGCACATCCACAGTTAAGCTACACTAGTGGTTCTGAACTGGCTGCAAATGAGACCCACCCGGGGGGCTTCTGTACCCTCCCCTGGGGCCCTACCCTAGACCAATTAAATCAGAATCTCTGGTGTGAAACTTGGGCACAAGGTGAATCAGATCTCAAGATTAGCCCTGCAGGTTGATTACCTAGACCACTCATTCCCTGAACAAATTAACACTTACACAGGTGCGATGGCGGGGGACAGGGAGGCAGCAGTCATTCAGCAGTGTTGGAAGGAAAAAGAAGAACAGGGCGTGGGCCTCATTCTCCAAGTGAGACCGTAAGCCAGAGCATAAGCCTCACTGGATGCTGTACCCAAGCCACTAATTTCACCTAACCTTCTCCTCAGTCCTGCAGGCAGGCATCAAAGATGAGGACCCGGTGGCTCAGGGATGGTTATGTAACTTACAAGGTCAGAGGCCTCACGAGAGGCAGAGCTCGGATTCAAACTTTGGGAAGCTAAAGGATACGCAAAAGACAGTGCGGAGGCAACTGTGATAATTATGCTAAAAACCGAGTGTTTGGGAAACAGAGAGACAGGATAACTCACATGTGCGCCGTGGGATCCCAGGAGGTTGTTCTGTAGGATTTTGGTTGTATATCGTTCTAACTCTTCCTGAATTTCGAAGGCAGTAGGATCAGCATTTTCTTCCAGAAACTGGAAAACAAAGAAAAAAACTGTATGATCAAAGTAAAGCAAGTGTATGATGCACAGCACCAGGGGGCAGCCTCTCCAAGGATGGGAGAGTTTTGTTTGAGGGGAGAGAAAGAAACTTCATGGCTGCTGCGGTGCATTTCCAAAACAGTTTGGCCACACTGCTGTTAAAAACATAAAATAAAAATAAAAATTTAGACTATTCTGCTTCCAGTAGTGGTCGGCTAGATTATTCAGACCAAACCAAAAAGTGAAAAGAACCAAGACAGGATAAAATATTTTTAAAAATGTAAAGCTCCGAAGAACTGACAGGACAGTGAGGGATAACCGAGGCCAAACTGAAGGGAAAATGGGAATCCAGGTCAAAGAGCACAGGGGCCAAGGCTGCTCTGAGGCAGGGATGCCGCACTGCACGGCTCTCGGGCAACCCTCAGGGTAGTTATGTCCCTCCGGGGAAGATGCTGACAGACTTGTGATGATCCCTGGAGCTGCACAACACGTTAGCCTGGCCTTGGAAACATTCTACAATCCAAAAATTTTGAACTTTTCATTTTGAAGGTCTTAAATGATAAAGCGGAGAGAAATGAAAGCCTAGAGTTAGTGCAAGGACAGGAATCTAACAGGATATCTTCCTGCCATATCGCACCCCACAAACACAGGAGGCTGGGGACCCTAAGGGCTATGTCCTTGGGAACTAGACCAGCCCTGAAACACAACCACCTGGCTTCCCATAGCCTGCAGTTCAGTCCAGCCTTGAACACGGACTACGATGGTCCCAGGCCACCAAGCGTATGGCAAAAGCAATAAGAACCCTCTCAGGAGGAAGGCAGCCAGCATCCCAGACCTCAGATTATTCCTACAAAGAATTTGCTAAGTACAATGACAAACTGTCAAAAATAAGCACACAAGGAGGATAAAGAGAGGGAGTTCCTGGAGACAAGGACAATATCTTCTTTTAAGAAATTATTTATTTATTTATTTATGGCTGTGTTGGGTCTTCACTGCTGCGCACGGGCTTTCTCTAGTTGCGGCAAGCGGGGGCTACTCTTCACTGCGGTGCGTGGGCTTTTCATTGAGGTGGCTTCTCTTGTTGCGGAGCACAGGCTCTAGGCGTGAGGGCTTCAGTAGTGGTGGCACACGGGCTCTAGAGCGCAGGCTCAGTAGTTGTGGCGCACGGGCTTAGTTGCTCCGTGGCATGTGGGATCTTCCTGGACCAGGGCTCGAACCCGTGTCTCCTGCACTGGCAGGCAGATTCTTAACCACTCTGCCACCAGGGAAGTCCTTTAATTATTCTTATGGCTTCATGTTTTCACACCTAGCTATTTGTACTCAGTCACAAGACTTAAAGCTCAAGCATTCTGGTGACTATTCTTAGGGGCCACACACAAATAGCTCTTGTACCCACCACTCTGGCTTGCCTGATTGCCATGACAGCCACTACCCACTTACCCTGTACAGAATTCTCTCCAGCTCGTACACTGCTTGTAGGGCCCCGACTTCCAGAACTCTCAGCTGGCAGAGCAGCAGGTGAATCACAGCCCGGGGGCAAGTCAGCATGTGACAGTTTAAACAGGAACCCCGGAGCAGCAGGTAGAGTTTCTGAAGAGAGGGAATAAAAGAGACAGGATATTAGAAAGTGACGTAGCAGTCAAAGTGATTTTCAATGTAATACATACTTACGATTTTTGTTTTTATGTTGTCAGTTTACTCCTTTAAGAATTCCACTTCACCCTATGTACCTGGAAAGCCCTTCTTCACCTTAAGAACTTGATAAATATTCCTCTATATTTTCTCTTATGATTTCATTTTAATCCATTAATACTAGAAATTTACTTTGGGTCTGAGGTCGGAAACTACCTTTATTTTATTTAAATACTAAATTTAGTACTCATTTAAATACTGAAAACTTTTTTTAAAAAATATTTATTTATTTAGGCTACACCAGGTCTTAGTGGCAGGTGGGATCTTCACTGCTTCATGTTTAGTTGCAGCATGTGGGATCTAGATCCTCGACCAGGGTTCAAACCAGGGCCCCCTGCATTGGGAATGCAGAGTCTTACCCACTGGACCACCAGGGAAGTCCTAAATACTGAAAACTTTTAATTAAAATGTTTCATTTAAAATAATGTTTCAAATGTTTAGTATTTAACTAAGACAATTCTCTTCCCCTAATATGATTAACAGACAAAAATCATGTCCACGTACACTATCATCTGTGTTGCTTAAAACAAATCCCGGAGGCTGGGTTAACTGACTTAAGAAGCTGAAAGTGTTGAAGTAGGACTGCACAGTAACTTCATTCTCAGCTCAGTGCTGGGCCTTCTGGAGCTCTGCTCTTCCTGCCACTAAGCAAGAGCCCACAAATCCACCTGAAGGGCCCAGGGAGGCCTGGGGAATTCCGAAGTCCTCTATTGCCAGGGAAGCCCCACCCTCATTTCTGAAAGACATAAAGCCCTTAGAACAAAAGGTCTAGGGATGGATCTGAACGCTTTTCCCTCTGTGTAAACAGAATCCAGCTGTGGCTCTTCTCAGTGGGAATCAAACTGAAGTTCCTTTAGGCAGGGCTAGAGGCCAAGTTGAATGTACTGGATTTCGCTCCTCAAGGTTTTAAATGGCCAAGTAAACAGCACTTTCACTCAATGTGTCGGGAGCTGACCTCCTGAGACACCTGCCCTGGGGAGAGGGGTGGCACTCACAAATCCCACCCGCGCCCTGAGACCCACACGGCCAGGGTGGCCCAGGCCAGAATGTACCTCGAAGAGGAGAGGGTTGTACACAGTGAGCGGGAGCTCGATGTGGCCCAGGTGCCCGGAGCAGTTGCTGAAGTCCTGCACGCAGGTGGAGCACACCTCTTTGGAGTCTGCGGGGCCCAGAGCTAGATCGTACAGGCCGTTCACCGATGGGTTCCCCAGGCTATCTAGGTACCGAGGGTTTGTAATGGACTTAACGCTTAATTTCCTAGGAAGATAAAAAAGACCAGGTGAGACAAGGTTACCCAACTTCTAGGACATTTCCTCTTCGGCACTTACAAAGGGATGATTTTTTTTTTAATAAATTTATTTATTTATTGATTTATGGCTGTGTTGGGTCTTCGTTTCTGTGCGAGGGCTTTCTCTAGTTGCGGCGAGCAGGGGCCACTCTTCATCGCGGTGCGCGGGCCTCTCACTGTCGCGGCCTCTCTTGTTGCGGAGCACAAGCTCCAGACGCGCAGGCTCAGCAGTTGTGGCTCATGGGCTTAGTTGCTCCGCGGCATGTGGGATCTTCCCAGACCAGGGCTCGAACCCGTGTCCCCTGCATTGGCAGGCAGATTCTTAACCACTGCCCCACCAGGGAAGCCCCAAAGGGATGATTTAATGTTTGTGTCTTCAGATGTGCTGACGGCTCCAGAGGGCAGACTCGGTGTCTGCCTTGCTCCCCACTGCAGCTCAGCACGTAGCCCAGAGCCTGCACTCAACAGGTGCTCAATGAATATGTGCTGAACGAAGAGCAGTGAGTGGTAACATCTTTAAAACCCAGATTTAGTGCAAATCTTGCGCTAACCGAACACACTGGCCAACTTTATACAAAGAAGTACCGACTTACACGCCAAACGCATCATAAGCAGCATTTAGTCTGACTTGAACCCTCTGAGATGGGCATCACTATATGCGTTTTTCAGAGGAGGAAACAGGCTCAGAGTGGTTAGTGATTTAATTCAGGTGACAAAGCCCAGAATGGTGGGGGTGTGGTGAGATATGGACCAGACCTAACCCCAAACCCACAGAGTTCAACAAAGGGAATAATCCCAGTATGTAGGAACAGTGAATTGAGAAAAGTTAAACATAAATATGCAAACCTTTGAGAAGTATAACCTGCTTTACTAAAGGTTTCATTGCAGTATTTTATGTTTGGTTGAAAGCGGGCTCCCACAGGACACCTAACTACTTTTACCAAAATTACGTTCATGCCAAGTTTGCTTTTAAACTTTTTTTTTTTGTAAATTAGAAAATAAAGGTAATGAAATCCAAATCTCACAATGCAGAGAAAACCACTGTTAACAGACTTCTTTCTATGGATACATTTTTAAAAACGGTAACTGGGATCATTTGCTATTTCTAGCATTGCCTTTGTCATTTTCATTATGCATTAAGTGTTTTGAGGTCACTAAAAATTCTTTGGAAAGACTGGGTAATTAAGAATTACCCAATCTTTCATTATATGTCAATTAATATAATTCATTTAGCCAAACTCCACTATAAGTAAGCTCATGCCACCTATCTGCATAAAGATTTTTGCATAGCATAATTCAAACTTTTAACTATTTCCTAAAAATATAATTAGTTCCTTGGTGGAGGGAAATCCTTGAATCAAAGGGGGTGAACTGTTTTGTTTTGTTTTCTGGCCTCCCGCGAGGCTTGCAGGATCTTAGTTCCCCGACAAGGAATTGAACCCGGGGCCCCTGCAGTGGAAGCTTGGAGTCCTAACCACTGGACCGCCAGGGAAGTCCCAGGGCGAACTGCTTTGAAGCTCTTGATATATTCTGCCATCTTGCATTCCAGAAAAGATGGGTTAACAGTAAGTAGATTGCCTGTCTGTCCTAACCAGCACTGGGTCTTAGCACTTAAAAACTTTCCAAATTTAAGGTGAAAAAATGCTACCCACTGTGACGTTAAATATTTTTTTTAACAGAAATTAGGATATATCTTTTTAATTTTTAAAAAGTTTTTATTGGAGTATAGTTGCTTTACAATGTTGCGTTAGTTTCCGCTGTACAGCAAAGTGAATCTGCATCCCACCCACCCCCTTCCCTGTCACATTAATTAATCTTTTTATTATGTTTTGTTTTAAAGGTCATTTTGGTCCTTTACTTAATTAAAAAAATAAAATTTAACTCATTTTTAAGTTAAAATCTTAACTTTTTTATTATTGTCTACATGAGCTCCTTACATATGAGGACATTAACCTTTTTTGGTGGCAAATACTTTCCTAGCTTGTGATGCCTTTTGTCATTTTTCACAGGCGAAAGTTTATAAATTCTTTAAACAGCTTCGTTGAGCTGTAACTCACGTACCATACAATTCATCCATTTGAAGTATACACTCGGTGTTTTTTAGTGTATCCACAGAGTTGTGCAACCATCACCACAATATCATTTTCGTCCCCAGTAAAGGAAACCCTAGCAGTCACTCTCCATCCGCCTCTACCTCCCTCACAGTCCTATGCAATGACTAATCTACTTTTTGCCTCCAGAGACTTGTCCATCTGGACATTTCACATAAATGAAATCATATGCTATGTGGTCTCTTATAGCAGGCTTCTTTTACCTCGCATGTTTTCAAGGTTCATCCATGTTGTAGCCTGTATCTGTATTTCATTTTTTTTTAGCCAAAAAATATTCCATTGCATGGATACACCATATTTTATTGGGTTAGTTTTACATTTTGGCTACTATAAATAATGCTGACAGGAACATTTACATACAAGTTTTTTTGTTTTTATTTTTTTTTTAATTACAAATGCATTGGAAATTTCCTGGGTACTCTTTTTTTTTTTTTGAATTAATTAATTAATTAATTTTAATTTTTTCTGCGTTGGGTCTTCGTTGCTGCGCGCAAGCTTCCTCTAGTTGTGGTGAGCAGGGGCTACTCTTCTTTGCAGTGTGCGGGCTTACTGCGGTGGCTTCTCTTGTTGCGGAGCACGGGCTCTAGGCGCGCGGGCTTCAGTAGATGCGGCATGTAGGCTCAGCAGTTGCGGCACGCCGGCTCTAGAGCGCAGGCTCAGTAGTTGTGGCGCACGGGCTCTAGAGCGCAGGCTCAGTAGTTGTGGCGCATGGGCTTAGTTGCTCCGTGGCGTGTGGGATCTTCCCAGACCAGGGCTTCAACCCATGTCCCCTGCATTGGCAGGCGGATTCTTAACCACTGCGCCACCAGGGAAGTCCTGTACACAAGTTTCTGTGTGAATATATTTTTTTCATTTCTCATGGATATATATCTAGTAATGAAAGTGCTGAGTCATACGGTAACTCTATGTTTAACTTTTTGAGGAAATGCCAGACTGTTTTCCAAAGCGGCTGTACCATTTTACAGTCCCACCAGCAATACACCAAGGCTCTAACTTCTCCACATTCTTGCCAACACATTTTATGATCTGACTTTTTGATTCTAGCCATCCTAGTGGGTGTGACATAGTATCTCACTGTGGTTTTGATAACTAATGATGTTGAGCACATCTTTGTGTACCTATTGGCCATCTATATATCCTCTTTGGAGAAATGTCTATTCAAATCCTTTACCTGTTTTATAATTGGGTTATTTGCTGTTTTATTATTGAGTTGTAAGAGTGCTTTGTATATTCAGTATACAAGTCCTTTGTCAGATACATGATTTGCAAATATTTCTTCCGACTCATCTTTTCACTTTCTTGATGATATTGTTTGCATAATTTAAAATTTTTTAATGAGTTAAACTCACTGCTGCTTTCTTCCACTACCTTTGGGCTAAGTCTTTCTCCTTCGAAGTTGGATAAATATTCATCTACATTTCTTCTCGTTCATTTTACACTAAGCTCTAAAACTTAACTGGAGTTATAAACAAGGAGAACATTTATTGCATAAGGCAAACACAAATTAATTAGGTCTGGGTGCAAAAACTTGTACCACTAGATCCTCTTTCTATCATGTTCTGTAAGTTGGTACTTCACTTCCCTTGCCTGGAGCCTACAGTGATGGAAAAAGAGTAGGCAGGTGGGGCCAGCACACACCTGTGTCAACTGGCAGAAGAACTGTGTCCTGTGCTTGTCAAGGCAACACAAACAGCTCACATCCAAAACTGAATGTTTTTTTTTTTTTTTTTTTTGTCTTCATCCTAAGTCTTTCTATGTGGTAAGGAGCAAAGTTCCTCTCTCTAGCTGGGGAGGAGGAGAAAACTCCTCTAATCATTGCAGGAATGGGATGCAATGGGAAGAGCAATCAGCAAGGATTCCACTGCAGAGAAAAGAGTTTAAGACTAGCAAACTTGGGTTTGAGGATGACCTTTGCTGCCTCCTAGAGAGTCATTTTATTCTCTGGACAGGAGTTTCCTCTCCTGTAACTGCAGACACCAACACAAATGGTTGCAGTAAGGACTGATAGTACCAAGTGCTGAACAGATAGCTCCCCCATCCACCCATGAGTGCACTTAACAAATATCTATTGAGTGCTTATTATGTGCCAGACACACCTTTAGATGCTGGGAAAACAGATAAGAATCCCTGTGCTCATGGGCCTTACATCCTATTGAAGGCAGGGAGACAAAAGCCAAGATAAATAAGCACACAGTCTATTGCATGGCAGAAAATCCTATGAAGAAAAGTAAAGCAGAAAAGGGGAAGGACAATAGAGTGGGCCAGTGGCTGGGGGAGCCCATATTGAGAAGGTTATACTGAACAAAAGCCTGAAGGAGATGAGGGAGTAAGCCATGCGGTCACCTTTACAGGAGGAAGAAGCAGGGAGTGCAAAGGCCCTGAGGTGGATGTGTGACTATGGTGCTCCGGGAACAGCAAGGAGGCCAGGGTGAGTACAGAGGTAAGTTCAGAGAAGTAGCAGGGGCCAGAATGACCTTTCCAAGGCATTTTAAGGACTCGGCTTTTACTCCAAGTGACCCAGGGAGCTATTAGAACTTAACACAATAAAAGGTAGCATAATGATTGAAATTTGTCAACCCCAGACTCAAATAGTACTATAATGCTAGTAATGGATATAAATTTGCTTATGCAGTTCCCTGTCTAAAAACTCTGCAATTAATTTGTAAAAATTCAATTCTTTTGCTTTTGGATGAAATAGTATCTATGTATGGCTAGTGATGATATAATTGAAATTTCTGGGCCAGCATACCGTTGTAGCTCAGTTTATTCATCCAGTCATTCAAACAGAGTTGAGGATAAAAGAAAGGAATGAGGAAGCTCAAGGCTAGTGGAGAGAGGCAGAAATATAAACAAGCAAAAGAAGTAACTGAGGCACCATAATAGACAGCTGTACTAGGTGTGGAAAGACCTCAGAAAATGAGGGAGGTTGAGCTGAGCCTTAGAGGGGGAGAGATGCTCTCCAGGTGTCTGCTGGGGGTCGGGGGCAAGAGCAGAGAAGCAGATCCCTCTGGCAGAGAGGACAATGCATGCAGAGGAAATAGCTTGAGGTAAGGCCCAGACGTTGAAACCTGATGGCACTTTATGGAATGTGCAAGTGAGGGCTAGCGAAGGGATCATGTTTTAGCAAAAATCAGCATTGGCCTGATCATGGGTAAACTTGTAGGCTAAGCTAAGAAAGTATCATTTACCTGAGGGAAATGGAAAGCCTCTGGAGGGTTTTAAGGGTGAGAGTAGCACGATCACATCTGCACTTTGGAAGAATAATTTTAACAGCAATGTAGAGCATGCACTAGACTGGTGTAAGGGTGGGGGAGGCGGAAGAAAAAGACAATTCAAACAAGAGATAAGGGTCTGATCTAAGAAGTAACAGTAGTGTTGAAAAGGAGGTTATAGAACGAATAGACATGTAGGTGACACACAGTAAGAACCCAATAAGTAAATGAGATGTCAGGAGAAATAGGTCTAGAATATTTGTCCTGTCACAAAATAGTGACCATTCTGCGCTAGACTAGGTACACCATTTTGGAGGGGCAAGTTCCCTCTCCCTTTAGGGGAAGTAGTTGTTGAGGTTTTGGTATAGGAGTTTAAGAATTCGGTGTGAAATTCAAATAGAGATGTCCGAAAAACAGCTGAAAAAAATGAGTCTGAAAAATCAGGAAACGAAAATTGGGCTGGAGATTTAAATTTAAGAGTATCACTCATGAAAGTGGTGAAATTGTCTAGGGAGGACATTTAGAACAAGAAAAGCAGCATGTATGACCAGAATAGAATCTCAAGGAACAGCAAGATTTAAGTAAAAGAGGAATCAGCTAAGGAGCCTGAGACGAATTCGAATATAAACCACGAACGCAAGGACCTTGCTCACCAATGTGTCACGAATGCTTAGCTTAGTGCCTGGCAAAAACTGGATGATGGATAAATGTTTGTAGGTTGATAAAGGGAAGAAAGAAGTAGTACTTGTCACAGAAATAGAAGAACCTGAAAACAATAAATAAGGTGCTGGAAAAGAGAAAGACTGTCAAATGCTACGGTGATCAAAATGAGGACTGAAGAGGGCCCCTTTGATTTAGTAATTAGACAGAGAATATAAGCGGTCCTAGCAAGGAGAAGTTGTCGCATGAATTGAGTCTCGAACGATCATCATTTTATAGACAAGAGGAGACTAACCATGAGCTTAATAAACCACGTCAGAGACATTATAGTAACTACACAAACGCAGGCTAATTAACGAGGAGACTGGCGGATGATAACGCTGCAATCTGGGTACCCCCACCTTCCCAAGGGCAAACTCTTCCCCAGCCACACTGGGTTCTAGGCAGTGCTCACTAGCCCAGGACGTTCCCGGAACTACGGGTCCCAGCAGGCCATGCGCCAGACAGCCATGGACTCTGAGGAGAAACTGGGCGCCAGACCTTCTGGGAACGGTAGTTTGTGGCCCCGACCCCAAGAAGCTCTGCATGCTTCCCACCAACTCCTTACTTGAGCTCTTCGGCCGAATACATCCCGAAGGAAATGCCCTGCAGCCTCCGCCAGGGCATGTTCTTTGAGCCCAACATCCTCCAGGTCAGTTCCGAGCTCTGACACCCAGAGAGAAATTCCAGTCACCACGGATATACTTTTAACGCTGCCTGCGGCCCGCAGCCACCATGTGATTTAAACTGCGCTTGCGCGCGCGAGAAAGGCTCACGGGAAGATTTACGTGGACGATAACATTTCCGATCTAGGGGGGGAAGGAAAATAATTTCACGACTCTCACTCGCCCTTATATTTTGAAAATAATCGAATACATATAAGACATTAAAATAATATTTTAGGAAATGTCTTTGAGGCAAATTAGGTGTACTGAGCCTTTAACTTCCGAAGCAAAATCTTTCAAACCATGCGACTGTAACCTCCTATGTTGTGATTGCTTTCGTCTTGTTCCGTCTCAGCCAATAGCCGAGCTATTCCCCGCCCACCTCCCCCCCGACCCCCGCCCACCTCCCCCCCCACCCCCGCCTTAAGGTGGAGGGCATGCTTTTCCCGCACGCTATGCGAAGACGCCAAAGATGGCGGCTGTATCGTCGGCTCGCTGGCTGAGGGTTCGCCGCGGGCTTTGCCTACCGCTGACGGGTCGGCGGGCAGGTCTCTGCGGACGGGCCCCCAGTAGCAGGTAAGAGAAGCTTGGAGACTCCATGAGAAAGACCCCAGGATCACCTGGGCCGTATGTATCTCCTTTCCCCCCTGAGAGCTGGGGAACTAAGTACCGTGGAGTGGAATGCGCGTGCGTGCGCTCGCGGCCGCGTGTCCCGGAAAGATGGCACGCGGAGTCCGCGTACTTGAAGCAGGGCTCCACACGCGCTAGGTAGGGGTATATTGATTGCTGGGGCTCGCCTACCCCGGGGTTAGAACTCTTGGCAAGATTTAGGATCCTGCTGTTGTGGAGCCTGCATTCTATAAGTGTGGCTGTTGGCAACCCCTACCCAAGTTTTAAAAGAAAGAAAAATTGTATCCGCTCTTACCCGTTTTCACCCACCGGGAGGAAGGTGGGAAAATCAGGTTTTCCCAAATTAAAGGCAGTTTACGAGTTCCACTGTATGCTGGATGTTGTGGGGATGTTTGGCCAAAGAAATTATCCAGGTGTTCATAAAAACAGGAAAGTCTAAAAGATCTGAACACAATCTGAATAGGATTGCTGTGATTGTTAAAACTTGGCGCATGTATCATTTGTGTAGTTTTTTTCACTCGGTACAAACTGGCGTTGTGGAAGTATGAGAGGCAGGAACTTGTTGTGAAAATTTGGGAATAACCTAATTTTGGATTCGATGTTTGCCATTTCCTTTGTGAGGTGATAGTAGACAAAATTCCCTTATGTGTAAACTGGAGCTAGTAGTAGCCATCAGAAAATTGTGAGTAACAAGTGAGGTGTGTAATTTACAATATACATCTTATATGTAACACCTTCCCTCAATCCTCATAAAAGAGAAAACGCTCCACCTGGTACTGCAGAAGCCTCAATGCTGCTGTTCAATCCCAGTCCTTTTCCCGGTGGTGCCCAGTGTTGTTGTTTTTCTACCCATTTCCTTTGATCTGGCAGCAGCACCTCTCCCTCAGCATTCATCCACAAGACAAGAGTGGTGTATGTGACATACATGTCACGAGAAACAGCATGATTTGAAAGAATTGATCCCTTTCTGAAGTTGATCCTTAGCAGAGAGGTATTGTTTTAAGATGATGCCCGAGACCAGTTACTAGTAGAGGAAGTAATTCTTCATTTAATCACATCTTGACAATTTTCTGAATGGTACCAATGCTATTTAGGAAGGAAATACTTACAGGGTAGTGTACATTATATGTGTGGTATATTGACTCTATTTTTTTTAGCGTGATCAGAACATTTTAAAACTCAATCATGGGTCAGTAATTCTATATTTTAGGTTAAAAAAATAATGTAAATTGTTCCAAGTTTAAATTAGGACACATACATTTGGTACATTCCTGATTGTTGAAGGAAGTGGAATGAAAGGCTGTGGTGATCTTAGTTTCATAATTTGTCAAAATTGCTTTAAGTGGGATAATCTTCTGTTGTCATCAGGGCGTCATCCATGTAAAATCAGGAGCTCATTACATCATCCCTTTTAGCCTCAGTATTTTGGGTTCTCAAAGGTGAAAGTTCCTTATATTTCAGATAAGCTGCTCAAATGTTCAAGTGCTACTAAATTTTTCCTTTTTTCCCTGATTTTATTTAATGAGCTGGCCTGATTTAAAAATTTTTTGGCAATATGATGTCTATATGTGGTACATATTTTGTCATCGTTTTCAACTTGCCATTGAGACCATATCTTCTTAGCATACATTGACATGAATTATCCAGTTTGATCCGTGATAATTGGAAAATTTTGGCTGAGTTGCACATAAGTGGAGGTGAGGTGGGAAGTTCATTAATGAGTATTAGCTTTAGGGCTTTTATTTTTTTGTAGATTTTATTCTGGAAGTGCAGCCGTCCCAGAGGTTGAAGGAGCTGATGCAACAGGTATATAAAAATATATTGAAATAACTCCATTTTTATATTAACGCATTATACTTCTTTATAGTAGTAGTATTGGGAAACTGATTCACTTTGTTTTATTTTTCACATTAAGGGAGTGAAGAAGTGGTCATTCCAAAAAAGAAAACTTGGTGAGTATTCAATCATTGTTCATTCAGCAAGTGGTTAAGTGCTTATTATGAGCGAAACATTGTTAGGTAAGAAGCTAGTGACGGGAATAGCAATGGGAGAGCATTCTTGGGGAGGGAACCATTGCAGAGAGAAAAGCTTAGGGGTCTGAAAGAACATAGAAGAGGAAGGTAGAGAGTAGTGAGTGAAGGGGGAATGAGATTTACTTAAGAGTTAAAAGACCTTCTGAACTAAATTTGGGTTAGTGTTTACGTGGTGATGGTCAATTATGAGCATCATTATTAGAGTAATTTTTTTTTAAAGGAAGTTTTCACGTTGTTGGGAGATTAAAAAAAATACTATCTTTATGGTCTTTACTGAGGTAAAATAAAACAAATGGTGCACACTGCAAAATTTAGCTTTTTTAACTCACTTGATAGATCCTTGAACAAATTGCCTTATATAGGAAACATTTGTTGAATATATAAGAACTAAAACTTACAAAAGCTTGTATAGTAATGATATTATTGAATGCATTGAAAGATCCTTCAAAAAGCCAGGTGTTTTTTGAGTATGACCTGAAGATTCAGGCTCATTTAAAAAAAAAAAAAAACTTTCTTAAATTACTAAAGTAATTAATGGTTATTGCCATTAATTAGTAAGGTAACTAATGTTTATTGTTCAGTGGGATAAATTGAACATGCAGAAAGGAAGTAAAATTACCAGCAATCACTGTACTCAGAGGCAAGTTACCTAATGTGTCTGTGCCATAGTAGAATGTGGGTAATACAGTACCTGCCTCAGGATTAAATGAGCATTTGAACAGTTCCTGCCACATAATCAGATCTCAATAGGTGATACCTATTATTTTAAAGTTCTGGGATATAACATTTGAAGTTGTACGTATACATTTAGTTTAGCAGAATTGATTTGTTAGATGTACCGTTCTATACTCTGTTTTAAATTTTGAATGATTACATAGTATTTTATTATATGGTTATATTCAGGGTCATTTTTGTCTTCCCTGGACTGAGAATCAGAACCAAGATAAGAGTAGGAATATACATATCGTGAATGAGGCATTTCTTGAATGACATTCCAGTCCAGTGCACTTTACCAACCCATTGTGCCTCTATCCCTGACAAAGGTACCACAGGGAATACACGAGAGGGAGTGTATTGAGGGTGTGTTCAGATGGACTACAGTCTAGTTGAGTTGTGTGCATATTTTATACTTTATATCTTACACCCACTTTACACGTGTACATAACTGTTTACACATGACTGGGGGCTACACGGGATATGATCAAATCAAGAGTGGTTGTATTGCAATAATCAAGGTGAGTTTTATTGAAAACATAGTTTAGGTGTACCTTAAAAGGGGTCAGATGATTTTATTGGCATCAGAATCACCGGGGAATTTTGTTTAAAATACATATTCCTGCAGGTAGTTCTTATAAACCCTAAAGTATAAGCCCCACAAATATAGAAAACAGTAAGGTAGGGTGGGACATGATCATGATCTGTCTGGTGGTAGTAGGAGACCATGCAGGCAGGCCTGTGAAAAATGCTCTATTAGAATAGGAGAAATAAGGTAGTTGATAGAGAGCAAACTGAGGCCTATTTATTTATAGCCCATGAGGTAAGAATGGTTTTTACATTTTTTATAGTTGAAAAAAGACTTTCATGACACATGAAAATTATGTGAAATTCAAATTTCAGTGTCAGTTAAATTTTTTTTGGGAACACAGCCTCACTCATTTTTTAACTTACTATCTGTGTCTACTTTTATGCTCCAAAGGCAGAGGTGGGTAGTTGCAACAGTCCTCACGGCCCATAAAGCCAAAAATACTTACTGTCTGTCCCTTTACAGACAAAGCGATTGATAGAGGCTCTCTGATAGAGAGCCTCTGCTTTCCAGGCTCAGGAATTTGTGCTTTTAGACCTAGAAGAAGCCATAAAGACTACAAATTCCTGTTGCCTTATTTGAGAGATGAAGCATCTTTTAAGGCTGTTAAGATGCTTTTAAGGCATCTTTCCCAAATCACAGATGCCGTAAAAGACTAACAAATTGTAGAGAGTCATTGTGAGTTTTCATATAGGAATGTGACAGGATAGAGTGTTCTGAGCACGCTAATCTGGATGGTGTAGTTACTGTAGAGAGGGCAGGGAGCCCAATTATGATCAGCGCATAGGTAACTGGGCTCATTAAAGGAATGGATGTTAAAACTTACCAGATTGGCCAGAAGAGGATGTGGAGAAATGGATGCTCAGATACATTTGTTGCTTGGGCGGTCAGTTGGAACAACACTTTGAAGGGAAAGTTGACAGAACCACAACCTAAAATGTGCACACCTTATCGGTTAGCCATTCTGGAGGAACCCCTGCAAATACGCCCAGGGAGACATGGATGACAGTGTTCTTTACAACTTGGGAATAATAACAAGTTGAAATAGCCAAATGCCCATATGTAAGGGATAATAAAAAGCCGTTATCATACAGTATAACATTTAAGGAATTAATTAGATTTACACGTAGTAACGTGGATAATACAGTCAAACTTATGGAAGCACGTATCCAGAATGACGGTATGTGTTTTCGTGTTAGTTTTATGGTGGTATGTGTGTAAAAGTACCCTTTAAAGTTATGGAAGTATAAACACCAAACTTACGGTAGAGTAGGAGGGGGTCACAAAATGATGCCAGATATAATAGTCTAGTTTGTTGTTGTTGTTTTTTTAAGTATAATGTATTCATTGAGGTTATTTTTAGTGAGTGATCTGAATGTTCATAATTTTTTCACTTACATTTGTTCAGTATGTTGTAAAGATGTACTCACTTGATACGACTTAAATATGCTAACGTAAGATTTAGTTAGGGAATACTGAGAGATGAAAGAATATCTTTCTCTTGCTGAAATTATGTAAGTGTGATTTTAGAAAATCCAGTAGATGTTGTGTATGTCAGGGAATTAGTCTTGACATAGTATAAAATTTCCTATGTGTTTTTTTTCAAATGACTTAAATTATGAGTGTATGTTTAAACTTTATTTAGAAAAATACATTTGGTTTATTAAGTTTATTCTTATTTCCCTTTTAGAAATGAAACACATAAAATCTAACACAAGTAAAAATACATTTGGAACCAAATTATTTTGTTTGTCAATTATTCCAGTGAAACCTCCTCTTTTCAGTAGTTAGTGAATGTCTCTACCCATACTCACAGTGGGTGGCTGGCCTGAACTTCTTATAAAGGTTATATAGTTGAGAGGTTCTAAACTCGAATCATCTGGGAATTCAGTAAGAATGTATGTGACAGTTCTCCATAGAACCTGGGGGTCCTGATTCAAAAGTCCAGAGTGCGGCTTGTGATTTATTCTTATATACAGCTGAATTAAGAGCCACCAGTTTGGATAATAAAGGCAAGAATATTACAGAAAGCTACAGTAAGAATGCATAGAAAAATGGGTAGGAGGAGGTAAGATTCAGGTTAGACAGTTTTATGAGATGAGGGTGAAAATTGGTAGCCCTGGGTGATGGTTATAGGGACCAGGCCAGAGAGTGTAGCATGGAACGTGTACTAACCACCTTTGGGCAAAAGAACTAAACAGTTTTCTCGTTTTCTAACTTATTATTCTAGTGATCTTGAGAGATCAGAACTGGCTTTACTTGAGAACTGAACTTCGTTGTTGGCCAGTCCATTCCGAGAGTAGGATCACTTGTTCGCTTTGTGAGTGTGAAAAGCCCTCATGAGGGTTAACTTGTGATTCTCATTCTTAGGGATAAAGTGGCTGTCCTTCAGGCACTTGCATCCACGGTACACAGGGTAAGTAGGAATTTTAGGTTTTTGTATCTAACTCAGCTAATAATAAATGTAATGTTCATACCTCTGCATGATTCACAATTAAACTGTTGTAGATCTAGAGAGTTTCTTAGAAATATCTAGTCCAGTCCCTTCATGTGACAAATGAGAAAACTAAAGCTTTTAAAGTGATTGGCCCAGGGCTACTTAGGATACTAAAACCCTGACTTAGTACCATGTCTTTTTTCTCCAAATTCAGTGTTTTTATACTATGCCAGTGATTTTTAAACTTAACCTCCTGAAGAGCTTGTTGAAATACATGTTCCTGGGGAACGGTTTGGGTGTGATACTCTAATGCAAATGATCTGTAGACCAACTTTGAGAATAGTGTACCCACCATGCTGGAAGTAATTCAGTGATTAAGAATCTGGGTCCTGGAGCCAAATGTTTTGTTTCATCTTTATCACAAAGTTACCTTTTCTCTTGATGCTTCTGTTTCCTTATCTATAAAATGGAGATTTAATTATAGCACCAAACCTTGAGGTTTGGGTGAGAAATAAGTTAGTGTACGTGAAAGGGTTTAGGACAGTGCCTAACACAAAGGACATGCTCGGTAAGTGCTAGCTATTTCATTATTGCTCCAGCTATCTTGGTGATTTATTTGTGAATAATTTGCTCTCTTGACAGTTCAAGAATAGAGTCTGTAGTCTTGATAGATAAACTGAAACCCTGGTAAATGCCTCAGAAATGGAACTTTCTGATTGATTGTATTTTTCATTAGCTGCAAACTGTACTTTCAATTTCAGCTGTGGGGGAAATGTCTAAAGTAATTAAGTCCTGTCTTTTTGCTGCAACGTCTGTGTGGATTCTGACCATCCCTGAGACCGTTATCACAGATTTCCAGAATTTTTCTTCTATTGTAGATGTTAAACTTATAGGCTGTCGGGCCAAATATGCACTGATATACCCTAGCAGTTTCTGAGGACGGGTTTTAAAATACTGCATCTCCACCCTAGCAAGACATTGAGATTTTCAGCTCACTTATCCATAAATAGTCACCTGAAAAGTAAACTCGTGAAATAGGCCTCTGAGACTGTTCTCAGTTTTTTAATGAGAATGGCCCAGGGCCCCTTCAAGTCAAAGAAGTTATAGAATTATGTGTACAGTTGTCTGACTTGTCTGGGTTTGGGCACTTAAAATCCAAGGGATAGTCATTCATTCATTCAGTAACCACACATTCTGCCCTTAACTGTGCTTACCAGGCACTGTGCTGGTTGTAGAATTAAGACAGAGTCCTTGCATAGTTTCTAGAGAGGGAGGCTGAAGGAGCACTGAGGAGAAGTTGCATGACCCAGACTGGGAAAGGACTTCCAGAAGAGCTGATATCGGATCGATGCTTGGACGATGAGAGGCCAGGATGGTGGGAAAGAGCATTCCTAGCAGAGGCAGCACCAGGAGCAGAGGCACAAAGGTATAGAATGAGTAGGTTGTATGGGGGAAGCAAGAGTTTGTGGGGTAGAGCAGTGAGAGGTGAGGCAAGAGCATGAATGCTATGCTAGGGACTTCTGATTTTTATTCAAGTCCACTGAAAGACTTTAAGCAGTGGTGTGACATAATCAGGCATATTTTAGAAAAGACAGCAATGTGGATATGGGAAACCTTTCCTCTCAAATGTATAATAATGATCTTAACATGTCCAAAACCCAACCCCTTTCTCTCTAAAACTTACACATTCTTTGCCATCTCATTAATGGCAGCTCCATGCTTCTAGTTGCTCCTCTTTTTCATGTGCTGCACTTCAGTAAATCCTCTGTTTCTTCCATCAAAATATTTGTGTACGGAGTCCCAAAGACCACGCCCAGGTTCAGTGGTTTGCTAGGAGGATTCACAGGACTCAGCATATGGTCCTATAGCTATGTTTTATTACAACGAAAGGACACAAAGCAAAATCAGTAAAAGAAGAAGGCACGTGGGGTAAAGTCCAAAGGAAACCAGGAGAAAGCTTCCAAGACTGTTTTCCCAGTGGAGTCACAAAGGACACACTTAATTCCTCCAGCAGAGTTGTGACAACACGTGGAAAAGTCTACCAGGAAAGCTCTTTAGAGACTCAGTGCCCGGACTCTATGCCTGGCACATACCAAAATTCCACACTCCCAGAGGAAAGCAGGAGTTCAGCATAAACCACATAGTACAGTTTAGATCAGTACTGGGAATGGTGGGGACCCTCCAAGATCCAAGTTCCCAGATGCCCACCAGGCCTTGTAAGCAGGCCTTTCTAAGAATAGCAATTTCAAGCCTGGTAACTTTTTTTCCTGCACAGCATCCAAATCCTGAGCACTTGTCATCACCATGATCACCTTGGTCATCCAGGCCACCATCATCTCTTACCGTCTTGGATTAATTACAGCCGTCTCTGTCCTCTTCACCTCCTCTGCCCCCTACAGACTGTTCTCGATTAAGCAGCCATAGTGACCTGCTAAAATGTTGAATCACATCGCTCTTCTACTCAGGACTCATTTGTCTTCTCATTTATCATAATATGGCTTCTCATTTGTCATAATTCAGATAAAAGCTGAAGTCCATCCGAGGGCACCTGAGGCCCTACGTGTTCAGCCACCACCCCCACTGCCACTCTTACCACATCGCCTACCATCTTCCTTGCTGGCTCTGCTCTACGTGGCCTCCTGGCTAATTCTCAGTTTCTTAGTAGGCCCGGGTCTGCCTCAGGGCTTTAATGTTTGCTGTTTATTCTGCCTGGAGTATTTTTCCCTGAGATATCCACATAATTTCCTCCTTCATCTCTTTAAGCCTTTTCATTGAGGCCTTCCTCAACCACACCATTTAAAATTGTATGTTTCGGGGACTTCCCTGGTGGCACAGTGGTTAAGAATCCACCTGCCAATGCAGGGGACATGGGTTCGAGCCCTGGTCTGTGAAGATCCCACATGCCGCAGAGCAGCTAAGCCCGTGCGCCACAACTATTGAGCCTGCGCTCTAGAGCCCGCGAGCCACAACTACTGAGCCCGTGTGCCACAACTACTGAAGCCCATGCGCCTAGGGTCTGTGCTCCGCAGCAAGAGAATCCACTGCAATGAGAAGCCTGTGCACCACAACGAAGAGTAGCCTCTGCTCGCCACAACTAGAGAAAGCCTGTGCGCAGCAACGAAGACCCAGCACAGCCAAAAATAAATAAATTAATTAATTTTTTAAAAAAGAATTAAAAAAATAAATGTATGGTTATTTTCTCTGATAGTTCGTTCTCCCTCCCTCCCTCCCTCCCTTTCTCATAGCAGTTATTGCCTTTAAAATTACTCTATGTTTTATTTATTTTTGTTTTCTGGAGATTTTTTTCCCCACTAAATTGTGAGCTCTATGGGGGATAAGATTTTATTGTCTCCTTGGTAGCTGGAATAATGCCTGGCACATACGAGGTGCTCAGTAAATACGGAATGAATGAATAAGGAAGGTACTGAACTAAGGCAGTGGCAGTGGGGATAAGGGACGGTGGAGTAGGTAGGGGATGTTAAGGAGCTAGAGTTGACCACACCTGGTGACAGGTTAGTTGAATGGAAGTAGTAGGAGAGGATCTTTGGCTGGGATTGCAGAGTGCTCGGTACCATTCACTGAGATAGAGAAGATAGGAGGGAGAAGTAGCTCTGTCAGGGAAGTTCAGTTGGGGATAAATCTAGTGTGAGGCATCTGAGCTACAGGGCCAGAGTAGAGAAGTTGTTTCTCAGAAACCATGAAGGGCTTGGAAATCATTGAGGGAGGAAAATGTCGGAAACAAATAGTAAGAGTAAGTCTAGTAAGGGAAGTCCAGCATGTCACAAAACTAGGGGCCCCAAACAGGTATTGGATAAGGATGGTGGACAGGACAGAGCCAAGCAACAGTTGGTAATCAGGGAGCAATAGTCCAGGGCAGCTACCCTAGAACTGCTTCCTCTGGGTTGCCGTTACATACCCACCACATCTTGGTGGAGAGTGGTATAACCAGATGAAAGGAGCCTCAAATGAGTATAAAGGGAATACAGCATCGGGCGTCAGGAAGCGAGGGCCCCAAAGAGTACTGCCTCCGCGCCCTAGGCATGAGCACCCTTCCTGTGAGAGCCGCAGCGAGGCTCTCCCTGGAGAATCCGGGTCGGTAAGACAAGGCATCAAGGGGACAGAAGACATTCAGGATGTAAGTTGAGTTCTTCCTGTGGAACAAAGTTGCCAGAAGGCCCAGGGAAGGGGGCTCCAAGGGATAGGAGAAGGCTAGAAGAAGTAACTTGAGGGCCGTTCTAAGTGAGCCTCTAGTGGTGCTGGAGAGTTAATTTTGCTCAGGGTTCTACCTAGAACAATTTGAAGAAGTCTAGAACCTTGGGCAACAGGATGCGGGAGAAGCTGCTGCTGTTCCCGCCTCCTGAGAGGGCCCAGGAACTACTGTCCTCCGTTTGCAGGAAACCCTAGTGCAGGCAGCTGGTGCCCAGGCTAGTTAATTCCGAAGCTCTTGACCTTGAGTTTAAAACAGCAATTGTCCCTGGTGATAGCAGCCTTCAATTAAAAAGCAGTCGTGGGGGTTTGAGCCATTGTTTGCTTTAAGTTGTGCATAATTACAACCAAGTCTACAGAGCCATGGGTACAGTGTAGGTATTAGTGTCTGCAAACATACATATTTCTGCTTCTGTGATACACGTATAGTTAAAACTTACTTTACAGAGTTTTTAGTCATCACCAAAACCCACAGGGTCCTCTTAATAAAAATCTAGCTAAAGAGACTTCTGTGTCTTCTCCACAGGATGCTACAGCTGCCCCTTACGCATTTCAAGATGACCCTTATCTCATACCAACATCCTCTATGGAATCTGTGAGTATTTTTATGAAACTTTTCTAGTATTGTTTTATCTTGTTGGTTTGGGTACAAGAGTACATGTATAACTTAGCTTAGTTGTAAAAACTTTTGAAAAGTTTGCAGATGCTGATAGATAAATTGGTAGATTTTCTGAATTTTTTACTACTTTTATCAAAAAGTTTTAGAGATTGGCTGTGGAGAGAGTATTTGGTTTGGGTTTTTAATACTTAGGGCTCTTTCCCACTATAGAGCAATGCACTCAGTTTAAACACATTGCTTTTATATACCTCAAGCTGTATATAAGATGTGACCTGAAATTATGTCACACTAAGTAGAGGTAGATAAATAATAATTATGTAGTTTAACTTCTAGTTGGGATTCTGTGTATCACTGTATTCTCTTTTTTTTTTTTAAGGGGGCAGAATAATTTTTGCTGAGGGTGTGACTTTGATCTCTTGAGTTTAAATTACAGGTAATATCAACTTATATCTAAATCTTTTTCTTTATATAGCATTCATTTTTGTTGGCAAAGAAGTCCGGGGAGAATGCAGCAAAATTTGTTATTAATTCATATCCCAAATATTTTCAGAAAGACATAGCTGAACCTCATATACCGGTAAGGAGAAGTAATTGCAATTTTCAGATAATACTATGTAATTGTCACTTAAACTAAGTTTTCATGGCTAATATTTAAGTAGCCATTTGAATGCCTACAGTATTTGGGTGAAAAGTCTTTTAATGTTTACGGTTATCTTTGCTTACAATACTAACCTTTATTATTATTTTTTTTAAACTATATGTCTTTGCTCTTCATTTTATTTTCCCCATTTGGCTTCTCTGACACCAGACTCTTACATCTTTATCTCTGTGACTATTCCTTTTTAGTTTCCCTCAGTAGCTTTTCTATCTACTCCTTAAGCCTTGGTGTCTTTTTCTTAGGGTTCCATGCTCAGTCACTTTCTCTTTTTTCTGTCCAAAATCTTCCTGCTTCAGTGACCCTTATACTCCATTTGGCATTCTTGTATATCTGGCCTAGGTATCTCTACTTTGAACTCCAGATTGTATTTCCAACTGCCTCTGTTCTGTAGTCATGAGGAGTGTGCAGGGCCTGCTGTGTGTTAGGCATTGTGCTTAGCGTGTCATACAGTGGTGAGCGAAACACGGGCTCTGCCCTCCTGAGTTTATTAGTGGAAATAGTAACTCAGACTCATTATGTCTAAAACTGCTCCCTCTCACATCTCCCTACTTTCCAAAGCATGCACACACACACACCCCCAGACACACCCTCTTGGGCTTCTCAAGCAGCGACTCTTGGGGACAAATTAGGTAGTCAGTGTGATTGTGTCCATAAAAATATTAGAATCCTGAACTAAGACAGTGGCAGCAGTGGAATGATCATTTGTTGGCTATCCTTTCCCCGTTATGTTTCTAACAGTTACTCTTCTATGTTTAGCTCACTTCTGCTTAAAGCCGTCCGTGGATCCCCTGCCCCCATGGCGGGCAGCATTCCCATACCTCTGAGACCTCTTACATCATTTATCATTCACGCTGTATCATAACTATTTCCTTATTTGCTTTCTCTATTAGATTGTGAGCATCTTGAGGATAGAGAATGACTTCCGTCTGTTTATCCCCAGTGTCTAGCTTAGTGCCTGGCATCAAGTAGTAGGCCTGCAATAAATATTGGGTACATTGGTGAGGAGGTAAAATCAACATACCTTGGTAGTACTAAACGTTTAGAGTAAAAGAAGTATCAAGGATGAAAGGTTTCTGTC